>NC_056737.1:761370389-761670389 GCF_019279795.1 Protopterus annectens
TACATTCTCTAAAATTAAAACGATATATTATAACAGAGCAGGATATTTTGATGACTGTACTTTAGTATATTGCACAGCTGTATATAAAAAGCCATAATGTGTTGTGAACAAGAGTCTGTGTTACTCATAATGCCTGCCTCCCATTTTGTGATGTGCCATGTGACTTGTATAAGCGGTGTGAATAGTATACATGTAAGGAAACCAGTAACTGATAGTCTGATGGTAGAGTGGAATACAGATTTGACCTAAGGTGTATATTTGTTTAGAGGTACCTTCTGGTGACCTGTTCATGTTTAGATGCAACTGTTTGGTAACACAACATGTCTATCAACTGCCTCTGATTTTCAGGGACGTCCCTGATTTTGACTCAAACTTTAGCTCTGTCCCTCTTAATCCCTCCTAAAACTAGTGACATTTGGCAGAAAGGTGGTGAATTACACTTAACAAATAATGACAATAACTAAGAGTTATAGACTTCTTTTACTTCAGAAAATGTACATTAATTCATATGCTCTGATTCTGTCAATGTCTCAAGTTAATACCACTAAAATTTTAAAAGTGTCCCTGATTTCTTCTGTATTTGTCCCTGATTCTGTTGAAATTTGTCCCTGATTGGCTGGGAGCTATGTAACACAAACAACTTGTGAATATTAATGTATATCCTCAGTTTAAAAACAGGTTTCCTCAGTGATACTTCTCCTGCCTCATCTGCAAGTGCTAAACTGTTGTCTATGACTTGGGGTTCCCATGCATATGCATCACACCTCCTTCTTCATCTTCTATTGCTGAGCAGTCAGTTCCTGTTATTCAGTGAGGAGTCACAACGTCTGCATAATGAATTCATCTTGCATCATATCTATTTAGCTCAGCTTGCCCCTTGCTGTACTGAAAGCTAGAATCATTGTTATTAGTCAGGCTTCACAGGTTATGTACTGTAGGTGCTAAGATAACCGAAAGGTGTCTTATCTGCATAACTGATCTGTCTAACTTTAGAGAAACTGGTATATTCTGTCGTTATGCAGTGTGGTTGCCATGGGCTGTTTCTGCATTTCCTGGCTTGTCTGAACTTTGATGTTACAGCTCAGCTGTATAAAATCCAGACTTTGCCCTTTGCACCCTTTTATTTTTCTGAAACCATAGCCCATCCCTGTGGTACACGAGTTGTCATTTGTGTATAATCCTACTGTTTGTCATCACATATGCTTTCTTGTTGCTGCTTTGCCAAATGGCTTTTGACGCTTGATCCCTGCTGTAACAACTAAATATATATGATCAATGAAATGCAGCAGTCACTGTTACACAAAAAATTACTGCAGTATAAAAGATATTGTAGAAGGTAGTCATGTTTGTCTAGCTTCTTGAAGTAATGTGTGAAATTTTGGATATCAGTAAAGAGAAAACCTTGTTGTGCCAGCCTGCAATGGAAAACAATATTGAGGGTAAGCAAGACTGGTATGCACACTGTTCTGTTATTGCAGTGATAGCAGGCACTATATAGCACGAAGGAAAGAAAATATTAAGTAGGTAGGTTCATAGGTAGGTACTAGGCTATCTGCCCGAGGGCATTTTTAAGCCTAGCCAGAGTGTGTCGGCGTTTGCCGCTCCATTGATTAATTAACTGAGCCTCTGTCAAGCAGAGCCAATGAACTGATCCCAGGGGTGTATTTTCTGTTATCCATCCACTCGTCAAGGCTTCTCTTGAAGAGTGTTAGTGAGGGGCTCTGCCTAATGTAGTTAGAAATTTTGTTCCAAAGCATGGGGAGTCTCTGTGATAGGAATCTATCCCTCCAGCATGTTCTATTTATTGTTGTGGTTAGGTTTAGCTCACTAGAGCGCGTGGCTCGCAGTGACTTGGATTTCTTTAGGTGGAGCATGTCCATCAATTCGGAGTTGGACATGGCTTTGTATGTCAGGCAGAGATCACCTCTGAGTAAGCGATATGCCACTGAGTACAGCCGGAGTTTTTTCCAGTTGGGCTGCATAGGACATATGTTTGAGGCTAGTAATCCTCTTGGTGAGGTGCTTTTGTAGTCTTTCCAGCTGTTGAAGTGTCTTGTGAGCTACATCCCAAATGGGGCATTGTACTCTATGATGGGTCTGATGAGTGATGAGTAGAGGGGCACTATAACCTCTTTATTTCTAGATGTGAACCCCTTAGTAATCAGATGGGCCACATAGAATGATTTCCTAACTATTTTGGCAATATGATTGTCAAAGGAGAGATTACTATCTACCTGGGTCCCCAGATCTCTTATTACCTCTTCTGTATTAAGGGGGCTGCCGCCTATGTGGTAATTTGTGGGTATAGCTTGAGGCCATGACTTTGACACCAGTTGTCTGTCTCAGTAAGGTCTTTTTGAAGGATGTCCGTGTCAGCCAGAGAGTCAATTATGGCTCCCAGTTTGCAGTCATCGGCAAACCTGGTTAGCCATAGTCCTCCTGTGTTTGCCTGTACTTCTGAGAAATATATGCCGAACAGTAGGGGTCCCAGAACCGAGCCATGCGGGACACCACTTGTGACTGGTTTAGAGTCGGACCTGGAGCCCGCTATTCTTACCGTGTGAGTTCTGTCTGTAAGCTAGTTGGCAACCCATCTTGTGACGTAAGGGTTTATGTTCAGGCTGGTGAGTTTTTCTATAATACCAGAGTGAGGAATGGTGTTGAACGCCTTGGCGAGATCAAGGTAGGCTGTGTGAACCACCTTTCCCTCGTCTATGGCCTTGGTGACTGTCTCGAAGAAGTCAACCAGATATAGTAGGCATGATCTGCCCTTAACAAAGCCGAACTGGGTCGGGTCAAGTGTTTGGAGGTTCCCAATGTATTTGTTAATGAGTTCCATGATGATGCGCTCCATAGCCTGGCAGGCCAGGCTAGTCAGGCTTATGGGGCGATAGTTACTAGGGTCAGTTGTGGCCCCTCCTTTGTGGAGCGGAATAACCATTGCTGTGCACCATTCTATGGACACGTAGCCTGTGGAGAGGCTGAGGGGGTGTTTAGGTGGGGGGTTAGTTCTTTCTGTAGTTCGTGCAAGACGCAGCCTGGGACACCATCTCTCCCCATTGATGCTGTGTTTTTGGCTTTTGAAAGGGCTGTTTTCACCTGTGCTTCTGTGATTTCTGGGATTATTGTGGGTCCTTTTGAAGTTGAGAGGGAGGTGAAGTTTGCACTGAATCTATCTGCCAGGATGTTGGCAGTATCAGTAGGTTCAGTATATTTTGTGCTATTTTGCACTAGCTCAGTGCATATCTGTGAGTTGCCACTTAGATTCTTGACGTAGCTAAAGAAGGCTTTGTGGTTATCTTTCGAATCCTTGGCTATTTTTCTTTCGAAGTTAGCCTTGGATGATTTTATGAGGGACCTTAGTTTCTTATTGATACTGATCAGGGATGTCTTTCCTTCTTGGGATTTGCTTTTTTTTTTCTGAACTAGTTTCCTCCTTCTGCTGTATAACCTGTTTATGGCAGGGGTCCACCAGACTGGTTTCCTTCTCTTAGGGGAGTGAGTCTTGGTCTTGCTAGGGATGGCACGATCCATGCATCCTTGTAGGTGCTCATAGAGTGCAATTGTAAACGATTCTCCATCTTGGGCAGTGTTATCCTTTAGCATGGAGGATGTGAAACTTACAACCTCTGCCTTAAGTAAGGTGAAGTTTGCTTTAGAAAAGTTTTTCACTGTGGTTTCCTTGGTTGGGGGTGGTGGTGGGGTGTGGACATACAGGTCTGATCTAACCAGTGACGGGTTGACCTCCGGTATGGAACACCTGTCGCCCATGTTGGTGATGACCAGGTCCAATATGTTGTGGGTTCTGGTAGGCGAGTTTACCAGCTGATCCAGGGCATTTGAGTTGATAAATTTCAGAAAGCGCTGAGCCTGGTAGTTTGTACTCAAGTAGTTTTCCCAGTTAATGGTAGGGTAATTGAAATCATCCAATATCAGGGTGTTCGGTAAGACATTCATGTTTTCCAGTGTCTCCAGAAAGGCGGAGTGGTGGTCCTGGGTCATGGAGGGTGATCTGTAGCAGGCCACAATTTGCATTGCAGATTTGCCAGATGTTAGTTGCACATGGATGATCTCAGAGGTATCATGCTGTACCACTAACCTGGAGGTGTGAGTATCCTTGATGAATATGGAATACACCCCCTCGTTTTGTGTTTCGGTCCATGTTCTGTGGCCGAAATGTGTGGTAGCCCAGTAGTGCTGGAGTGCTCTCTGGAGCCTTGAAGCAGGTTTCAGTTACTGCACAGATATCAACATTCTCCATACTTAGGAATGCTTCGAGCGCATGCATTTTGAGATTTAAACTCCTGGTGTTGAGTAGCACAACCCTCATTTTTTTTACTTGTGCTGTTTACGGTGGTGGGTTTGAATTTTGAGCCTTGCCTAGAAAAGGCACTATGGGGGCAGCAAGAGCCTTGGCCAGTATTCGAAAGCCAAGGGGTGACAGGTGCAAGCCATCTCTTGCGAAGCAACGTGGCTTGTCGAGCATGTCATCTCAGGCTGACAGACACTGGATCCCCTTTGAATGACACCATTGTTGAAATTGATCATTGTTTCTTTATACTGAGGTATCATTCTTGGTGAGGGCAGGATGCTACTCCGGGTCAGAGTCATACCCGACTGGGCTACATGATCAGCGAGCTCTTCCATGTCTCTTTTCATGTAGTCCAGGGAGGTACATCTCAGGTCATTCACACCAACATGAACAATGACAGAGTCATATTTGTACTTGTTCTGGAGTGACCCAAGTGCTTGTGTTATGTGGCGGATTCTGGCTCCAGATAGGCAGCTAACAGTAACCTTCTCCTTTGTCCAGCCTAGTCACATCAAGTTGCATCAAAAAAGTAAAACACCAGTGAACATGTGTATACAGAACCCCTCGTACTTACCAATATAAGGAAATATCAGTGACATGCCTAACAGGTAACAAGGCAGAGGACTGCAAGTCTATTAAAAGCAAATATGTTTTTTTTTTTTTGATATGAGAATTACTTTGCAGACATAGCTAATTCTGTCAGTGGCCAAGATGAACTGTAATCTGTGCATGTTAGAGGCATTTGTTCAGGAATACTGAGACACCTGTATATTAAAACGCATTTTTGTAATATGATTTATAGTGAAAGTGCTACTCAGATGATAAGAGTAAGGAGAGACATGAAGGAATATTTTATCTGACACACCAGGCAGACTGCAAGCTAAACTAATTGATGTGTATTGTCATGCAAAGCTGAACCTTGCAGGGTGGGAAATGTGATACTCTTACTACCTGAGGGTGGAAATATGGGAGGAGTAACTTCAGAAGAAATTGAAGCAGATCAAAGTTGAATGTGCAAAAAAAGTCTATTATCTCAGCAATGAGATGGTAGTTCTGGAAGCTTTTTTCACAGAATGTGTAACACATCAGTAGGAAACACATTTGCAAAAGGCACTGTGTAACAGTAAATGATACTGTTACTGAGGCTTCTCAAAGTTAGCTGTTCTTCTCTGTCCTTCCATTCTAAGTGAATGGAACAGTAAAGTGAGAGTCCAGCTATGGGCATTGTCATCTCGGAAACAGTGGACTCACAGTGGATTATGGGGAATATTTTTCTTTAGAAGATGATAAACTCTCATGAAGATGTCGGCCCCCAGGAGGCCATTCAGAGTTGCAAACAGAATAAAATTAGTAGTGACTACATCTATCTGGTATACAGGTTTGCAATGAGCCAAACTTAAGGAAAAGTTAAAAAAATATATGTTTTTTAATTATTTTCCCGTAGTTGTCCTTTAACACCGAAAGTGTGATAAGAGACCTTGGGACACAGGTGGACAGTAGTCTCTCCTTTGATAATCACATCACCACAGTAGTCAGGAAATCCTTCTACAAGGCACACCTCATCACAAAAGGTTTCTCATCCAGGAAAAGAGAGGTCATTATTCCCCTCTACTCGTCACTCAGACCCATTATAGAATACAGTGCGCCTTTTGGTATGTACCTCACAAGACATCTACAACAACTGGAAAGGCTGCAGAAATACCTCACGAAGAGGATTACCCGCCTCAAATAGATGTCCTACGCAGACCGCCTCAAAAAACTCGAGCTTTACTCTGTTGCATATCGCCTACTCAGAGGTAATCTCTGCCTAACATACAAGGCTATGTCAAACCCAGAGCTGTTGGACATGCTCCACTTAAAGAAATCCCAATCCCTCTGAGCTACATGCTCTAGGGACCTAAACCTTGTCACAATAAAAAACAGAACATGCTGGAGGGGTAGAGATTCTTGCCCCAGAGACTTCCCATACTCTGGAACAAACTACCTATCTATATCAAACAAAGCTCCTCATTAGCACTCCAAGAAAATCTTGATGACTGGATGGGAGATAGGAAATTAAAACCGGGGATCACTTCAGTGGTTCTGCTTGACAGGGGCACAGGAAAATAATTTTCTTGGGCGGTGAAAGCCAGGGAACCTTTTTGGCTAGGCTTATATAGGCCCTGGGGCCAATAGCCTTGTACCTACCTATGAGCCTATAAAATAAATGGGTTTTAGGGGATGTCTTAAACAGCTGCAAAGGAGAGACAGATCTCAGTCAGTGGAGCAGTTAATTCCACAGGTAAGGAGCGAGATACACCAAAAAGCTTAAGCTGAAATACCTTTAATGAATTAAAAAAAATGCCTAGCAGTCTTGCAAAGGAAGCAGAGGGGAAGAATTTATTTATTTAACATTTGTTAACCGGGAAAGTCTGACGGAACAAAGCCAATTTTCAGCGGAGGCCCGGGGAAAAATGCTCCAGATGCATGTCTTTATAAGAATATCTGGATGACTGAATAGCAGAAGTTCCTTAATGACTGATAGCCACAGCCAGTGTGAAGTCTGGTAATTCAATCCCACTACCTTAAATTCTGACATCCACTGGCAGCCAATGCAAACAGTTCAGCGCTAGTGTTACTTAGCAGTACAGACTAAAATACACAAGTAAATGCACAAACACAGTCTAAACAGCCTTATCACTAGTATCAAACCCTAAGGGTTAAGACATTACAGGTATACAATCAGGCATAGTCATGAGAAATTAGGAATGGCTCACCTTGAGAATACTTTATCACCTTATCAACAAAGGGAAGAACAGAAATTATTAATTATTAAAACTCATCAGATCCAAAGATTGAATGGGAGTGATGAAAGCCATTTTAATTTGGAGAGAAAACTTCCAACTTTTAGTGAAGCTGTGGCTTTCCTAAGAATAAGTGAACCCAGAATATCCTGACACGACATAACCAACTTAGAGGGTCTACAGTCACACACAAAAGCAGAAGGAGGCACATGAGAGATCAATCTCTGAACTGCCGAGAAGTCATCAAACTCTCACCACTCAAAATTAGGAAGCAAATACACTGAAGTAATGTACACTGGAAAGTTTCTTAATGAATGGCACCATTCCTAACTGCTAATAAAAACAGCATCTACCTAACATTACAAAGCTAAAAAATGTTTTCAATCAGGCACTCCTACTGTGTACAAAGAGAGCATCTGGGAAATAGAAAAAAAAATTAAACTTACTTCCTGCCTTTCTTGTTAAGTGGTACAGACTATTTGTAGGCTTCTGAGCCCCCAAGCCCTTCTGTGTTTGAGGGAAGCCTTCTAGCTTGTTTTTTTTTTCTTATAACTAGCCAGTTTTCTAGTTTCAGCACTCAAATCTGTTTCTTTGATCTCAGCACTTGTTCAGAAAAACAAAAATTTCATTTGCTTTTACTGTACTTGTGTTTTTACCTACTTCTTTTTACTTTTGCATCATCTTAAAATACTCAATTGTATTTATTACTGCTTGGTGTAACTCATTCTAAGCCTTTTGGTTTAAACACTTGGGCTTCGGACCAGTTAGTTGTTTTGCACTGAGAGGGTTTGTGGTCTGCACTGTTGTGGCAGAACAGGTAGCTTACATCCTTCTAGGTTGAGAACTGCTGATTGAGGGCTCAGTGTCTGTTATTCTAAAAGTGTATTAATTCTGGTTTAAGCACTTGGGCTTTCAAGCCAGTTATTTTACATTAAGAGGGTTCGTGGTCTGCACTCTTGTGGGAGGAGAGGCTGGACTCTGCCCTTCTGAGCTGGGAATTTCTGGTTAAAGGCTTATAGTGCATGCATATCTGAACTGTTTCTTACTGAAGTTGGTGCGCCTTGTTTGCTGTGGCATAGATTGGATTCGGGCCTGCTGGATCTAGCTTTGTTTGTGTAACTTGAGCACTAATCCAGACATTCTCTAAAGTATTCAATGGTATTTATTACTGCTTGGTTGTAACTTGATTAAAGTGTAGCTATCATTCAAGTCTTTTGGATTAAGCACTTGGGCTTCAGACCAGTTGTTTTACATTAGGAAGGTTTGTGGCAAGCACTGTGGTGGCAGGACAGGTAGCTTTCATCCTTCTAAGTTGGGAACTGCTGATTGAGAGCCCAGTGTCCAAGTGTATTAGTTCTGGTTTAGGCACTTGGGCTTCAGGCCAGTTATTTTACATTAAGAAGGTTCGTGGTCTGCACTCTTGTGGGAGAAGAGGCTGGACTCTGCCCTTCTGAGCTGGGAATTTCTGGTTAAAGGTTTATAGTGCCTGAATATTTGAACTGTATCTTACTGAAATTGGTTCACCTTGTTTGCTCTAGCATAGACTGGATCCAGGCCTGCTGAATCTAGCTTTGTTTATATGCTTGTTGTTTGTTTGCTTGTTATTTCCCTGGAAGCTAATTCCACCTAATACGCAACTTCTCAGCGCTTCTGTGGATCACTAGTGATATCTGCATTGCTTACTGTACTTATTTCCCTTGAAAGAAAGTTACTGTTTGTCGTTTTTGCATTTAGTTACTTGTAACACATTGCACTCAAGTTACCTGGCACTTGCTCACTAAAGCAATTATATAAGTCAGCACTAAAAATTAAAAGCACTACACCCTCACTCCCCACTGGCACTTGTTTTCAATTAAGGAATTCCCAATATTATTCTAGCATGTCCAAAGGTCAGTTGTCAATCTTCTCTCCGGTCCAGCTGGTGAATCTGGGAATCTTGAGGCAATGTTATAACTGCCTCATGTACACAGACAACCCTCTCCTCCTCCCACATAACACAAATACTTGCGAGAGATGCAGCTATTTAGCCAAACTGGAGGCTGAGCTCTCTCAACTCAGGACTGGCAAGACCAGACAGGAGGAGAAGGCAACTACACACACCACAAAACCAGCCTCACATAATGCTACCACTCCACTGAATCAAACACATAAACACACAAAGACATACTCAGAGGCTCTGAGTAAAAATTTACCTAAACAGCAGAGGCCTCCAAAGCAGACACCCAAACAACTGCTACCTCAAGACACCCCACAAGCAACACATAAACCACAAAGCAGTGTGCAAAGCAGTCACAGCCCTTAAGGCCAAATACAACACCAAACATACTTGTCATAGGTGACTCCATAGTCAGACACACTGACGTCCCACTCACCAGGCTGAACAAGGAGAGGGTCACAGTAAGCTGCCTATCGGGCGCTAGAATCCGCCACATAACACAAGCACTCGGGTCACTCCACGGCAAGTACAAATATGACACAGTCATTGTCCATGCTGGTGTGAACGACCTGAGATGTACCTCCCTGGACTACATGAAAAGAGACATAGAGGAGCTCTCTGACTATGTAGCCCAGGCAGGTATGACCCTAACCCTGAGCAGTATCCTTCCTTCACCAAGAATGATGCCACAATATAGAGACAAGATGATCAGCTTTAACAATTGGCTTAATGTCTGGTGTCATTCAAAGGGGATCCAGTGTCTGTCTGCCTGGGATGACATGCTTGACAAGCCACGCTGCTTCGCAAGGGACGGCTTGCACCTGTCACCCCTGGGATTCCGGATATTGGCTAAGGCTCTTGCTACCCCAATAGTGCCTTTTAGGCAAGGCTCAAATTCTAAACCTACCACCCTAGAAAACAATGGGAAGAAACTGAGGGTAATGCTGCTCAATGCCAGAAGTCTAAATCTCAAAATGCACGCACTCGAGGCCCTTCTCAGTATGGAGAACATCGATGTCTGTGCTGTAACTGAAACCTGGTTCAAGGCTCCTGAGAGCACCCGGCACTATTAGGTTTTACCTCATATCATGCGTTCCGCCCCAAAACCCGGACCACACCACAAAAGGAGGGTGTATCCATATTCATAAAGGATACCCACACCTCCAGGTTGGTGGCAACGCATAAGCTTCGGAAACCATCCAGGTGCAACTAACCATAGGCAAAACTGCTCTACAAATTGTAGCATGCTACAGGCCACCCTCTCAAACTCAGGAACCCCACACAGCCTTCCTGAAGACACTGGAGGGTATAAATGTATCTCCAAACACCATCATATTGGGTGACTTCAACTACCCGAATATAGACTGGGAACATTACTCAAGCCCTAACTTTCTAGCCCAACGGTTCCTGGAGTTCATAAATTCAAATGCCATGGAACAGCTAGTCACTGTTCCCACAAGAGGAGAAAATATACTAGATCTCATTGTCACAAACATGGGGACAAAATGCTCCACACCGGAAGTATATCCCTCATTGGTGAGATCTGATCATAAACTAATCTCACTGGAAATCCACATCCCGCCCCACCCCAAACAAAAAGACCATAGTGAAGAACTTCTCTAAAGCAAACTTCACACTACTCAAGACTGGTGTGGTATCCTTCAAGGCCCCTGAGCCAGTGGAAACCACAACCCAAGCTGCGGAAGCCCTTACAAATGCCTTCTATGAACACCTCCAGGACTGCATGGATCAGGCAATCCCAAATAAAACCAAGACTCTTTCCACAAAGGGCAAACGTCCAGTCTGGTGGACCCCAGCCATTAACAAACTTTACAATAAGAGGAGAAAGCTATTACATGATAGAACAAAATCCATAAAAGGGAAGTCACCCCTGATCATTATTAGTAAAAAATACGAGCACTCATAAAATCAACTAAGGCCAATTTTGAGAGAAAAATTGCCATGGATTCAAAGGACAATCATAAGGCCTTTTTCAGCTATGTTAGGAACCTGGGTGGAAACTCCCAGATATGCTCAGAATTAGTCCAAAATGATACAAAATCACTGAACCCACAGACATTGCCAACATACTGGCAGACAGGTTCAGTGCAAACTTCACCCCTCTCCCCTAAAGGAGAGATAACTATCCCAGCCGAGTGTAGCCTCCCGGACATCTCAAATGCGCAGGTGAAAGCTGCTCTCTCTAAAGCTAAAAACACAGCATCAATGGGACGGATGGTGTCCCCAGCTGTGTGCTACACGAGCTAAATGTGGAATTAAACCCGCACATAAGGCAGCTGTTTAATCTCAGCCTTACCACAGGATACGTGCCCAAGGAGTGGCGTACGGCAACTGTTGTCCCACTCCACAAAGGCGGCCTCACGGACCCTGGTAATTACCGCCCCATAAGCTTAACAAGTCTAGTCTGCAAAGCTATGGAGAGGATCATAATGGAGCTCATAAACAAAGATATAGGGGACTTGCAGACATTGGACCCGACCCAGTTTGGCTTTGTCAAGGGAAGATCATGCCTTTTGAACTTGGTCGACTTCTTGAGACAGTCACCAAGGCCATTGATGAGGGAAAGGCAGTCCATACAGCCTACCTTGACCTTGCAAAGGCTTTCGACACAATACCCCACTCGGGTATTGTAGAAAAACCTACCAGCTTAAATGTAAACCCATATGTCACAAGATGGGTTGCAAACTGGCTTAAGGACAGAACCCACAGGGTTAGAGTTGCTGGCGCTGTGTCAGACTCCAAGCCGGTCACAAGTGGTGTCCCACAGGGCTCGGTCCTTGGCCCCCTATTGTTTGGCATCTACTTCTCAGAAGTACAGGCCAACATGGGAGGACTTTGGCTGACAAAGTTTGCGGACGACTGCAAACTGGGCGCCATAGTGGAAAGTGCATCGGACATGGATATCCTTCAGAAGGGACTCACGGAAACAGATAGCTGGTGCCAGAGCCATGGCCTGAAGTTAAACGCCAAAAAATGTATAGTCATACCCTTCGGGAAAAACAAGGTAACCCCAAGCTACCATATAGGTGGCAATCCACTAAGCACAGAAGGGGTTATCAGGGACCTGGGGACCCAGGCTGACATTGGCCTTTCTTTTGACACTCACATTGCTAAAGTGGTTAGAAAGACCTTCTACATTGCCCACCTGATCATGAAGGGATTCACATCCAGATCTAGTGAGGTCATTGTTCCCCTGTACTCTTCACTTATCAGACCAATGATCGAGTACAATGCACCATTCGGGATGCATCTCACCCGACATCTGCAGCAATTGGAGAGACCCCAAAAGTTCCTCACCAAAAGGATAAAGGGACTCCAAAATCTGTCATATGCTGCCAGATTGAAGAAACTCCAGCTCTATTCAGTCACATACCGTCTGCTCAGAGGTGACGTGCCTGACATACAAGGCCATGTCCAACCCGGAATTAATGGACATGCTCCACCTCAAAAAATCCAAATCCACCAAACCACTAGAGCAAGCGACTTAAACCTTAGCACGGATATAAATAGGACGTGCTGGAGGGATAGATTTATCACTCAGAGACTCCCTATGCTGTGGAATAAAATCCCGGTCCATGTGAGGCAGAGCACCTCGCTGACTCTGTTCAAGAGAAATCTAGACCTGTGGATGGGAGATCGTAGGTTTACCCCGGGAATCATCTCTGTGTCACTGCTGGACAGAGGCACAACAAACTAATGGGCACAGTATTTTTTCATATAAGGGGTGGCGTAAGCCACAAAAATTTGGGCTAGGCTTATAAATGCCTTAGGGCAGATAGCCTAGTATAAACCTATGAACCTATGAACCTATAATATGATAGATGGGACAGCAATCACTGGACCAGCGTCAGGAGACTTGAGGTATCACTTAATGTGATCTGAACAGGGGTGGATCTGCTTCAGATGTTCAAATGAGGATAAAATGCTGCAGATACTGTAGGTAGTACCTTCAAGGAGCAACACTTACCACATTATGTTGGCTGAAAAAATGAGATGAAGACCAACTGTATATGGCCAGTTTCATCAGCATGTATTTCAGACTGTAGCACTTGCACATCTGACTATGACACACATATTCTAATGGATACATGGGCTGTATGCCAGCTTGCTAAACTTGCATACATATGTACTACCTGCTCCACTTATAAAATTCTAACTAAATCTAAAGATACAGAACACTAACAATATTAGATGATTCTTTCTTAAGCTGACCTTATGGTGAAGGGGTTTGAATACCTGTCTGTAACTGTTCCTGTTAGGGTTACCCTCAGCAAACTTCTCTGAAACCGACCAGAAGAATAGTGATCCACAATGTTATTTCTGATGGTTCAGTTAACACATTAAACAACCTTATCTAGAACAGGGATACCAGGACCCATCTCTAGATCCAGGCATATGAGTACTGCTGTGCGCAGGCAAGTGCCTGCCTGCCTGCTCTGTAAACCAAATAGCCAAGCCAGGCTCAGCTTAAAGATGTTTGAGGACCTGTCACATAGGCTCAACACAGCTACTGCCTCTGTCATGTCATCTGTAAAGGGAACCTAAATAAGATAGTCATCCAGGTAGGACTAGACGTACACTTTCCTTTATTTTCAAACATACAAAGACCACAGCTAAACTTGATGCCATGGAGAGTCCAAATGGAAGTGGCAAATTAGGAGTTGTTCCCTCCACAAATCTGAGAATGTGTCTATGAGGCAGAATGACTAGGATAAGTACATAAGCACCTTTCAGGCCTACAGTGAACAAGAGGGCATCCTTTCTGATCAGAGGAAGGAATGCCTACATTTGCATCTTGAACTTTTTAACATCCAGGAATTAATTTAACTTGGATATTCCAATAACTGGTCTTCGTGGTCCATCTTTCATTGGTACCATCATCATCAACCATTATAACCCTTTCCCCTCTTGTGGTTTTGGTACTGCTTCCAGAGGGAAATGGAGGAGGAGGTCAGTCAATACTGTCCAAAGATTTCATGTATGGGAAGGGACTTGCTTCCCTTCCTCCTGTCTTGCTGTTTCCTGCAACACTGGTCTTTTCTGTTAAGTTCTTTATCTGGTAGCATTGATTTACCTTTTTTCTGCTTAAAGTAGAAAGCCCAGATTATTGAGATTGTTGTGGTATATTTTTTGCAATGGGTGAGTGAAATATTAGTGTGACCTCCAGCATTTCACCATGGCCCTCCAAATGCTTAAAGACCATCTATTATAGAACTGACTGATTCAAATTTGCTTCCATGGCTATCTTAGGCATGAAGGAAGGATTGGCCCGGAGAGCCACTCTTTATGAAACATCATGTAAGTTGGTTTGATAGAAAGAGCTTGTAACTCAAACTCTTCTTGCTGAAGTTATGGTCACCAGAAAGGCAGTCTTCTGTAATAAGAATTCCATATTGCATGTACCAGCAGGATCAAAAGGGCTCTGTGTAAGAGGTTGCAGCAGAAAAGAAAGGTCCCAAGAGGGGGAAGGATCCTTGACAGGAGGCCAGAGGAGATAAACACATTTCAAAAATGCCTTATAAAGTTGAAAGGAAAAAGTGGGTTCCTTGCAAACATGAAAATTAGAAATAGATGCCAATTGTGCTTTGACAGTAGGAAAGCTTGCCCCTTCGTGAAAAAGCGAAGACAAGAACAATAAGATACCTGGAATGGGAGCTGAGATGGGGTCCAGATTCCACTGCTTGGCCCAAACAGAAAATCTTTTCCACTTACTCGCGTAAACCATTCTGGTGGATGCCTTTTGAGAGCCCAGAATAATGTTCTTAATGGGCGACACAAGCCTGGACTGATTCAAGATTATGGGAAGTGGACAAACCACGCTGTCAGATGAAGAGTCTGAAGGTTCGGGGTTGGAAGCTGGGAGGGATGGGAAATCAGATCCAGAAGGGGATCTAGTAGTTTCTTCAGATGAGACAGTAGGATAGGAAACCACACCTGTCAAGGCCAAAAGGGGTAGATGAGGATAAAGGCGGCATTGAGTTCTAAAGCTTTCTGAAGCACTCTAGGAATGAGAGAGGTATAGGAGGGTAGGTGTAAAGGAGACCCAGAGGCCAATCGTGAACAACAGGGTCCCTGGGGGACTTCCTGACAGGAGGAATCGGGGCGAAATACCGACTGCATTTGTGGTTGTGAGGGGAAGCAAACAAATTGCAGCTCGGCTGACCCCAGCGAGGGAAAATCTCTTTTGCCACTGAAGGATTCAGGTACCACACGTGAGGACTGAGGATGGCTCTGATGAATCTGTCTGCCAGCATGTTGGACTTGCAGGGAATGTGCACTGCAAGGAGAAAACACCCCAATTCCCACACCCTCATAGCCTCACGACAAAGCAGAACATGTGCCCCCTTGTTTGTTAATGCACCACACGACTGCCATGCTGTCCGTGTGAACTGCAATGGTACCCACAGGTAAGCAGTCCTGAAAGGCTTGCAATGTGAGAAGGACTGCTCTCATCTCCAGTACATTTATGTGCAGTCTGATCTCTGCGGAGGACCACGTACCTTAGACAGACTTTCCCAGGTAATGCCCCCCACCCCAACAGGATAGCATCTAAGGTCACGGTGGCATTTGGGGGAGGTAGAGGAAATGGTCTGCCTGCTAGCAGGTCGGGAGACTGAATCCACCAAAGATGATGACTGGAGTGAGACAGATTGAGGCAGTCATCGGATCAGACAGAGAAGACCAATGGACTGCTAGAGTCCACTGCAGAACAGTCATGTAGAATCTGGCTAACAGCACCAGGTAGACTGCCACCGCCATGGACCCTAAGGCCCTGAGAATAAGGTGGACCTAAGGAAGAGTCAGATCTAAAAGGCATTGGACACGAAATCTGACTAGATGCACACGGCGGAGAGCGAGTGCTGCACTCTCTGACACAATGTCCAGCTGAATCCTGGCCTTTGCTTCTTGATGGAGGTGTACCATAACATATAATTGCTTCCCATTGTAGGGGCACCTGACATCTGGGGCAAGAAAAACTGATGTAATGGCGTCGGCTGCATGTTTTATACCCCTGACAACTTGACATCATGGAAGAAGAGACAGCATCCGACACAAGAATCCAAAGACTCTGGTATTCAGGCCGGCTGAGGGCTACCTGCAGGCAGATAACCCAAATGTGATGACTGCAACAGTGAAACACAAAGAACATTTAAAATTATGGCAACTGACATTGTCCCTAAGGCTTGAAGTATTAACTGGGCTGAAAGATTGGAACTGAGAATTATTCCCATTACTTGGAATGTTACAGTCTGAACTCTTGATAGAGGAAGAGAAGCGGTCACTGTGTAGAAAACTGCTCCTATGAATTCCAAAATTTGAGATGGTTGTAGGTGAGACTTGTCACAATTTATGGTTATCCCCAGATGTGAACAAATCTGAAGTACCCAATTTATAGCTCTTACTAGTAGATGCCTGGTCGGGGCGGTAATCAGCCAGTTGTCTATATATGGAAACAACTGGAATCCCTGCAGTCTCAAGTGAGCTGCCACTACTGCAATCCAT
Source organism: Protopterus annectens (assembly GCF_019279795.1). Classification (NCBI taxonomy): domain Eukaryota; kingdom Metazoa; phylum Chordata; order Ceratodontiformes; family Protopteridae; genus Protopterus; species Protopterus annectens. The sequence goes on from NC_056737.1 coordinate 761,386,945, forward strand.
TTGGTAAACATCCTGGGGGCTGTGGTGAGGCCCTGAACTAAGAGTGATTGTCTCCCAGCCGGAAACATAAATATTTCTGGATTGTCTATTCACTTTTATATAATAGTACGCATCCTGAAGGTCCAGTCATCCTTGCCCAGAAAGGGTAAAATGGACTGAAACGTGACCATCCGAAACATTGCATGTTGAACTGATTTGTTCAAGATGCTGAGATCCAAAATTGGTATCCAGTCCCCAGTTTCCTTTGGCACTAAAAAAGAATCTTGAGTAAGTTGCAGATTCTATCTGGTCTGGCGGGACCCTCTTGGATGACACTTTTTTTTGTATTTCTAGTGCTGTTTCTTTCCTCTGACTGAGTGGAACACTGGGAATTTTTCATACAGTTGGAAGTGGAAGGGAAAAGGGAATTATATAACCTCTGGAAATAATCCTCTGCACCCAAGTATCTTTTATATATAGCCAGGCTCTCTGGTGCAGGGCTAGTCAACCCCCAAATGCATCTAGAAGGGGACAATCAAGCCTCCTTTCAGGAGAGCTAGTAGGGTCTGTCAGAAAAGAAATCTCTGGACCCCTGACTTTGCAGGCCTCCTCTGTTGTGGGGGTGTCATCATTCGAGTTCCCCCTTCTGCCCCAGGGTAATTTTCTCCATGTGTGTCCTGGAAAGGACCCTGGACTTTTTGAAGCACATATTTCGATTGCCTCAGTGATTCCTAAAAAGGGATCTTTGAGGGGTTGAAAAACATATGCCTACTGCAGACAGGGTTTTTCCATCCTTCTCAAACTTGGATAATGTGTCCTTTTTTTGTGGGGGCTAACAAAGAACTGCCATAAAAAGCAGAACTGACAAACGAGGACTTGAAGGGCTATGCGAAATCACATAAGCACATCCAGGCATGCCTTCTAATGGATATGCCTGAACCCGATGTCCTTGTGGCTCCTTCTGCTGCATATGAGATAAACATCATGGACGAATTTGAAATAGAATGGAGGGTAGCCACCTGAAAGGCCACAGACAACTGGGCTTTAGCAGTGACAGTCCTTGAAAGGGAATTTAAAAGTTCCTAGATCAAGTCCCTTTGCAACCTAGTAAAATGTGGCAAACAGTTCAGTGACCAAAAAGCAAATGTCGCTGAAGCATAGATATGCATCCCAAATCTGTTCATTGCACTAAACTCCCTGTTAGGGGGATGAACAGAGGAACTTCATTCAGCAAGTTCCTTCCTGGTGGCTGCCGCCACGACCATGGTATCCATGGGCACCCTCTTACCCCAAACTTTCTTCTCTACAGGTGGAACCAGAATCCTATCTGGCCTCTTAGGTATTGGCTCAACTGAATCAGGCTCTTTCCACGCCTGCCAAGAGACCAAATCAATGAGCTCATCGGTGGGCAGAGTAACCCAGGAAGTAGATGGGCCAGCTCCAAAGGCCTCCAGAAATACCGACTCCTCTGGTGAAGGGTTGCTGTTGATCCAACCACCCATTTCAAAATCTCAAGGATGTCTCTAAATGAGAAGTCATCTGGAGGTGATCGTGGGGACTCTTCCATGTTCGTCAAGGTCCGTATACTCAGTGATCGACTGTTGTGGAGAGTCCAAGTGCCTCCTCTTGCACCTTCTCTTCTTAGGGACTTCCTCAGTGGGATGTTCCAGGGAAGTGTCAGAAGAGACTATGAAATCCTGCTTGGAGGTCTCAAATTGGCTGTCCCTGTATCATCGAATCATGAGACTCCCAGCTTGGAAACATCTGGGAGCTGGATTGGAGATCTGAGGGGGTTGGAACAGTCAGTCCTGTCGGAGCAGATAATACCCTCTTCACAATGTCAAAGGCAGACCACTCTGGAGAAAGAGAAAACCCAGCACTGAGAAAGCAGGCTTCTGGATGGCTGGCCTCTCCTGCTCGAAAAGCAATCTACCTGAGAAGGAAGTCAGAGCCAAACTGTCCAATGTCCAGGCCCCAAAGGTGCAGAGATGGTTCCGATGTTTTCTGAGTTGATCTCAATGCCTCAGATCTGACAAGGAAGCTTTGGTTCTGAGAGTCCTCTGGATCCAAAGATGTTGGAACAGGGCAGTCAGAGGTTAGCTTCAGAAATGAAGATAGGTTATCTTCAGATCCAAGCTAGACAGACCCAGAAAGACTCAGATCCAGGGACTCTGAAGCAAGCAAAGGGATCAGAGAAGGTGTCTGAGGTGATGGGGTGGTCGATGGATGGACCTTCTGACCAGAAATGGTAGGAGCCAGTAACACAGCCATCTGGATCTGCACCAGGAGAAACTTCATCATCCAATCCACATCATCTTCATTCAAACTCCTAGATGAATGAGACAAGGCTAGGGAAGGTGACTTTGTATGACACCTTTCCATAATGGGGGAAGGGAGCCTGGAAGGCACAGGCTCAACTGATGGAGAATATCGGATTCTTGGCAAGATCATAGGATCCACAGCCATCAGATCCACAATTTTCTTGGTCACATCTGAGGATGTAGGATCCACTAATCTCTTTTTCTTTGGATCCAAGGGAGAAGAGGTTTGAGACCTCCTCAAATTCGATTTAGACCTCTTCCTGGAAGGCTTGGAAGATGGAGCAGAGGAAGTGGATGGAATCGGAGACTTGAGCCCCAGTGATAGCTTCACCGAAAGAAAAAGGTAGTAAGCCCTTCAGAGTCCACTTATTTTTTCTGTCCACAAGTGCTCTGGGATTACAATTACAACAGACAGAGCAATCCTGATACAGATGTTGTGGACCTAGACAATAATAGGCAATACTTCAAGCATTTTTTTTAAAGCTGGAAGTACCCTTCTCAGCGATACTAAGATGACCATATTAAAAAAAAAAAAAAAAAAAACAATACAAGAACAATAGTTTTTTTTTTTTTTTTTTTAAGCGAAAAGTTAGACATAAAAAAATACTACCAACAATGGTACCTAACGAATACACAAGCGTGTAAAAATAGCAAAAGTGGGAAAAGGTTACGGTATGTTAACGTACGAGGGTAAGGGATAATAAGTACCAAGAAACAGTCATAAATATAAAGATTTTTGAAGAAAAAAATTCCACTTATCTGTCTAAATAACAATCGAAACTCAGAAGCTACAGCTGACCATGTCTTATGAGAAAAGCGGCAAACGAGATCTCAGGTATGCTAGAGATTGGTGCATTGTGGGTAAAGGAGAAGCTTGAGAGCTTTTTGTTTACCATGAGCTTTAGTAACGTCTGAGTTGGATCAGAGGTTCAGATTCGAACCCAACAGCTGAGGACAGAATGAAAATTGACAACATCAGATTATTGGATTAATCTGGAGAGAGAGCCATCTAAAAGACTGTCTCTCTTCTTAAGCCAAATGTTCGGGCTCTGGGGTTATTCTAATACCATGGCTGTCAGTGCTGTCACAGCAAGTGCCATGCCTAGCTCTGAAACAACTATAAATATAGAGTTTTTGAAAAACACAGCTGTGTGTGTGGCGATAAACATTAGAGCTAGTATGCTTCTATTGTTAAACAAACTGAAAATAAAATCTTGAGCTGTGACAAAATGGTTTAGATTTGTAACAGAGAGGCCGACAATACTCATCTTCACCATTTCAAGTCAAAGTACATAGAAACCCAAATGGTATGTAGACCAGATAACTACATAAACCAGTTATTCAGAACTTCTACAAATTCTGCATGCAAAAATTAACAAACATATTTGTATTCTACAACAGAAATGAGACTGCATTCCCGTCAGAATATCATTCATCAGCTATCAATATATACCTATAGCTTTGTTTAACAAAAATTCAAGTTGCGATATAGTGGTGCTGCGGTAGCGTTGTCGCCTCACAGTTAGACGTTGCCCGTTCGATTCTCAGTTAGAGCGTCTTCTGTGTGGCGACATGCGTGAATGGGCGTTCCTTCATTGAAGGTTGTGCGTTAGGCCCGGCAAGCCAGCACGTAAAACTCTACTGCCAATCATTAGCGGACCGGAGTTCCGCTGTGGTGACCCCTAACCGGGAAAAGCCGAAAGACACAAACAAACCATCATAAAGGTCAGAATCTCACAATTAGAAAAAACTGTTGTGGCGCATAAAGCAGTGTAATGTTTGCATTAATGCTAAGGCACTAAAAATACCAATACTACTAAACAAAGAAAACATTTCTTCTGCACTTACCCAAAGTGCTTTCGCAATATTCACAAACTGCTGGCAGTTACCTGCATTACGTTCATGGCGATAAAAGTTAATGTCACTTTTATACTCTAACAGCAGTTCCTTGATGTATTGTACAATAATAGCTGCATCAACTCAAAACTATGAAATGTCTTAACGACTACACAAATAAAAACATGAAAAATAACTACACAGCACAGTCCAAGTCATTGCTTATATGTTGATTAACTTTCATTTGTGATCTAACTACCAAAAGACAACTTTTTTTTTTTTTTTTTAAATTAACACTTGCACAGCTACACTGAAAATGTGTGGGCTATGGCTTGCATAATGACACTAATGCACTTTAATGTGGTACAGATGAATCTGCTGTGTGTGTGTTTCGACGTGTACTGGACAAAAGATTTTACTGTCTGCTAAACCATCTACAACGCGAGGTTATCTCAGTACATCCTATGCAGTGCTGCGTATTATTTAATTACACAATGCAAAGTGTGATCAAACCTGATCTAGTTTGATGACTTGTTTGTTTACAGCTAAACTTGATACAAAAGAAGCAGTACATGCTGTCTACCTGGAATTCAAAAAAGCTTCTGACTACGTCCCACACAAGAGGGTGACAGGAAAACTGGTGGATTTGTGAGTATAGCCACAGACATCTGCATGGCTGAAGAGCAAGTCACAGAGAGATGTAGTGATATGACAATATCAGGAATATGGAAAATAACTAGTGGAATGCCACAAGGGGGTCTCTGTCTGGGTCAAGTTTCAGTATGTATGTGGGAACAGAGAACAGGCTCAGTCTACTTAATAACAAAGAAAAGTATGTGTTGTAGTAGCTGGGGAAACATCTAACAAAGGATTTTAAAAAGCTAAACATACGGACAGAACATTAGCAGCCAAGTTTCAATGCAAAAAAAAATAAGTTAACTATTAAACTTCCACCACTATCAGCTAGGGGGAGCAGAACTGAACTGATGGCAAAAGAATAAGAAAAGGACATGAGGGTGTTGATCTCACCTAGACTGGGTGCCACAAGGAGCAGGAAACAAGCAAACAGAAAATGCTTCTACTGTACAGGGCCCTGGTCACACCACAAACTGAGTAACTTCAGGCAGTTCTGGAGGCCATATAAGAAAAAAAGGACAGAATTCTGGAAGGAATGAATAGGAAATTTACCAGAAAGCTCCACAAGATGGAGGGGAAAGAATATGCTCAGGCGGTAGAAGGGCTAAAGCTTTTCTCATGTGACAACAGGAGATACAGAGAGAGAAGGGAGATGACACTGGTACACAAGGTCATATAAGGAAGAGGTGGGGGTCATTCTGACCATTAAGCACAGAGGAAGAAGGGGGGGGGGGCAGCAGATTGCAATGACTAATTATTCTTTCCAAAGTATTTTGTTCCTAGAGGGTTGTTGCCACATGGAATTGACATCTGGAACAGGTGGGGAAAAGGAATACAAAAATGCATTTAAGACTGCATGGACAGGGGAAAAGGGTAAGTGAGAAGGCTGGAATGAAAGGGAAGCAGAATGTTATGACACCTAAAAGGACAAACTAGATATTCTTACTGTTTCTTTCTGTTCCTAAACAAATACAACTCTAAAAAGAGACTAGACAGTTTGAGGTCAGCTTATGCTCTTAACAGTGTTAGTTCTACAACGTAGAGAGGTGAAGGCTTAACTATGACCCAAACAACCCACTCATTTAGTAATCCAGTTCCTGGAAAGATGACAAGGGAGGGTGAGAGTAAGTGATGCTGGCTTGGTTTGCTGTGAAAATGAAGTATAGTGTGCAGCATATAGGCTGGGGACATGTTCTTTGCAATGCCAATCTGCATTATCAGCAACATTGGGGGTTATGTATGACAGAGTGCACATCTCTGCTGAAGGGAAAGCACGGCTTCCCTTGTGCATGTCAGCAGGCTGGATGTGGACACTTCAGCCGTTATAGGGAAAAAAACTGAAGGCTGCCTGATCAATCTCCTGTGACTGATGCTTATCCTAAAGGGGGAAAATGGATAATTGATCATGAAAGGGCAGATGACTAGCAGGCTATGGGATAACAGAATCTCTGTTCTTAAAAATCATACATTTTTGAAGCCATTCCAACACATCATGGACCTGATTAGTGAGCAGAAATCACATTAAGTTAAAAAAATTATACAATACTAAATACCAGTATAGTTACATTTATTAACTAGACAAGTAAAATCATAGTCAATTGTACAACATCAGACCTGGATGGGTTGTTCAATATTTGTTAACCACTAGAAAAGGCAAGGAGAACTTAGCCTGGAATCTACAACTCTTCCAGGATACTGACCCCACCTCTTACCCACAATACTCTGCAAAGGAGGACCTTCTCCAGATCTCAGTTAACACACACTAAAGCATAGCAGCAACAAAGCTACAAGACAACAAGAAACAGCATTCCAAATTTAATTTCGACTAAGGGAAGAGAAGGTGGGTAAATATGGCCATCCAGGTTTAAAGTTACAGTAAGCACAAAGCTTTCACATCTGATACTGGTTAGGTCTGGGGTTCAATCTCCTCCCACCCCAATTAACATCTTTATTAAATTATTACATATGACACAGACAATCTTACATTTATATAAATGAAAAACAAACACTGACACCACTTTAGTTACAAGCATTATACATCACAGACACCACTGAAACTGTAGTTGCAAACATTATACATCACTTATAATCTATCCAGTCACTGTCAGTTAGGCATTATATGGCTCATTCAAATCCTGCCACTTAAACCTCGTTCCTTCGCTATAGTTTGTTCCCACAATTCCCTTTTTTCTATGTAGTTTTCTCCATCCTTCTTCTAAAGATCCCAATTCCAGCTCTGTTACTATATTCACTTATTCTAGTAAAGTTGGTCTAGACTTTGATTTCCTTCTAGTAATTGCTTTTTTGACAGTCACCATAATTAGACTCAGCAAGGCTTTACTATGTCAAGGCAAGTCAGACTCTATATCAAAGCTAAAAAAAAAAAAAAACATCTCCTCACCCAGCATCTCCGACAGAATAGTTTGCAGAGAATCCCTAAAGTCTGCCAGCTCATTACACTCCCAAAAAATATATTCCCAGCCACCTCTTTCTTGCACATCACACCTCCAACATTTACAACCCAACTCTGGAAAAAATTCTCTGGAGTCTAGTTGGAGTACAAAAATACCTATGTAATCACTTCCAGGTAAAGATCCTAAATCTTCTAGAATTTTTTTGCATATTTGGGAGATATACATATATCCCCCCATTGTCTCTTTGTGAATTGCTTATTAAATCTCTCTTCCCAATCCTTTCTAAGCTCCTCTGATTGATTCTTATAACTACCATGCAATATTTACATGCTCTACTAATTATTTCTTTTTTTAATGGCAGTTTCTATTCTAGATTCTATTAAAAACTCTACCAGTGCTGGTCTTCCATTTAGGACCCCCTATTTCTTTCTCTTTGCCTACACTCTGATATCAACCCTTGACAGGGAAGGCAATCTCTAACCTGTAGTCCAAATACATTATTGGCTTCTTACCATTCTATCACCTTTCTCTTTCTAGTTATTCGCCTCCAATACCTGGGTTCTTTTGCCAGTTTTCTCCAATAAATTCCATTCCCCTCTTGCCTATTATCTGTATCCCTAACCATAGTCATCCTTATGAGTAGAATCTCTTTCTCCATTCTTGTGCTGGTTTAGTTCTTAGAATACTCCTGCTATTTTATGAATATAATACTCTATATGATTTATGTTATTCTCCTTGAGTCTGCATCCAAAATCCCAATCTCTCCTTACTTCTTGAGCTCCCCCCCGCATCACTATCATTCCTTTCCACTATGAATTATAGTTTTCTGCTTGTGCTATGTATAAGAGCTTTAACTGTGTTGCTCTAAAATACCCCCTCAAATAGGGTAACCTTAGCCCACCTTACTCTACTGGAAGAATCAGCTTATCCCACTTGACCGTTGCCATCTTTCCTTCCCAGAAAAATCTTTCAAATCTTTTTTAATTGCTACCCACAGCTTCTCCTCTGGTTGATAAAAAAATATGCCTGACCTGTGTATAAGTATAAAGGGACTAAAACATTTTAATTGCTTGCATCTTAGTATCTATATCCATATAACAAAGCTTTCAGTTTCTCAATTTTTATATTATCTTCTTAGTCTCTTCCCACATATACTTAGCTGCCACAACAGAGTAATTTCTAATCCATACTCCTAAATACATAATTTTATCATGTCCCCATAAATATGGATATTGTTGGACCAACTTGTGTATGGGTACATACTTTACCACTACTCCCTTTGGTTTAGCTTCATTAATTTTGTATCCTGAGAGCCACGGTGGTACAGCGGTAGCATTGTTGCCTCACAGCAAGAGGTTCTCCTGTTCGATTCCTGGCTGGAGTGCCTTCTGTGTGGAGTCTGCATGTCCTCCCAGTGGTCGAGTGGCCTCCGAAAGACATGCGTGAATGGGCGTGCCTTCGCTGAAGGTTGGGCATTGGGCTGGCAACTCGGCACCATAAAAATCGACTGCCAATCATTAGCGGACCAGAGTTCCGCTGCGGCGACCCCTAACCAGGAAAAGCCAAAAAGACAAACAATTTTGTATCCCGAGAAGATCTGAAACTGTCTTAAAATGTTCCACAACACTAAGGTCCCTTTCTGGTTTTGTCATGTATAAAATAATATCATCTACAAACAGAGTCGGCTTTTCCCGACTAGCATACCAATTATATCCTTGAATTTCTGAGTCCCTTATTTTCTTTGCCAATGGTTCTAAATATAATGCACACAAAGGAGAAAGTGGACAACCCGGCCTGCTTCATGTACTCAAGCAGAAGTTATCAGAGAGGACCCTACCCACTTTAATTTTCACCTCAGATCGCTCATATATACTCCTAATCAACTTTATAATTGCATCAGGGAAAGCAAATGTTTCCATTGCCCTGCTCATGAAGTCCCATTCTACTCTGTCAAATATTTTCGCTGCATCAAGACCCACCACTAACAGTGGTATTTTCTTACATTCTGCTTCCCTCTGGATCATCAATGTTCTGTTAATATTGACAAATGTTTGCCTCCCTTCCACAAAGCCACACTGATCCATATCTACCAATTTTGGTATTACTTTTGCCATTATAAAGTGTTTATGTCTATAATGGCTAAAATAATCATGGTTTAGTATTAAAATGGGCCTGTATGAAGTTGGATCTGATGGTTCTTTACCCTCTTTAGGCACTACAATTACCACCACCTTCTTCCAGGATGCTGGTACTTCTCCTCTTAAAATACTATTAAACAAAACCTTCCAGATCATTATCAGTTCTTCCCCCCTAGCTTCCAAACTTCCATGGGAATACCATATGTTCCTGGGGACTTTACTGTATACATTTACTCTATACATTTTTTAATATAGTTCACTTCTCTCTTTTTTTTATATATTTATCGGTAAGACCAATCAGATTGAAATACATTACAGAAAGCATCATTTTCTTATAGAGTTATTATTACCACCTTTTATGTATAACTGCTTTTTTGTAAAATGTCTAGTTCCAACTTTTATGTTGAATGCATATACTGTTCAGCAGGTTGGTCTTTTATACAGTTGTTTCTTGTCACATGCATTTGAGCCTATGCCACATCTTATATAACTTTTTGCTTTTTTTTGAAAGCCTTCAAACCCCCCTGCCCACAAGCCCCTAAAACCTATTAACTTAACAATAACATAGAAAACTATGTACATCTTCAAATAGTGACTTTTTTGCTTCCTAAGAAGACAGGTTCTTAGCTGATAGCTACACAGAGTTAACCAAAAAGAAAGGTTAGTCATGCAAGATGCATAGTACAACCTGTGCTATTAGTAAGCACTATTTGATTTTGTCTATCTTGACAGCTCTCCCAGCTGAGAAAACACTTTCTCCAAGCAATTCCTCTTTATCAAATTGTCTTCTAGTGACATACAAACCAGACACAAAACTCCTAAGGGTACCATGTTTACCCAAAAAAAGCCTTATAATTTTCAATATTCTTTTTCATTTACATGCTTTGTAATAAACTTGTTACTTGATAATACCTAGGGTCTTAACCTAGTTATTTCAGTATGCAAGCATGGAAAAAAGCACACTGAATTTTCATTCGTCATACTCTCTTAACCAGACCTTTCCTCTCTCCCTCACTTCTCTCTCCCCCTCTTTTTACATTGCAGTGCCTACATTTTTTAAAACCAAAGAAAAAGAGAGGAGAAAAAATACCTATTCATATTAGTATCCCTATTACATTTCAAAAAAGAAATTGAGAAAACTTTACTTTGAATCTAGTTGGTTTTGTCTCATCTTTAAAGCCCTCCCAGCTGGGAAAACCCCTGACTGCTTTCAGGGAACATTATGTCCTAGCCAATTTCTCTTTTTTTTCCATTCCCTCAGCCAATCCCGTTCCACCAAGGCTGTCTCCAGTTTGTCTTTATCAGACTGCCTCCATGAAGACATGAGAACCAGACAGCCAGTTTCTCTATCAGACTGTTTCCATGGAAACATGAAGACCAGCTCCAGAATTGCTAAGTATACATGCATTTGTTAGAAAAAAATGCCTCATAATATTCAATATTCTTTTTCATTTACTTGCTCTCTCTTATAACTAATCAATCTAAAGTCCTTAATACATTCATTTCCCCATGCAAGAATGGAAAAAGCACATTCATTTTATATTTGTCATGCCTTTTTAACCAGGCTTCGCACTGCCTATATTTCTCAAAACTGTACAAGAAAGAGAGAAGACAAGAGAAAAGAAAAGCACCAGCACCTGTTCCTGTTTACAATCCCGTTACACTTAAAAATAGTGTACAAAGAAAACGATATACCACAAATACAGTACTATTAAGAAAAAATGGTTTCTTTACTTACAGTTGGCTTTCTCCCCTCTCTCACCCTCCCAAAAGCATTTTCCAAACACTAATGACATGAAGTAGGGCATATACTTTAGAGTCCCCCACAAATCCAAGAAATTTTGAAAAAGTCTAATATTTCCGGATGTTCTTGTTCTGTCATATTTCGCAAATATAATTTTTGTATTGTAATCCCATATTGAGTTACTGGTTTTATTACCATTCTTCTCCATCACCCAAATCCTGTCTCTGCTTCATTTACAAAGTACTCTCGATTCTTCTAGTCAATTCTCCTGCTCCCTTGCGTCTCTCCAACATTTTCCATTGAAATACTGGAAAAGGTTTCACACGTACAGTCTCTGTGGTCTTTTTTACCAGAAGAACAAGAAGCAGAAACTCCTCCTGTTTCACAGCTCACTTTTTGTTGGACAAACTTTTGTATTTTCTCCTTAGCATGCACTTCATCAAAAATGATTTTGACTTTCCAGGGAAGAATACTTTAAAGACAGGTGGATACAACGGTTTGAATCTCATACCCATGTCTTGATATTTCCTGAATAGTGAAATGAATTTACTCCTCTTCTGCCTGACGTAGAGTGAGTAATCATTTTCCACAAACACTCTGCTGTCTCCCACTTTTAGTATTCTGCCCTCCTGCCAGTTTTGTCAGAATCAACTCCTCCTCCTGGTAGACTGCATCTTTACTATTAAAGGTCTAGGTTGCTTTCTTATAGCTAGGTTTGTAGTATACACACAATGTGCCCTTTCAACTAACAACTCCTGCTGTGGAACATCAGTCCAGATGCTTATTTGTGCTTTCATAAAATTAATGCAGCCTGTTCCTTCCAGCTTCTCTGGTATAGCTGAAAATCTCAGGTTTTCCCCTACGTGCTCTGTCCTCTAATTCTATTATTTTTTGAAACATCTCTTCCTGAGCAGTCTCATATTCAGCCAACCTTTTTTTTTTTCATTTTGACCTCTGATTTTTGCAGCTTCATCATCTCATCTGAATATCTGTTTAAAGCTTCTTCCATTTTTTTCCAGCATTTTGTTGTTTGTGTTGATATACTGCATTACTGTTTTGTTTAGTTTAACCAAGCAGTGGTCTTATATCTTCCTATACGTTACTGTAAGTCATGTTTGAAGGTTGCATTGTTTTTTGCTGAACAGCTACAGAACTTTCCACAGTCAGTGTTTCTTCCTAACTTTATGTAGCTGATTTTTTTCCAGGTCTTCTGTATTTATTTCTATATTCCTGGCATCCAGGCAGCACAGTTACTAACCAGGTATTGAAATGTAACCATAAACACAAGTCTACTGGCCTTCTCTGCTGAGTTTCTGTTTTCACACTGAGAGAGCTAAAAACAAGCTGCTACTCGATCTTTATCACTTAGGATAGAATAGCATACTTATCCATATCTACGGTTCCTCAAGGGAGCACTTCCATCGTGAGACTGAAAGAGGACCTAACCTAACAGGTCACATCCAATTTACAGTTTTTTGTAAAACTATTCTGTGATGCCCACAAGGCTGTTAAACAAAAATGATACAAATATGCATTTTGAAAAATGCAGCTATTGCTCTGGCTGAGTGGGCTACTGATTCTGAATGTAACAGTTTACTATATTTCTTGCTGGAATTAATACAATTTGAAAACCAGTTCAACAAGATAATTTTAAAAACACTGGAGGCCATTTTTTTGCAGATGAAATAAAAATGGGAATATTTTCTGAAACAGTTATGTCCAAGTACAATACATTCTCCGTTTTAGGATAACTTAGAAAGAAATAGACTATTACAACACAGTTTCGGTAACTCCCTTTGCCACAAAAGATGGATTTCTTTACAAAAGCACTCTACTCTTATTAAAATTTAGGCCAGGAGGACTGACATACAAGGCTCACAACTCAGAGAGAAGTGACAGTCACCAGAAAAAGCATTTTCTAGCACATAAACTTCAAATCAGCTTTTGATGCTAATTCAAATAGAAGAAAAGTTATTTTTTCCGCATTAAGTACAAGTCTCAAGGAGAAAGTAAAAGGAAAAAAAAAATCTGTTAAAGCCTTTCAAACATTTAAGGAAACCAGAGTCAGTATACACATGAAAAATGGAACTGACTGCCAAGTGGACTTTAATGAATGAGTAACTTAATTCAGTACCAGAAATCTGGGACAATTAGTTCAATATGGCTGACAGAGGAGCAATAAACAGATCCATACTTATGTCTGAAAACTAAATGAAAAAAAAAGTATTCCTACTTGCTTTCATAAGTTTTTGTGGTGTACGGTTTCTAGGTAGAAAGCTGGACCACCCATTCTAAGAAGGTTCCCCCTGGCCATCACCAAACAGAGAAATCATGCAGCTAACCTCAGTTGTGGATTGCCAGGTGGGGCTTGTTACAGAGGTTCTGAAGAACATCAGACAGAGTCTTCTCCAGTAAAGCAGAGGGAACCAATACTGCATGGGCCAATGTGCAGCTATAAGAATGATTCTGGCTTTGTTTATCTTGGTTTTCTGATTGAATTTGGGGATGAAGGTAAGTGGCAGAAGACGAAAAATGAATCCTGGGGTGTATTTCTGTAAATGTGTGCCTCATGGATGGCCTCCCAACAGAGGAATAAGGAAAATGCTGCTGTTACATTTGGCATTGCTAAGGGATGCAGTAGGGCAATCAACAAGGTTTCCCCAGCAACAGAAGAGCTTCCACATCTCAGACAGGATAGCAAGCCACTTATGCAGCATCAGCAGTTAGTGAATGACACAAACCACAAATGAACTTGCTTCTTTCAAGACTTGCCAGGCTACCAGAAATAATTTTCAAACACAATCACTCCTATATTCCCATGGCCTCCTGGCAGAGGGGGTAGGAGTGTGTTCCTCCACCCTTGTTCCAATGCCAAAAAAAATGTTGCCAAGGTGGACAACAGCATCACATTTGGAAAAGAGTCCTAGAATGCATGCAAAGCACGGACCACCACCCTCATGTCTATAACATTCATGTGAAGAGCTACACACACCATGGACTACTTGTCCTTTATAATGTGCCCCCCACCCCACCCCCCACCAGCAGAGGAGTCCAAAGTGACAGCCACAAATGGACTGGAAACTAGTGGGGGAAGTGCCCAAAGGAAAGATTAGTTTTGTGTAGCACCAGCTCAAATGTTTCCAACTCAAAATGTTTTTTGAACATTTTGGAAATTTTGACAGCAAATTCAAGGGGTCTGTGACACCTGTTTATTGTACTTAGAGTACATTACACCACTATTATGTAAAAGTAGGCAGTGGAAGCTATATAAATTGTGGTTGTCATGAGGCTCAATGTCTTAATGTGGACAGAAGCCACAACTCTCTTTTGGTACAGGATCTGACCTGCAACATTCTGTATTGGTGGGATCCTGTCAAGGGGTGCTAACACCTTGTATCTGAACACCTCCAGGGAGCATCCAATGAATGTCAGCACTGAGGATGTATCAAGTGGGACTTCACAGTACTCACGGCAATTCTCAAGGAATGACACACTCACTGCAGATTCCCTGGATGCAGTCAGACTGGACATGACAGCTAGCATCCAGTCACATTCAAGTACAAAAAATTCTTGATGCCTTGCAGTTTCTGATTCACTGCAACAATGGATGCGCACTTGGTGAATATCATGGGGCAGTGGTGAGCCCAAATGCAAGTGTTTGTAACTGACAATGGACAACTCTTACCTAGAAGTATAGAAACTTCTTTGGACGGACTGGCAATCTTGGTTTGTAGCTAGGCATCCTAGAAATCCAAACAGCTAATCCAATTTCTTTTTGACAGACATGGAAGGATGGACTGCACCTGGATCAAGCAAAAGGACTTTCTTGGAATGAATTGCTTTAGGCCTCTTTTTTTCTTGTAACTATAAAAAACACTGAGTAGTAGACCTAATCCTTTCTTCTTTGACAATTGATTTTTAAGTAGGTTCTGGAAGATCTTGTGGACACCTTCAAGAAAGTACAGTTATGTCACACTTTACCATAATTCTAGATATTCACGTAGATCAATGTTTCAGTACTGATTCTTGGGTCTTCCTCCCATACAGAAGCCTGCAACTAGCCTGATTTTCAGTCTTTCCATTATCCCTAGAATGTTGCTGCCATCTTCAGGTCTTTCCAAACAATGAGCAAGCATTCCGATTCCCAAGGACAGCACAGCCTTCGCACTTGTCTGAATTTGAGCATGTAAGAGGAAGATAACAGGAAGCAGAGGGAGGATGGTGATGATGATGATAAAGGAACTATCTGCATGAAATGCCACTCCCCCTTGCTGAAGGAAGAGTCAGCCGAAAGATGGGGTGAAGGGTGGGAGTTTGTACTGCAATACCGATTGACTGAACATCTACAGTTATGTAAAATGGGACACCACTGTACTATGTTCTTCACAGTCAAATGTTGCAGTACTGATTCTTGGGAGGACTCCCAAAGCTACATATTGGATGTCAGGCAAGCTGTTGGCCCCTAGGAAATAAGGTTTTGCAGGACAGTAGTTACAAATCCTGCTCTAGTCCAGGAGGCAATGCCTAAATGGAAATGTTAGTTCTAAGGTATGCACAGAGTTCCAAGTCATAGCTTCCAGAATAGCCTGGGTACGGATTCCTTTTTGGAACTCTGTGATAGTTGTCCTGTGCCTGGTGGAGTAGGCATTGATATGACCAGATAAAGGTTTTCATGGCGAGTGTAAAAGAGTTTAATGCAACTGGGTATCTATTTGGATATGGTTTGTTTGGAGACAAGTCTACCCTCTTTCCTCTCTGCAAAAGCCATCACCAATAGCTCCATGTACCTGATGTTCCTATGTACATTCACGTAATGAAGATGTTGTTCTGTTTTATTCCACTTATTTGGGAAGAAAGCTGGCAGGTGAATAACCTGGGTTTAGAGAAAGTTCTGATACTACTTTACACATGAAGGAACGATAATTTCTAAGGGTTACCCTATCCCTGTAAAAGATGGTGAAAGTTTTAAATGAGGGCTTGAAGCTCTGACAGCATCCTTGTTGAGGTGATAGCTATAAGTAAAGTAGTTTTACAAGTCAGCATCTTCAGAGGGGCAGAAGCTGCTGGTTTGAAGGGAGGCAAGGTAAGTTTTTCTAGTACATAATTTAAGATCACAGGCGGGAAATAGGCTCCTTCTGGATGGTCTAAAATCCCTACATTTCTAAAGGACGCCACTCACTTAAGTATACAGGAGGAGAATGGTGCAGGCAAGCTGAGATGCAAAAGCATGCACCTTAACATTGGAATAGGAAAGGTATTTCAGGAATGAGTTGAAATCTTCCAGAGAAAAGTTGCTGTTTTTGCTGTGACACCAGATAGAAAAATCTTTTCAATTTTCCTAAGTATGATTTTCGGGTGGTGGGTTTCCTTGCCCCCTTCAGAATGGATAGCTTTTCATTGGGATAACTGACACTTTTCAGTGTCAATACCCAGTCTTCCAGGCTGTTAATCTTGAGTGTGGCCAGATGTGGATAGAGTCCTGATCACTTGGTTTGGATGAAGAAATCTATTTCCTGTGGGATAGTGTGGAATCTCTCTTAACTGAGGAGCAATAGGAAGGAGAACTAGTGCTGCCTTGACCAATGGGGGCAATGGGATTCTTGTTGGGTCTGTTCAACCTGACTTTTATCAGTACCCTGGGAATCACAGGTAAATGCAGAAAGGCAGAGAGAAACAGGCTGTTCTATCTGAATGAGAATGCATCTATTTTCCAAGTCCCTGTCTGCAGGGTGCTGAAGCAGACCCTCTGAAGTTGTCTGCTATTTTGGTGGGAGGCAAACAAGTCTATTAAGGGGATTCCCCACTGTACGGTTAAGCCAAAGAAACTTCCCTCTTCAGCATTCGTTTGTTGAGGTCTAGAAGATCCCTGCTTATGTCTGTCAGGGAATTGTCCTGGCCTGGAATGTAAGATGCTATAAATGTCAATTTTAGTTCTTGATCCCACATTCAAGCCTTTACTGTGAAGCTGCACAAAGGGTAGGAAAGATTGCCCCTTGCTTATGTACCGCATCACTGTGGCATCGTCTATCCAAATCTGCAAAGTCTCTGGGGTTAAACTCTATTGAAAAGCTTTTATGGTCAGGTAAACTGCTAACAGTTCCTTTTGGTTTACATGCGATTTTCTTTGCTGTGGTTTCCAGATGCCCTGCACCTTCATGGGGCCTAGGTGAGCACCTCAGACTATGTCTGAACTGTTTATGGTGATTGTTTTGTCTGCTTCTAGCAGACAGAGAAATTTGCCGCTGGATTCTGCAGTATGATGTTTTTTCAGCCATAAGTTTTTTAAGCATAGGAGTAGAGGCAGGAGGGTTTCCAAGGGTTGAGAATGCTGTCCCTAAGCACTTTTAGAAAATACCTAAGTTTTCTCATGCGTAACTTTCCCAGGATCCTTAGAAATTCCCTTGATGAAATTTGTTGTTTTGGTATCAAACTTGTCAGGTAGTTTTGTCTAGTAAGATATTTTGCCCTGGGGATGGAAAGTTTTTTTGATGTATAGAATCTACGAGGGCCCCTAGAAAGATGGTCCTTCTCTGAAGAAGAGTCCATGACGTGAAAGTTTAAGTTGAGACTTGCCTTTTGTATGATGAGCTGCAAGGCACTGTAGGTCTCTGCTGAGACTTTCCATGAATGAGATAGTCGTCCAAGTAGCAGGAACTATAACCCCCCCCTTCCTGGGTTCTATAATGTACTATCAGAGGAGTTAAACATTTGATGAAGACTCTTGCAGCAGCAGACAGAACAAATGGCAAAGCACAGAACTGGTAGTGTAAGCCTGTTGTCACAAAACAGTTATTTCCTAACTGTAATAGGGACATGGAGGTATGAGAGTAAACATGTAAGCATCTTGGAAGATCATGGGAAGTAATTTTTGTAAGGTAAGCATTTTGAACTTTGGTACATACAGGGACTTGTTTAATTTTGAGAGGTCAAAGATCAGATCAGCCTCCAGGTGACTTTTTTCTTGAAACTAGAAAAATCCTTGAGTAGAAACGTTTTTATTCATGAACTTAAAGGAACACGCCGCCCTCCCCTACATAAAAACGCAACCCCGAGTTTTCTTTTACCCTTAAAGATTCATCCCTGGCACACGCAGTTCCCTAACTGCATTAAAAAGTTTAAGTATTCTTTATTTCTCCCCTTCGGTAGCGTAGGGCTGGTAACCCCACCCCCCATCCATTCATCCTGCAGTATATCGCATTGTTTCTGCAGGAATTTGTCTCCTTCATTACGTACCTCCGACATAGTCCAATGAGTAGTTCTACCTGCCTTGGCACTTCCCAAAATGTGACGTATGCTATATACCTGCTTGCCGAGGTAACAGCTGTTAGATAACTTGTGGTCACGGACTTGTGGAGCATTTCATATTTTTGTGGAACTCTTGCCTTAGTGACTGTTTCTGCACGGACTAAAAAGAACCTTGTAGGATCATTTCTATTGCCATTGATACAGCGGCTGAAGGCTTTGCAAGCACAGAAATCAGGCAGTGTCTAAGTTTTTTTTTTATTTTTGTTGCAATGAAAAAGTCTGTGCCCATTTTAAATATTTATGTTTACAACACTTAGAAGCTTGGTAGAATAACACAGGTTTGGCATTAGCATTTATTTTCTGAGGGGTATGATGATGTCGGAACTTCAAATGTCTGTCATTATCTCCTGACGTCAACCGCGAATGGTTTTCCACTAATTTAACATCAAAAGACAATTGTCTGAAGAATGCACCAAAAGTATGAGTCAAAAAATCTGGTCATTCTTCATAAAGATCTACAGTTGCGATGTACTCTTTCACAGTAACAGTGCCCAGAACATTAGAAAAAAACAGTGCATGTGTGTATGTATGTCTTTGGCTGAGTTTGTTTGTCCATGTGTGTGTAAATGAATGCGTGTTTGAAAGTAGAAGAGACTGCGTGACAGTGATCTTGTGTGACTGAATGCCTGCATGAAAGCATGATGTAGTGATGTAGTATGATGTGTAAAAGCAGAAGGTGTGTGTGTGTATAAGACAGAAAGAATGAACAGTGAGATAGAGTTAACCTTATTTTACAGTCGCTAAGTGCCGTACTGGCTTAATGTCAATTCCGTTTCCGTATTTGCGGTTGCGATTGCCGTTGCTCCTTTTTTAAACAGTTCTCAGTTCATCCATGAAAGGTGACTGACATTTCAAGTGGGTTTGTCAAGTTCACCAATAAATAAATTTTAAAAAGTTTTTGAAAAAAAAAATGCAAATGTATATAACCATAGACTAGACTGTTAGCTTGCAGATCATAGATGTAAATGCTGAAGTGGGACATAAACAACAGATATCCCTATGTGACTCAACAGGTAAGCTCTGTACACACTACGGATGCACTCTTACTATACGAGTTCCATCAGTCAGCCAGTTTGCAATCAAGCATACAGTACGTGGGTTTATATTTAATTTATCCAGTTTGTAATATACCTGCAAGGGGATGTACTACAGACCTCAGTCCAGGTGAGGGTATTTTGTGTGCAATCCCATTTTGCACTGCTTCAGTGACAAATTTTGAAGAAATCAATAAGGTTGAGAAGGTAATCTTCCTTTCACAAGACTAAATTGACTTGGTTTGTGAGTTAAAAAAGTACAATATCATCTTTCCTTTCTTTACATACAAGACTGGTTAGAGTGTTTTGCCTGTAATTACCCTGTTTATTTTATATTGAGCAGAGCATTATTGCTGCCTTATTCTAAAGACTTTTACCACATTTTGCATCTAGTAAACAGTAACATAAATGTATTATACTGCAAAAAAAAATTCACCAATAAATAAACTGAGCTGTACCGTTTATTTTTGGGGGGGGGGGGGGGTGATTCCATATGTACTCGTCACACTTTCAGGACATAAGGATTTACTGTCCATAGAACCTCACTGCATGAGTAAGCCAATTGTACTGCAAGTACACACCAATTAGAATGGTATAAGAGCTGTGATACTGAAATGTAATAGACCAGTTGCTTATATGCTGTGAGCATTTACCAATACACACAAAAAAATATATATTCTCAGATACAAAAAGATTAAGTCATAGTGTTCGAACGTGCAAAATCCCCTGATTACATCTATAATAAAGAAGTTGAAGGAACAGACTACAAATCCTTGTGGTGCATATTTCAAAACTTTCTACCTGCACCTCTCAGAATGCAAATGATGTCACTCAATCTCAGATCTATCATGTGAAAGTGAAGTACTGACCAACAAGGTATTAGCATCACATCTAACAGATATACAGATGATGCACATTTATTATAAAATGTGCAGAAGCCACTGTAGATTTTTGTACAAGTATGTCAAAACTGAATTTTAAAGAAAGAGAAGGAGAACAGCAGCCAGAAGTGCCCTAACCAGTCTAATTAAAACAGACTATGAAAACTCTGACATTCAGGAAGTGCAAAAAGAAAGAGAGAGAGATAGAGACTCCTGGAGCTGTCTCTCCAGTGTAGCTATAGTACTTCAAGAAGTGATTTATAAGAAAAAAAAAAATGTGTGGTATAAATAGTCCTCTTAAATTCTCCAGATGTGGTAGACTGTTGAAGGATGCATAGAGTTATACAAACTGTTCCATAACTAAAAAGGATTCTAATGCTAAAAAGCTGTACTATTGGAGTGTCCAAAAAGATTGATTTGTTGTAAATCCTTCAAGACATGCTTAGATAATGTCAGGGACACTTTTCAATGATATGTTCAATGTAATGCATATCACCCTAAATGTATACAATGGTGTCCTATTGTTTTAAAAAAAACAGGAGGAGTTAGATGTGGCCATAGGTAAGCATGGAAATGAGCAGCTGACACCCACTTACCCATTCAGGGGGTGGGAGGCAGCATAGACTTGGCACAATAGCAGTATTAAAAGTTTAGCAGGTTCTATACTGCAACATCAGTTTGGCACTTTGTTGTGAGGTTGTACAGGTGTGAAAGTATGGCTGCACCTTCATAGGGTGGCACTGTGACACTCACAAGGTTGCTATGAGTAGATGTGAATTTGTGCACACTCCCCAGCAGCAGTATGACACTGTAAACGTATCCTTGATGATCTCACAAGCTCTGCATGTAATCAGGTTGTGCCGGGGAAGACTAAGGCTGGTCCAGTGGATGAAGTGACTCTGGGCAGGAGCTGGTGGTAGCTGATGGTCATCTGTGAGAAGGAAAAACAATCAAGCAGACGTTTGCAAGGGGACTATATCAGTTTGTCAAAGATTCACTTCAGCGAACCTGACTTCATCAACCCCAAACCACCAACCTTCACTTCCACAAACATTCACATCCACGAATGATTTGAGTAGGGAAAGGAAGCAGTTGGCCAACAGCACAACTTTGCCCTTTTCCCCACTGTAATTCGATCTCAGAGTTGATATATGTAGTTAGGAGGGTGTGGGAGCGCAGCCCCCATTTGGTTGAGTTTGACATACTGCAGTGTATGTTCCATTGTGCTGTTAGCCAAGTGCTTTATTTTCTCTGGTGAATCTTTTTTTGATGTGAAAGTTCACAGAAGTGAGGTTCGGTGGTTTTTAATCGATGAAGTCAGATTCAGTGAAGTGACTCTTCAATGAAGTGATATAGACCTGTTTACAATTTAGTATCATTCTTGCAATAGCTGCAGATTTTGCTCCTCTTCAGACTTCAATATCCATATCCATTTTGGCTGGGATGTAATGACCACTTCCTGATGAGTATAGCCCTTATTCTTGAGAGGGAGACAGCTAGTTAGACTATGCTCATAGAAATCATAGAAAATATAAGACAACAGGGCCATCTGGTCATTTATGCCTTGTCAGTACCCACCCTTAGACCTCACCTGCTTTTTTCAAATGGTAGATAGACCAGTCCTTCTAGAGTTTAATTTTTTTTGTTTTTTTTAAAAGATAAGGCAAAAACAGTAAAAAAATACACTTTGAAACAGCTTTAAACGACTACAAACGATCAGAAAAGGCTATCACACTTTAGTGTGTAGCCTACAACAGTTAAACAAATTATTTAAACAAAAAACTTTTTAAAAGTGCAGGCAGTCAAATAAGTACAATATGTGAAAAAAACATGCTTTTAAATCACAATAAATGCTGGAAAATCTGCGTTTAGGCGAAAAACAGTTAAGTACAGCAAGAAAGTACAGAAAATTGATACTTAATAACGCCAAAGTCTCTCTTCTAAGCTAGAAGGCTTGTATCAGTTTAAGGCTTTCTAGAGCTACCCAGTAGGTTAGTTACAGAAAAGATGGGAAACTAGCGCAGATGTGGTCTTTTAAACCAGAAAGTTGAAAGAGACGGACAAACTGTCCAAATGGTCAATAAACTACAATTTCTGGGCCAAGAACCTCTCCTGTCATGGTAGACAGGCTACCTAGTGCTTAACACTCCCACTGATAAGCTAGAAGGCTTTCCTCCAGCTTCACACACTATTTACTTTCCTGGACCCCGGTCTAGCAGGGTGACTGACATGATCCCCAGGTGAATTTCCTTTCTCCCGTCCAATTGTCAAGGTTCCTTTTGAAGAGGGCCAAAGAGGTGCTCTGCTTGACATGCATGGGCAGTCTATTCCAGAGTCTGGGGAGTCTCTGGGTCAGGAACATATCCCTCCAGCATGTTTTGTTTATTGTGATGACAACGTTTAGATCCCTGGAGTGTGTGGTGGCTCTGAGTGATTGGGATTTCTTTTAAGTGTAGCATGTCCGACAGCTCTGGGTTCGACATGGCCTTGTAAGTTATGCAGAGATCGCCCCTGAGTAGACAATATGTGACAAGAGTATAGCTGGAGTTTTTTAAGGCAGTCAGCATAGGCCATCTGCTTTAGGCCTGTGATTCTTTTAGTGAGGTATTTCTGCGGCCTTTCCAGTTGTTGCAGATGGCTGCAGATGACTACCCAAAAACACCCACACTCCCATCACACTATCTGTAACATAATTAGCCGGGACTATTACTTTGCCAAAGGAGATAATGAGGCATTTTGTATGTTTATTTTTAGTCCGTGACTTTGGCACCAGTCATTTGTTTTCGTCAGTCCCTTCTGTATTATGTTACCATCACTGGGGGACTCTACGAATGTGCTCCGTTTACAGTCATTGTACAGTGCTACTTTTTGTCTTGGTTCCGCATTTGACTGCATGAGTGACCGGAAGTTTCGTTTTTGGTCTTCTAGTACTATGCTGTCTCTGTCTTTGAGGAGCTTTAATATATTGTTTGTTTACAGTGCTTACTTTCTGCTAACTTAAATATATACATTTGTAGCAGAGACCCTCAATTTTAGGTGACTTTGGAATGCAAACAAATACTGACTACTTAATCACTCTACATGCTTCAACTGCAATAGTAAATTCATTCTTAGAAAATAAGATTCAGAGCATCTCAGTAGAGATGAATGGTTGTACTCCTCTGTTCATTATTTGCAATCTGCCACTAATGGTCAGTGACCACCATAGCTCTCAACTGTTCAGATTTTCATAGACTCTTCAGATTTTTTTCATGATATTTTGATGTGTTTTTCATAAAATGTATTATTTTCTGGCAAATAAATCACTGAGGACTGAAGTCACTAAATAATGACGGACATTTTGAGAATTCAGAGTCTTCAGAAAATACATGCTAACACCAGTCCTGTTATTCTACCAACTTTTTAAGTTTATAAGAGCAATATTTAACTTCTGTCTCTATTTTTGGGCCTTTGTTTCCCAATTATTTTAGGCTGCATCCAGATTTATAGCACTAAGGTTGAGATGTATGCTGACTACACCATCACCTATATGGAACATAGGGAAATATGTGTGTTTGAAATTATCTGTTAAAGCTGCCATTTACCGTATGTACTGCCCATGCTATGGAATAGACTTCCTATACATGTCAAACAGAGCAACTCACTGGTCCTCTTCAAGAGAAATCTTGATGAGTGGATGGGAAAAAGAAAATTCGCCCCGGGGATCACTCCAGTGGCTTACTTGACAGAGGCACTGGGAACTAAGGTCGGGCAGCATGATGCCAGGGTAATCCTATGGGCTAGGCTTGTAAAGGCTCCAGGGCCATTAGCCTAGTACACACCTATGAACCTATCCCAACCTAAATGACTATATGATTCAGACTTAAACCATAGAGATAACTCAGGAAGCTCTGCAGTTTACCGTGGCATACTTCCAAAATCTTGAACCATCTCTGAACCTGTTAAACCCTCCTCTTGGGAGTTCTTCTGGGCAAAACAAACCAGAGGGCATTTCTTTTTTCATAGCAGGTGCTCTTCCTGACCTCATATTTCACCTGTTAACCACAGCAAAATCGGTTTACTACAGCAGAATTCCTCAGGACACACACTGGTGTATGGCTTCCTCAGCTTTGATGGTCCCCTTGTCAAGGCTGTACATGTGGAAACTTCATTGCTACCGAAAGAACAGATGGTGCCAGCATGCCCACTCCCTGCAGTCCCCCATCCCATTGTTACCTTGTAGCAACAAAGGAGGAGATGTCATGGTAGGTGCAACAGCAGATCCACAGCTAAGGGCTCCTACTAAAGCTAGACTTGAGTGTCCAGGCTTTCATCATGGACTCCTCAAATGTAGCCTTGGGAGGGCCATAGAAGGAGACTGTGAATCCAAAGGACTGGGCACAAAACTCTGAGGAAAAAGCAGATTAGTATCAGAGATAATGGTAGTAATTATGCCACAGATGTCTTCAAGACAGATTTGACAGCCCAGGGATCATGTATACACTGACAGGCAACACCACTATAATGTGATACAGCAACAAGCTAGGAGAATTCACTCATCTGTTTTGTTGGCTAGCCATGGAGAACATGGTACTTAGCCCAGAAGTCTGGCATGACCTTCAGGGCATCTTTCACCCCTTCTGAGATGAACTAGTTGAGCAGAGCAAAGGTGGACTCTGTCAAATGGATTTTGAAGATGGTTATATTTCTTAGTTTGGTCCATGAGTTGAGTGTGCCAAGAATAAACCTTTTGATTTTCTAGAAGACGAGGCAGCTCAGAATATGCTGCACCAGGGCACCAACCACAAGAGCCTTGGCAAAAGATGCACTTGTCTCTAGTGAGTATGGTAAGGACAAGAACCTGTTGTACTCTTCTGGCAAGTAAGTCTGTCAAACCAAAACAAGAAGGTAACTTTTGCACCTCCACTTGAATATCCTATAGCAGACAGCTTGAATAATTTAGCTCCCATCCCCTTTAGGCACGTTTTCTGACAAAATGCTTTGAACCTAAAGTGAGGGTGGAAACCACATACAAGAGGTCCATACATAGAAAGATGCATCAGACAATCGTTGTGGACTTTGAGATTTAAGTGTCCATTTTCTCAAATACTTGTCTCTGTACAAATTAGGATGTTTTTTTGCCTCAGTAAAGGTGCATGTGTCTACAGGCTCAGCCTGTCTAACTTGGGGTCCACCTTTATTCACTGTTTCCTGTAAAGCAATCCCATAAAGGTAGTCCTTGCATCTCAGTGTAGATGCTTGAGTATCTTCACTATTGCAGTAATATTTCCCTTCCTGTAGCCATCCAGCAGTTGGGGTGGGTGCCCAGTCACTTATCCCCATACCTTCCTGTCAGTTAGCGCTACAATATGCCCCCTCCCTTATGTTGACCTAGTATATGGAGAGGGAGTTTTGGGAGTCTTTCTGGTTGAGTTGCCATTCTTGGGGGTAAGTTCTATTGGGGAGGTTCTTGCTCTGGTCTCATTCCAGACCCCCTAGATCTGACAGATTCAGAATTATTTATCAAACACTTGTTTGATTAAAAAAAAAACTGAAAGCCACTTTCACCAAACAGAAATGTAAGTTTTTTTTTGCAGGGAGCAAGTCCCCATGCAACTCCCCAGTTACCCCCACTCCCCCACCCCACCACTTTGTGGAGGGAGACCCATACGCTCCCTAACTTTTATGTACCAACTTCCTGGTCACACGGAAATGGAGAAAGGGCATCTCCACATGTTCACTTAAAGTGGTTTCTGTGATAAAAGTATCATATTGTTGTCAGCCTGACAAATGTCATTCACCAAAAAACACTGTCCTAAGTGGAAGGGACAAGAAAGAACAAAAATGGCATGGATTGATGATCATCTTATGTCACAGATATGCTGACATCCAAGTGGGAGGACAACTACTGGTTTGGTGGGAAAGGATGAAAAACTATGAAAGTCAGGCATAGGTTTTCACCTTCTGTAGCATAAGTCCCAATTGTTATCACTACTACAACTGTAAACATATTGAAACTATTATTATGTTGAGTTCCATACATACCTAACACAGTTGTATTGTGTGTGTTTTTCCTGCATTATATACATTTTCAAGAATGGTGTGCTATTTTGGACGGTTTCAAAGCTATCTACAATTACATTAAAAATATAAAATAGCTTTAAAGAAGTTAAAAGCTAGTTCTGCGTCCACTTCCTTTGAAGCTTTGATCTTGGGTTGATCATCCTTTTCAGATCTTATTACTTAGCCAGTAGTTGACAAATCTTATGGATAGGTATATGAATATTAATGGAAAATACAAGTCAAACAGAGGTGTCTCTTGTATTAACAAGGGTTCTTCTTCAAGTCTGGTGTTGGAAGTACAGGTGTTCAAATGCTTCTTTACCTGTCCATCCTAGAGGTTTCATAGAGTTCCCCTTAAGAACTAAATAAACATGTCTTCTGTATCTGATGTCATTTTTTGTGTGCTTTAGATAGAACTCCTTCTTCGTCTGTTAGGCAGTGTCACAGCACTTCTTTTGACTTGAATTCTAGAAAGATGGTGCAGGCATTTTCTGATAGCCAGCATTTGATGTCTGTGATTCCTCTTTCAGGTAGCACTGAGACAGTTAGAGGTCCTTCTTTGCTAGGTTTGTTTGCAGTGACCTGTCAGCACTCCTTATTGGGCCTCCTACATGCTTTATTTCCTGAAAGGCTGATGATGGATCTTCAGGTATTGATCCACATACACTGACGTCATTATCGATCTGTGTTCGTGTCAGCTGTGGCTGGACCATAATCTTCAATGTCCGTGCCATCAACACACTGACCTAGCTGTCAGTGTCAGTTTCTTCTGCCCTAGTTGACCCAGATATTTTTGGAGCTTACTGTGCCGTCACCAGGGCTGGTCTCTGTATTGTCAGTGCCCTCTGCATTAACCTTGAGATCATTTGGTTTTATGGTCTTGATCAGGCTGTCTGGTTTGAGATCAGATCAGCCTTCTTAGTCTCTGTGTTGACCCTGAAAGGGTTTGGCTTTGGTCACTCAGGATTGATTTCTTTAGCCCAGGGGGTGTCACTGGTGTTATTTTAGCCATAACTGCACTCCCCCATGGCATCTGCTTCAACTTCAGCCTGAATTAGAGGTATTCGCTTTGTCTGGTACCTTGACCATTCATCATCTCCCCGTGTTGGACAGAAGAGTTAGAAAGACTCTCCAGTATTTCTGTTACTTTAAGTTATTACCAGTATTCCATCTCCTTGTATTCATTACATCTTAGGTTAAGAATAGTCTACATTCAAGAAGAAGCACTTGGGACTCCCCATGGGATTTACATGTAGATGAAGATGAGGGGCTATATTCCCCATCAACCCCCTCCCCCCGATGACTGCAAGTTTACAGAAGTTTTGAAAATTATGAGACAGAAGATGGGATGACCCACTGAATCTGCTTCCTGTTCTCAGTGCATCCTTTAAGAGGCTATCCATTAACTCCAACCTTCATTGTCCTGTGAAACAGTGAACATGTCTATTGCTCAAAATAGAATGGTACTACCCTGAGGTTTTAAAAACTGCTCCAGAATGGCCTGATATCATCATCCAGCCTCCCACGGATTGGAAGTTTTGTCACTGAATTCCCAGTTACTCTACAGTTGCAGCAGCTACCTGTGCAAAGGCCAAAAGAATGTTTATGGTTAGGTTATCTGAACTTATTAGGGACATTAAAAAGAAGTGCACAGAGAAGTCTGCATCTGCATTTTAAGGCAAAATATAATGGTGATTATAGGTTATTGAAAGGAACCATATTGAACAAATTTGCTTTAAAAGAACACCTCCTACGAAAATAATCTTTGTTTATTTCAAAGTATAACTCTTTAATACCTGGGGGTTTGAATGAGGAAGTTAATTGGAAATATCTGATTTAATTGTTAAATTGTTTAATTGCTTTATTGATTATATTTTTTGTGTATATAAATGTGTTTAATTGTGTTTTGTTTCTCGTTGAAGGTCTTATGACCGAGGCGCTAGAAAACATTGAAATATTTTTTTAGTGGATCTGCAGCCTGTTTGATTTAATTTTCTTTTAGTTTTTATTTTATATTTTGTGTTGTGACTACTAATGCAAAGGCTTCTGCACCACAAAGCCCTGCTATTTAATTACTGAATAACAAATGAAGTCATTGTACAGTCTTGGGAAGCCCATTTTGCATGTCTTCCACTTTTTCATTGAGAGACATAAATTATTAATTGCATAAGCTTGATATTCATAAAGAGCTGGAAGATGAAATCAACCAGACATTAAATGGGTTGCCAGAAGGGGATTTGAAGTTCAAGCTAGAGTGAAGATATCATTCATAAGCTTGTGTCTATGTCATAACATTGTGGATGGTGCCGCAAGTGTGGGAATAACCATACACCATCACACTTAGCTGTTTACTGCTCCTTTATTAGCCATATTTGGTCAGTCTTCTTTAGCCCAGTATAAAAGCAGAGTTAGAGAAAATGGAAGAAGGTAAGACACCACTGTTGGTGCAGTATTCAAATGCCGATTCTCAACATAGTGGAGTGTATATTAGGTTTGGTTTTGGCGTAGCTGACAACAAGACAGTTACAGAGGTTGTTCCTTGTAGTTAGTGTTGCAATACTGATTCTTGGGTCTTCTGCCATGCTGAAGGCTGCGACTGGTCCTATTTCCTGAGTCTTTGCATCATCCCTAGCCAGTGGATGTCCAGGGACTGATGTCTGGACATCGGGGTATTAGAAGGGTGTCTGTCGGCACCATCTTATTTTCTTTCTGTCCATGCAGTACAGTGTACATCATGTCTACAAAATGCTTCCAGTCCATCAGTCGTCTCATTTTTTTCAGAGTTATAACTTTCTTCCAGTCATATAAGTACCCCATTGGGGATTTTACTTTTCTAATTGAATGCATAAAAAGGTTAACAATTGCTTGAAGTGTGTTAAGCAAAATCCCACATAAAGATTCTCACTCACCTTGTATATGCTATGTGGGATCTCAGCATGATGTCTCTAATTGTCCCGACTATGCTAAATTTCAAGTGAAGACCTAAACACAGGGCCAACATCTTAGCCACTCATAAGGAGTCCTCGGTATCTTCTCAGTCCTCTGCTTCCATGATGTCCTTGCAAACTACATCTTCTACCAGCATAATTCCAAAAAAAAAAAAAAAAAAAAAAAACAGAAAGACAAGACTTGGACATTATTGCAGAAGCTTTGACCCACTCTACCAAGTCGGCTGACTTAGATGAGGCACTTTCGCAGTCCTAGTGCAGCGACTACTAGGCCAAAACCCTCTGACGTCACCCCATGGGTGGTCCTCCATGGTTACTGGCCTACCACTCACCGTTTCCTCAATGTCAGCATCTGTTAGGTCTGAGATTGCTCCACAAGCTTGCAACATTTGTGTTGTGGGTAACAAGGGAGACACCCTGTCTTCCACTGCTACAGAACCCCATGCCAAGGTCGTGGTTGGACAATTGCACCCTCAGGCCATCTTCTCTAAATGGACACAAACTGAAGTTGAACCATTAGCCTTCCTCTTTCCCCTCCTCAGCCGTCTGCCACTTCAACTCAGGTTAAAGACCAAGATCTCTTAAAAATAGCACAATTCATGGCCCTTCATGAAATGCATAGAGCTTCCCCCACACTTTGGCTACTGCTCCTGAAGGCCCTCCCCCTCTAAAAGATGCACAGGGGTGGCCTTTCAGGAAGAATCCAGTTCCAAAGGCTCTGAAGTTGAAGAGGAGGAGTTTTACTCTGAGCACCCACTGACCCAACCTCAGCCTGACTCTGATTCGGATGATACATTCTCTTCTGCATCGCCCCCAAGAGGATCTTTTGGGGATATGCTTCATAGCATGAAGGCAGCCTTCACTATGGAAAGTAAACAATTCTAACAAGCTCAGACCCATTCCAGGGAATTACTGAGTTTGCTTTCACCCAAGCCACTGTCTATCCCTCCTGTTCATGTAGTGTTTTACATCTTTGAGAATGTTTCTTTGCCACCTGATTCTCTCCCATCTTCTCCCAGGAAGCCTGACAGGCTCCATGACTCTCACAAATACCTCTACAAGAATCCTAAACTGAGTCCACAAAAGGTGTACCTAAGGTGCCAACTAGACACCACTTTAGGGAAAATGAAATTAGATTTAGCAAAAAAGCATGTACCGCAACTGCTCTTTCAACGAGAGAAAGGGGAGGCCTTCCCTTGCTAAGAGCTCCAGTCAGTCTAGGAGATAGCAGCCAGGCAAACACAGAGACCAGGGAGCACTAAGAGCCCATCCAGCACAGAGACCAACTGTGACTATCCTTAACCTCTGACCCCGCTACCTCTTCCCATCCTTCCCTTCAACCCTCTGGCTGGAAGACTCTTCTCCTTTCTACATCAGTGGAAGCTGATAACCACAGACCAGTGGGGTCCTTGTCATAAAAAGGGTTTAACTGCATCCAGTTTAGAAAAATCTCACCTTTCCTAGGCATCTCAGGTCCACCAAAAGAGCAGGAGAGTCTCTTACCTCCTATCCTTTGGGGACTAATACATCCTGTTGCTTAAAGGAAAACTCCACCCTATTACATTTTTTTTTTCAGTCTATCTTTGTTTCCAGACCTATTTTAACACCTCAGAATCACTCTAAATGCTTTATTTGTAATTTTAGCATGTTTACCACAACATGGCTACCGATGGGGCTTGATATGTCAACGTGATTTTCTTCTGTTTCAACTATTTCTCTTTCCCATAAAGCATTTCAAGTCTTCTTTCTATGACTCATGCCAGACATAAGGAAGTAACTGTGCATTCCCATGCCATTGACATATAATGGGAAATGTGTGACTCACTGTCATTTTGTATTCCTTCAGTCTGACGGGCTGCTTCTTTTCTGTTGCTAATCACCCTCATTTATGTTTTGCTCAGGGCTTGCTTTACACTATACTTTGAAGTTATCTAGCTGCAATCACAAAAGTAGTTACATTGGAGGCTTTTGTTCTAGGTGTTCTTTTGTAGTCCAACATGAATTGACAGTCCCTCCCTCCCCACACTACTGAAGAGGTGTTAAAACTGTCACTGCAACTGACAGCTCAGAGCTTAAAGGAAGGGACCTCCAATCTAAATTTCTTCCCCTCTGCCTGCAGCAAGAATTAATTATTTATTAGTTTGCTAGCAATAGAAAGATTTATTTATTTAAACACTTTTCAATCTAATTTTTGGAAGCAAGTTTCAGAAAATTCTTTATTATTTTAGTGTGTTTTATTACTAGTGACTTTTGATTTAACCGTAAATGTCTACAAGACATTATTATGTTAACTTATTTTTGCGTACCCATTCTGAGGAACAGCTGTCTGGTGAGATGCTGTTTCAGTAACTTCCTGACATTCTACTCATCTCCACATTTTTTAAATTACAGCAAAACAGTAATTTTAAACCTGACTCCATGATACTGGCACAGTAAAAGAATGTACTGAAAACTCACTGTATTCTACAGTCCATGCAGTGAAACATTTTTTTTTGGGGGGGAGGGGTGGCTACTGAATATTTTAGGAAATTAAGTATCACTTGCATTACACATATAACTAATGCATTTTTTGAACTTACTATGATGTTCTCAAATTCAACAGCAAACGATTAAGTAAGTCTTTATTCCTTGCCCTGCATCAGTAATTTTTCTTTGAGACACTCCTCCTGTCTTTGTGTATATTTTCAGTTCTAATGTTAAACTGCTCATCTGTTGAATTGTTAATGTGCAACAGACACACTACTCAGGCAGAGTCCTGCGTATTTTCACATTACAACTTATTCTAATGTCTCTCCAAAAAACTAAGAAAGAAATGTGTGCAGTTTGCAGGAAACACCACTTCGGAAGGTTACAACCTTCAGTAATCTGAGGATTGCAGCATCCCATTCCAATTGTACTAACTGAACTTGTCATGTCAGGCAGTAAGCGCACTGGATTGAACTGCTATTTACAGTGTCATGAGTACAGAATATCAAAATTTCCTTCATAATTTTCCTGTCTACCTGTGTACAAGTCACTGTACTAGGTCATGCTGTGTGGTCTTTTGGAATATTGCACATCTTACTCAATGTGCTCCTGAATACTGCAGCCAGCAATCCAAAAGCATACTTCATAGCAGTGAAATTTTATGTAGACCCTACAAATTACTTTTGGATATCAAAAAATGTTATAACAATTACACGTACTCCTTCACGCACCCATGCCAATGAAAAATAGCTGCATGGCTGCCGAATCATACACCAATGCACTCTACGAACATATACATAAATGCATGGAACTAGCCATACCCAACAGAACCAAGACACTCCTCCAAAAAAAAAAAGGAAGCCAATCTGGTGGCCCCCTCCCATTAATAAACTCTACAACAGAAGAAATAAATTGTTGCAAAAAAAAAGGTGAAGTCCCAAGACTGGAAAAATTCCCTTAATAGCCTCAAAAAAAGTTGAGATCCCTCAACAAATCCTCTAAAGCCAGCTATGAAGGTAGAATTGCGGCAGACACTAAAAACCATCATAAAGCCTTCTACAGTTATATCAAGAACCTCCACAGCAACACCCAGATTTGCTCTGAGTTACTGCACAATGGTACCTACGATACTGAGCCAACAGATATATTGCCAACATACTGGCTGACAGATTCAGAGCCAACTTTACCCCTCTCTCCCCCCTAAAGGATCAGTCACAATACTGGAAGAATGCCAGGCACCCAGCATTACTGCAGTACAGGTTAAAGTTGCATTGTCCAAGGCCAAGAATACAGCTTCCATGGGGCCCAATAATATCCCTGGCTGTGTTCTACATGAACTACAAAGCGAACTGGCACCACATCTGTGTGCCCAGTTCAGTCACAGCCTCACCTCAGGCTTTGTCCCTACCGAATAGCGCACTGCTACAGTCAACCCTGTTCATAAAGGGGGAGCGACTACAGACCCTGGGAATTATCGCACCATCAGCCTGACAAGTCTGTCTTAGAGAACAGTCAGCTGTCAAAGGGAGGATTACCAGAAAAGTTCCTGATGGCTACCTAAATGACAGTCCCTCTCGGCTGGCTGTCACTCCAGGAAAAAGGAAGGAGTGAACAGTTGGTCAGTGGTGGTGATGGATGAGGGGTGGCAGGCAGCAGAGGAGCAACAAAAAATAAAAAAGAGAAACAAAAATTTAATCTGAAAGTATCCCTGTAATTGTTTTTTCTTTGAAAAATGCAATATGATATCTGCAAAGTAAAATTCCAAAATTCCAGGAAATTCATACCAAGCTGTCGGTTGATAATAACAAATAAAACAACTTCTTTCGGCTTTTCCCGGTTAGGGGTCGCCACAGCAGATCACCTGTCTGCTTATGATTGGCAGTGGAGTTTTACGGTGACGAGTTGCCAGCCCGTCGCCCAACCTTCCACAGAAGGCACACGCATGCATACACTCACACCTAGGGTCAATTTAGAGTGTGTAATCTACCTACAGCATGTCTTTGGGATGTGGGAGGAAACCTGAGTACCCGGAGGAAACCCACGCGACCACAGGGAGGACATGCAGACTCCACACAGAAGGCACCCCTAACTTGTGGTAATACTTGTCTGATACTACAGAAACAAGTAAGTAAGCACTGTGACAAAGAAACGTATGCACCACAAGGATTCTATAGTTATGCCAAGAATCTAAATGGCAATACTCAGATCTGCTCTGAGCTACAACAGAATGGCATTAAATATACTGATCCCAAGGATATTGCCAATATCCTGGCAGATCGATTTAGTGCCAACTTCACCCTTTTCTCACCCCCTAAAGGGCCCATCTCAATACCAAAAGATTGCCAAATTCCAGTAATCATGGCCACATGGGTAGAAACCACACTCTCCAAAGCTAAGAATACAGCATCCATGGGACCAGATGACATCCCGGGCTGTGAACTACATGAACTACAAAATTAACTGGCACCTTACCTAAGTGTCATGTTTAATCATAGCCTCACCTCAAGCTTTGTGCCTACTGAGTGGTGCACAGCTACAGTTATCCCACTCCACAAGGGGGGATCCACCTTGGATCCCGGGAACTATCGTCCCATCAGTCTGACGAGCCTGATCTGCAAGGGCATGGAACGCATTATCATGGAACTTATAAACAAAGACATTGGCAACCTTCAAACACTGGACCCCATCCAGTTTGTGTTTGTGAAGGGACGATCCTGTCTCCTGAACCTGATTAACTTTTTTGAATCAGTCTCCGGAGCTGTGGACGAGGGTAAGGTGGTCCACACAGCCTATCTGGACCTCGTCAAGGCCTTCGACACCATCCCCCACTCTGGAATTATAGATAAACTTACTAAGCTGGGCATAAATCCTTACGTCACTCAGTGGGTTGCCAACTGGCTTACTGACAGAACCCAGACTGTAAAAGTAGCCGACTCCAAATCCAGCTCCTGACAAGTAGAGTACCTCAGGGGTTCAGTCCCGGGACCGCTCTTGTTTGGCATCTACTTCTCTGAAGTACAAGCCAACACTAAGGGACTCTGGCTAACAAAGTTCGCAGATGACTGCAAACTGGGAGCCATTACTGAATCCTCAAATGATGTGGATATTCTACAGAAGGGCCTTACAGAGACAGATGCTTGGTGCCAGAGACATGGGCTCAAGCTTATTGCCAAGAAATGTATAGTTATCCCCTTTGGGAAAAAACATGCTCCCACGAATTACCACATAGGTGGCAGTACACTAAACACTGAAAGTGTGATGAGAGACTTGGGGACACAGGTGGACAGTGGTCTCAACTTCGATAACCACATCACCACAACAGTCAGGAAATCCTTCTATGTGGCACACCTCATCACAAAGGGCTTTTCATCCAGAAAAAAGGAGATTATTGTCCCACTGTACTCATCCCTCATTAGACCTATTATAGAGTACAACACCCCGTTTGGTATGTACCTCACAAGACATCTGCAACAGCTGGAAAGGCTGCAGAAATACCTCACTAAAAGAATCACAGGCCTAAAGCAGATGCCTTATGCTGACCGTCTAAAAAAAAACTCCAGCTGTACTCTGTGGCATATCATCTACTCAGAGGCGATCTCTGCTTAACATACAAGGCCACGTCAAACCCTGAGCTGTTAGACATGCTCCACTTAAAGAAATCCCAATCCCTCAGAGCCACACGCTCCAGGGATCTAAACCTTGTCATCACAATGAACGAAACATGCTGGAGGGATAGATTCCTGACCCAGAGACTCCCCATACTGTGGAATAGACTGCCCATACATGTCAAGCAGAGCACCTCCTTGGCCCTCTTCAAAAGGAACCTTGACGATTGGATGGGAGATAGGAAATTCACCCCGGGGATCATGTCAGTCGCCCTGCTAGACAGGGGTCCAGGGAAGTAAATACTGTGGGAAGAAATATCCGGGGAATTGTTTGGCTGTGCTTGTATAGGCCCTAAGGCCGATAGCTTAGTACCAACCTATGAACCTATAGGAAGTGAGCATAACAATGAAATATCTGAGGAAAAAAGTTGCCAGGAGAAAATGTGATTTTTTTTTTTTTTTTTTTTATCCAAGTGTATGGAAGATTTGCAATCACTGTGTTAGTCCTGTACTGCTAATAAGTGCACTTTTGGAGAACTCATTTTACTATCAGGCACATAAAATGGACATCTGAATAAAGAAGAAATCTGGTACACAAGTTCATAGGTAATTACTAGGCTGATGATGCTAAAGGCATTTTCAACCCTAGTCTTGCTTCCCAAAGGTGAGAATCAAACCTTGTACTTTGTCTAAGGTAAACACTTTATGCCAACCCTCCCAACTGCATCAGAAATGGCAGTTAAGATATTCTAAAAACGGTTTATACATATTATGCTAGGGAAAGAGGTACAATGGCAAGGGCATTTATTCTAATGCCACAAGAAAGTCAAAATAGTTAAAACAATACCACTGAGTCAAGCAAAAATGAGCTAATCCAAGTTCTTATACCCAAAAGAAATTGTGATACTTATGTCCAAACAATTCATAGTGGCTGTCAGATTAAAAAAATAGCAAAATCATCTCAGACCACATTATTCCAGGGCAACAGGACAGCATACTTATCTGCCCTTGTCCAATTGCCATCACACTTATCTGTTACCTACAAGTCTTCACAAATGCATACGTGCATCAGCTTGTGAGGCCAGATAACAAAATATTGCTGCTTAGAAACAAGCAAATACGTTATGCTTTAAACATTGTGTGCTCATGATAACATTCTTACATTAGTAGGCAACATATTTGCCAGAAGATAGCAAACATATATGGCAGATGGGGCTGGCTTTTCACACACATTACTGACATCTCCAGAGGTGGGTAACCCACACTTCAAAATGCACACATTCTACCAGACAGTGCTACAGTAAAGAATAAAAGGAAGTCATCAACAATGGGGAAATGGATGTGAGATGGCAGGACAATAAAGAATGAGGTGGCAAAATTATAATTGCTTGCATCATTGACATGTACCTAGAGCATTTATACACAATAATATACGCTTATCTCAAATGGCATAGTGGTAAATGAATGACTATAGAGTACAGGGTCCTGGGTTTGAGACTTGCAAGGGCTGATTATTTGATAGCCTAGTACCCACTTATGAACCTATAAGCAAATTTTCTCATTAGCGCTGTTCAAGAAGAATCTTGATGAGTGGATGAGAAATAGGAAATACACCCCGGGGATCACTTCTGTGGCTCTGCTCGACAGGGGGACAGGAAATTAACTTTATTTTGTGGCATAAACCAGGGAACCTTGTTGGCTCGGCTTGCCTAGTACCTACCTATGAAGTGATTAAATACAAACTGCAAAAACATAAGGGAAATGCTACATCTCCATCATGTGCTGATTGTCTCTGACTCCAGCTTGTCCTTTATCAAGTAAACAAAGTGTAAGAGAAATCTAAGTGTTCTCATCATGGATCACTATGCTACATTTACCTAACTCTACCTTTTAAGACCTTACTCCACTCCTATCTCTCCTCTCTCTCTGGGAATGCTCCTGCTCTTACCCCACCTGATGCTATCCACCCACTTACCCATTTCCCTTCTCAAGAAAAAAAAATGTATGCATTTTCCAGT
The DNA here is from genome assembly GCF_019279795.1 of Protopterus annectens. Taxonomy (NCBI): domain Eukaryota; kingdom Metazoa; phylum Chordata; order Ceratodontiformes; family Protopteridae; genus Protopterus; species Protopterus annectens. The sequence goes on from NC_056737.1 coordinate 761,424,312, forward strand.
TTAATTGTTCAATTTTATTGTCATATATATATATATATATATATATATATATATATATATGTGTAGATTTGGCAAATTCTTTTTTGGAGCTTCTCTCCCCAGGCCTCCATTGAAAACAGGCTCACCTAGGCCCAGTGGACTTTCCCGGTCAACAAACTGCAAATAAATAAATAAACTAGGCTAATGGGGACCAATATACAGTAATGATTTTACATTTTGCCAGTAGGCCTTTTAAGTGTCTCATTGTGTAGTTTATATGCTATTAATACTCTAAGGAAGCTGCAGCTAGCAGCACACATGTTCCTATCCAATACCCACAAACAAGGAAGGACCACACACATATACATATGCACACTTACTTAAATAAGCAAATACTCAAGTAATCTGTGCAAATAAGCCAAAAAGTTGGAACATCCTACCCACACATGGAAATAACTGCCCCTCCCAAACCACAGTTCAAGTAGGAAACTTAGTACAGAAATAAATCCTAATACTGCACAACATTACATTCCTTAAGGAAAAATGCAACAAAAGTGCACTAAACATGTACGTCATACTTCTTCCTCAATGTGCATGCAAAATACAACATCTGAAAAGGAGTAATTCATCACAGTTCAATGAAACATCTCTTAGAAGTAATAATAGATGTACATACCTGAAATATTCAGCAGGTGCCTGATGCAATTATATTACTTTCTGATGCTACAGCAGTCTTCTACCATGATGATTAATTAGTTTTGAAATGACCCCTCAAAGACAGACCACGTACCCATGCAACAAAACACAGTCATTATCCCTAATATATCCCTCAAAAGGGTCTAAATTCATGATTCTTCCTTTCAAAAAATTCAACCAGTTTTGTTCAAAATATAGGATAAAAAGAATTAAGTAATATAAAAAGATTACACTAAACTTTCTTCCAACTTTTCCCTCAGACTGTAAGTTCTCAAATGAGACCAAGATTTGTAATCCTTTCAAGGTAAAGCACTGGATAGTAAGGAAATCTCTCAGTAATACAGAGGAGACTGTCTGCACTGACTCATCAAAATTAATGAGCACATGTTCACCTCATTTCACACCTTTTGTGGAATTCTCTTTGTTAATGAAATGTTTTCTAGTAACTATTGAACTATGATTTGTAGCCAGCAATGATGAAGCCAAGTTTGTAATAAAACACTTCTGAGTTAATAAAGCTTTCTATACCACGTTATAACTTTTTGTAATAATACTGCCATTATTTGCATAGATTTTACATAGAATGTAAGTAGAAAATGTTAGTTAAAATGTAGTTAATGATATAAATTACAAAAACTGTGTTTTTGTGAAGACTGAGATGAAAAAGTTAAATTTTGAAATGGTACTGGACGTTAGCACTAGATGGGTTATGAATTTGTCCCTCCAGCATGTTCTGTTGATTGTGGTAATGAGGCTGAGGTCTCTGGAATGTGTGGTGCGGAGGGATTGGGATTTCATTAGATGTAGCATTTCTAACAGAGCTGGGTCAGACATGGCTTTGTAAGTCAAGCAGAGAGACAGCAGGTGATATGAGAAAGAGAATAGTTGGGAGTTTTTTGAGTCTGTCCATATAGGACAAGTGTTTAAGGTACTTTTGTGACCTCTCCAGTTGTTGCAGGTGTCTAGTGAGGTACATGCCAAATGGGGCACCGTACTCGATGATTGGCCTAGGGTATTCAAAGGCCTTGGCCAGATCAAGGTAGGCTGTGTGAACCACCTTGCCTTCATCCACAGCTCTGGTGACTGACTCAAAGAAGTCGAACAAGTTGAGCAGGCATGATCTACCCTCCACAAAACCAAACTGTGTGGGATCCAGAGTTTGGAGATTCCCTATATCCTTGATAATGCGTTCCATAGCTTTGCATATCAGACTCGTTTGGCTAATGGGGCGACAGATCCCAGGGTCTGTAGTCGCTCCTCCTTTGAGGAGAAGGTTGACTGTAGCAGTGTGCCATTCAGTAGGGACAAAGCCTGAGGTAAGACTGTGATTGAACAGGCACACAGGTAAGGTGCCAGTTCACTCTGTAGTTCATGTAGAACACAGCCGGGATATTGTCAGGTCCCATAAAAGCTGTATTCATGGCCTTGGACAGTGCTGTTTTAACCTGTGTATCAGTAATACCGGGTGCCTGGCAATCTGCTGTTAATGTAATAGGTCCATTTGGGAGGGGAGAGAGGAGTAAAGTTGGTATTGAATCTGTTGGCCAGTATATTGGCAGTATCTGTTGGCTCGGTACAGGAGGTACCATTGTGCAGTAGCTCAGAGCAAATCTGGGTATTGCCATGGAGATTCTTTACATAACTATAGAAGGCCTTGTGGTTGTCTTTACTATCTGCTGCAATTCTGTTTTCATAGCTAGCTTTAGAGGATTTGATGAGGGATATCAACTTTTTGTTGAGGCTGATAAGGGAGTTTTTCCAGTTTTGGGACTTCACCTTATTCCACATCAGTTTCCTCCTTTTGTTGTAGAGTTAGTTTATGGCAGGGGACCACCAAACTGGCTTCCTATTTTTGGAGGAGAGCATCTTGGTTCTGTTGGCTATGGCAAGATCCATGCATTTGTGTACGTGTTTGTACAGTGCATTGGCGTATGATTCAGCGGTCATGCAATTATTCTCCATTTGCATGGGTGCCATAAAGTTAGCCACCTCTGCTTTTAGGAGCCCACAGTTAGCTTTGGAGAAGTTTTTCATGGTGGTTATCTTTGCGGGGGGGTGGGGGTGGACCTGGATTTCCAAGGTGATTAGTTTGTGGTCGAATCTAACCAGGGAGAAGCTGACTATTGGTATAGAGCAACGGTCACCCATGTTAGTAATGACCAGGTAAAGGATGTTGCTACCTCTAAGTGGGGGTAAGAACAAGCTGGTCCAGGGCATTGGAATTAATGAATTCCAGGAAACGTTGGGCAAGTGTATTGGTACAGGAGTAGTTTTCCCAGTTAATGGAGGGCTAGTTGAAGGCGCCCAGTATGTGTTAGGTTGCACCCTAATATTCTCCAGGGTGCTTAGGAACGTGGAGTGTGAGTTCTGGGACATGGTTGGGGACCTAGAGCAGGCTACGACCTGTATCGCTGTCTCACCCAATGTTAGCTGCACCTGAAGTATCTCTGATGCGTTATGTTGGGCTACCAGTCTGGAGGTGTGTGCATCCTTTAAGAATATGGAAACACCACCACCTTTGGAGCTTTGGTCCAAGTTCTGCAGCCGAAAGGTTTGGAATGAGTTACAGCCTGGTAGTGCAGGGGTGCTTTCTGCTGCCTTGAACCAGGTCTCTGTTACAGCACAAATGTCGATGTTCTCCACTTAAGGAGTGCTTCGAGTGAGTGCATTTTGAAATTTAGACTTCTAGCATTAAGCAGCATGACCCTCAGATTGAATTTGTTTGTAGCTGTTACGGTGGTAATTTGGTCTTTTGAACACCGCCTAATAAAGGCACTACTGGGGTGGCAAGAGCCTTGGCCAGTATCCGGAAGCCCATGGATGACAGATGCAGGCCATCTCTGACAAAGCATCGAGGTCTGTCAATCAGGCAGACAGATAACGGATCCCCTTAGAATGACACCAGAAACTTAACCAGTTGTTGAAATCAATCATTTTCTGCTTGCACTGTGCTATCATTCTGGGTGATGGTAGGATGCTGCTCAGGGCTAGGGTCATACCTGCCTGGGCTACATAATCTGAGAGCTCCTCCATGTCTCTTTTCATGTAGTCCAGGGAAGTATGTCTCAGGTCATTCACATCCACATGCACAATGATACAGTTATATTTCTACGTGTTATTGAGGGACCTGAGTGCACGCGTTATGTGGCAAATCCTGGCACCTGACAGGTAGCCAACTGTTACTTTCTCCTTAGTCAACCTAGTGAGTGGGACATTAGTGTGCATCACTATCGAGTCACCTACGACTAGCATGTTGGGTATGATGTTTTGCGCTGGGGGCTTTGGTTGAGTGGCACACTGTTTAGGAGAGTTATGTGTCTCGTGATTAGTGTTGTGTTGTGGTGGGCGACTGTGTTTCTGCCTTGGAGGTCTCTGCTGTTTGGAGAGATTTTTATTGAGAGCCTCCACGAACGTGGGTGTGTGGTTTGTGTTTTTATGTGAAGGCAGTGTTGGTGTGTTCTGGAGGACTTTGTGTTCCATGTAGTGTGGTGCACGTGTTGACCTTCTCCTCTTGACCAGCTATTTCAGTCTTGGTTGGAGAGTGCGTGGCTTCCAATTTGGGTACATAAATGCATCTCTCACAAGCCTGAGTGTTGGTAGGTAAGAGGAGAGGGTTGTCTGTGTACATGAGCCAGTTGTTATATTGCCTCAGGATGCCAAAGTTCACCAGGTTAATAGGAGAAAGCACGGGGAACTGACCTTTAGACATGCCTGGAGGAGTGGGCATTAATAATAAGTATTGGAGCGGTTTCCTTGTAGAACGTTTAGTGCTGGTAGCACTTTTATGTGCTACAATAATTGCTACAAGAAGTCTGGTAAAGTGCTAGACTAATAAGCTAGTAAAAGTACAGTAGAGGAGAGAAAGTATAGTTGTGTACACTTTCCATAAATGTAGATGTCTGAGTGTATTCACTGTTGCAGTCATTACATTTGGGTTATCTGCCTGCAGGTAGCCCTCAGCCGGCCTGAATACCAGAGTCTTGGGATTTCTGCTTCAGATGCCGTCGATTCTTCCATGACATCAGGTCGTCAGGGGGTATAAAACATGCAGCCGACGCCATTACATCAGTTTTTCTTGCCCCAGATGTCAGGTGCCCCAAAATAGGAAGCAATTACATAGTATGTAATACCCCCAACAAAAAACAAACACCAATGATGTAAGATATGCCAGACAAAAAGGATAGGAAAGAAATCAAGAGAAGTCAGGGGGCTGGAGGGAGGGTAACCAGGACTGCAACACTGAATACACTTGAACATCTACATTTATGGTAAGTGTACACAACTGTACTATGTTCTTCGTGTTTCACTGTTGCAGTCATCACAATTGGGTTGATTCCCAAAGCTAAGGAAGGGTGGAGGTAGTTATGAAGCATTAGGGCTGGCCCTATAAGACTGCTGTGGCAAATCCAGCTCTGGATTTAGAAAACATAGGCAAGTGATAGTGTTTGGTGAAAGTGTGTAGAGAGCTCCAGGTTGCAGCTTCCAGGATGTCCCTGGATGGGACTCCCCTGAGAAATGATGTAGAGGTAGATATAACCCTAGTGGAATGAGTTCTGATCCCCTGTGGGGTGGGTTTTCCCATGGTGCTTGTAGCAGAAATGAATGCAGTGTGCAATTCATTTAGAAATTGTTTGTTTTGAAATGGCCTTGCACTCTGCCCCTGCAGCAAAGCTGACTAGCAGCTGGTCAGATTTTCTGAGAGGTTTAATCTTGTCCAGATAGAACCTAAGCTGCCTGTGCACATCCAGGGAATGCAGGATCCTTTCCCCTTTATTCTGAGGGCTAGGAAAAAAGGTTGGCAAATGAATGGACTGGTTTAAAGCCACATTAGACACCACCTTGGGCATAAAGGATGGGTTAGTCCTGAGGGAAACCCCGTGTACACAGAAGATAAGGAAGGGTTCCACTGCCATAAGGGCCTGCAATTCAGACACTCTTCTTGCTGAAGTGATGGTTAGAAGTAAAGCTGTTTTCCATGAGAGGAATTTTAACTCTGCTGTGGCTGCAGGTTCAAAGGGCGGAAGTGTGAGCTTTTCTAATACAAAGTTAAGGTCCCAGGCTGGAGTGGGAGCTCTCCTGGGGGGGGGGGGGTCTTAACTTTTCGGCTCCTCTCAGGAACTGTTTTACCAGAGGATGAGAGAAGAGGGGTGGCTCAGTATTATAATGAGCTGAGATGGCAGAGGCATGGATCTTAACTGAAGAGAAGGATAGGCCTTTGTGGAGCATTTCTGTTAAGTAATCTAGTATACGAGGTAAGCTGGGCACAGCTGTGCCCATTCCCTGAGACTGGCTCCGGGAACAGTATCTTTTCCATTTTTCCGAATATGATTTTCTAGTACTAGGCCTCCTTGCCTCAAGAATGACATCCAGCACTTGCTTACTGAGGTTTGCTGGTGTTGACTTCAGGGGATTAGCCAGGCTGCAAGGTTCAGGGTCTGTAGCTGAAGGTGCAGAATCTGGCCTGCCTGCTGGGACAGCAGGGAAGGAGTCTGAGGCAGGTGCCGTGGTTGTAGCACTGTCATACTGCGCAAAAAAGGGTACCAGTGCTGGCGTGGCCAGTCTGGCGCAATCAGGATTGTCCTTGGCTTGTCCTGTGATTTTTAGTAGAACCTTCGAGTGGAGTGGCAGAGGGGAAAGGCATAGATTGAGAGGCTCTCCCAGGTGAATCCACTTTCCAAGTTTGGCTGTGGGGAGTTCTGATGCAATATTTGCTCAACTGATAGTTCTGAGGGGAAGCAAAAAGGTCCACCTCTGGTGCCCCCACCTGTTCCTCAAAAGCTTGAATATTTTGGGTTCCAGTTTCCTCTCGTGTGGATCCATGAGATTTCTGATTAAGTAGTCTGCCAGTGAATTTAGTTTGCCTGGCAGGAATTGAGCTTGTAAGTGCACTTGGTTGTTCAAGGCTGTGTTCCTCAGAGCCATGGCTAGTCTGCAGAGTAGGTAGGAATGGGTTCCCCCCTGCTTATGTACCACATAACTGTGGTGTTGTCTGTCTTTACCAATAGTTGTCCTGGAAAAATAAGGCCCTTGAAGGCTAACATTTCTTTTTGATTGATATGCAGGTGCATTTGCTTTGGGTTCCATTTGCCCTGAATGCACTGCCCTGCCATGTGAGCCCCACATGCATAGTCTGATGTGTCTGTTAGGGTTTAGGTGGCAGGGGGTAGAATGAAAGGGAGTCCCTTGTTGTGGTTGCAGGCCTCTGCCCACCAAAGGAACTCTGCCCTTAGACAAGGAATGATAGGAATCATTGTTTCCAGGTCCTGAGAATGTTGACACCAGAGACTTTTTAGGTACCATTGAAGTTTCCTCATATGTAGTCTTGCATATGGAATTAGTGGAAGGCGAGAGACCATGAACCCTAGGGCTTGCAGTATTTTTCTTGCAGATAGCCGGGTTTTGGTGGCCAGTAAATAGAAATAGTTTGTCAAATAAATTTGTTTCTCTGGAGTGAGGAATTGCATCTGGGAAGCTGTGTTCAAGCTTGCTCCCAGGAATACAATCCGTTGGCTGGGTAACAGATGTGATTTCTTTTTGTTGATGGTGTACCCCAGTCAAGTGAAAAGTCTCTTTACAAATGCCAGGTGCTGAAGTAGCAATTCCTGACTGTCCACCTGAATCAGGCAATCGTCCAAGTATGGGTATATTTGAATTCCTCTCTGCGTGCAATATGCAATGGCTGGAGCTAGACACTTTGTGAATACCCTGGGCACAGTACACAAGCCAAAGAGAAGTGCAGAGAACTGATAGTGCACAGAGCCTGCTCTGAAGCATGGGTATTTTCTGCAAAATTCCCTTATGGGAATGTGCAGATAAGCTTCTTTTAAATTTAGGGTTGCTATCCAGGAGTCCTTGGCTAGCATAGGAAGCAGCTGTTGGAGAGTTAACATTCTGAATTTTGGAACCACCAAAAAGATGTTAAGAACAGACAGATCTAGGATAGGACACCAAGAGTTTTCTGGGGACCAGTGTGGAGTAAAAACCTTGTCCCCTTTGTTCTGCTGGGACAGGTTGAATAGCCTTGATACTGAGAAGAGAAATTACTTGCTTTTGAGCCTCTGGCCATCCGCTTATGGATGGGAGTGAGTGCAATTGGAATCTGTATCCTTGGGAAACAATGTTTAAGACCCATTTGTTTTGGGTAATGTACTGCCAATTTTTGGCATGCAGTGCAAGTTTTCCTCCTAAAGGTGCAAGTACTTGGGCAAGACTTGGAAGAGTTAAGGATGAGTCATTGTGCAGTTTTATCAAAGAATAGAGGCTTACTACTCCCTGTTTTGTACATGGGAGCACTCCATTGCTTAGATCTGTGCATAGCCTGAGACTGAAGTCTTGGCGGTCTGCTGCCCCTGAGTTTGGACTGAGAAGGCCTGGAACGGACTGGAAAAGACCAGTTTTTTGAAGGCCAATGCCTATTGAATCTAGGTGGCTGTATTTGCAAGAAATCCTTAACAGTCTGCATAGATTTAGCTTTTTCCTCCATTCTTTTGAGGACTACTTCTGCTTTATTACCAAATAGACGCTCTTGATTTAATGGTGAATCCAGTAATTTTGCTTTGACATGATCTGGCAAGTTTTATTCCTTAAGCCAAGCATGTCTTCTAAGTTCAGACCAAGTGACAGCAGCCCTGCAAGATACTTCTAAAGCATCAAACCCACATTGCAAAGTATGTTTATCAACTTGGTTAGCAGAATGCATTGACTCTTGTAAATCTTTGTGTTCTGCACGATCAGGAATCAACATTTTTTTTTAATTAGCTCCATAATATGCTGCTGATACTTTAACATATGAAACTGGCAATTTAAAACCCTAATGGCAAGCGTAGCAGAGATGTATACCTTTTTTCCCCATCTATCTAATGCCCTGGAATCCCTGTCCGAAGGGGTAGGATTTTTGGCAGTTATAGCCTTAATACCTTTAGGTCCCTGGGAAATGGTCTCTGGATCCGCAGTAGGATTCCTAAAAAGGAATTTGTGGGAGTCAGCACTCTATAGTACCCATCAAGTTTCCTGAGAGCTGGAGGAAAAGTATCAGGGGGTAAGGCTGGATCCCAGGAAGACATCATCTACAATTTCCAGAACAGGAGGGATAGCTAGAGGCCTGTGCTGAGGCAAGCTTAAAAATTCCCCGAGTCTCTTGACTGGGAGTAGTCCTGGCTCTCCCAGCAGAAATGTCCTCCAAGGATGTGCAGGGTTTCAAAGGAAAAATACTCTGGAGGGGAAGCAGAGGGAATGGAATCCTCTGCATCAGAATCCTCATAGGTAGTTAAGGGTATATCTTGGAAATCAGAAGGATCAGAGTAATCAGATTTCTGATCAGAAGAATCAGTTGGAAAATCAGTTATGGGTCTTTTTGAGGGGGAAGGCTGACTTCCTCTAATTAAAGTAATGAGGTCCTCAGCCATTCTAATTATTTGTTTTTGCGGCATGTGGGCCTTAGAATGCGCTTTGGTCATCGGTTTCCTTGGCGCAATGTGAACTTTAGGCCTGAGAAATTTAGTATTTTTGGTTTAAAAGGAAGTCGTTGGTTTAATATGAAGACTGGAAGGCCTGAAAACACCCTCAGAAGCTGGTGCCTGCACAGCGGCTCCGGACCTATCCAAGGTAGAGACATCTGCAGGTTCCATAGTTGAAGAAGCATCTCGCGGCATACTGGAGTCCGAATGGGTCTCAGTAGTGGCCTGCGAATCTGTAGAAGTGGGTATCAGGGGCTGCGAAAGCACCTCACTGAGTACCGGCGGACTAGCAACTAGCTTAACGGTAGCGTTGTTTGCAGCCTTGGAGCTATGCGGTCTGTCTCTGTCTTTATCCTTTCGTTTTTTCAGAAGATCGGTAGTCAGATGGCTTACCGAAGACATTTTGGAGTACGGAGATTGAGAGAGAAAGAATTTAGCTACAAAAAGAGCCTGAAGACGAATAGTTCGGGAGTTGAACAAGGCACAGAACCGACAGTGAGGGACGTCGTGGTCTGGGCCTAAACAGGTGACGCAGAAAGAATGAAAATCTCTGTAAGGTGTTTGCTTTCCACAGGCAAGACAATTATTAATTTTTTCTGACATCGGTTAGAGCAAGAAAAAAGGATCCTCAATGGGGTACTTATCTTTTAGAAGACTTCAGGTCTGAAACTTGAAAAACGAAAATTTCAGGAGTCGGACGACAGACACTTGCGAACTGCTTCTGCTTCAGGCACTGCACGGCAAGAAAAACTGATGTAATGGCGTCGGCTGCATGTTTTATACCACTGATGAACTGTCGTCATGGAAGAAGCGACAACATCCGACGCAGAAATCCCAAGAATCTGGTATTTAGGCCGGCTGAGGGCTACCTGCAGGCAGATAACCCAAATGTGATGACTGCAACAGTGAAACACTAAGAACATCTAGTAGATTTATTTATTTATTTATTTTACATTTGTTGACCGGGCTAGTCTAACTGGATATTTGTCCATTTTCAGTAGAGGCCCGGGGAGAAAAGCTCCAGCATGCACAGTAAAACATAGTTAACAACATATAAGAAAGACATGTATGAACAACAGTACAGTGGTAGCATTGGTTAAAAGAAATAATATAGTAATAAAATTATAGGATAGACATTATGCTAAAAGTTACAGGTATTGCACAACAGAGTAAAGTATTTATAATTTATCCTCTTACTATGAAAAAAAAAAAAAACCAAGATATAGAGGCCTAGGTTGGAGGCCTAAGTTAGGGGAGTGGGGAAAGGGGTAAGAGTAGGAGGGAAAAAGATTTTAGTCTGGGTTAGCACAAGGACAAAGCCACTGAGTTTTAAGATGTTCTTTAATATGTTTTTTAAATAGAGAAGTAGGAGCTAGGTTAGAAAGTTCAGGAGGGAGCTGATTCCACTTTTTACCTATAGTGTTTGAGAACAGTGAGTCGCCAGCTTTGTTGTTCGATTTAATCAGGGAGACCAGGAGTTTATTAGCAGAACGTAGTGTAGCTAGATTTTTATAAGGTGAAATCAGATTAGTGAGGATAGGGGTATCAAGAGCAGACTTTGGCAACCCTCAGAAGCTTACAAAAAGTCCTGGATACAGCAAATCTGTATCTGGACTAGACTAGTTACAAGAAAGGTGGGAAACGAGTGCAAATGCAGGCTTTTAAACCAAAAGTTGAAAGAGATGGAAAAACTGCTCAAATGACCAATAAACTACAATTTCTGGGCCAGAAATCACTCCTCTTGTGGTAGATAGGCTACTTAGTGCTTACCACTCCCACTGACAAGCTAGAAGGCTTCCTTCTGACACAAAGGATTGGGGGGCTCAGAAGCTTACAAACACCCCTGGATATAGCAAATCTGTATCTGGACTAGACTAGTTACAGGAAAGGCAGGAAACAAGTGCAAACGTGGGCTTTTAATCCAGAAAGTTGAAAGATATGGAAGGTCTGCTCAAATGGCCAATAAGCTACAATTCAATTTCTGGGTCAGAAATCACTCCTCTTGTGGTAGATAGGCTAACTACTGACAAGTTAGAAGGCTTTCCTCCAACAAAGTGAGGTTTGGGAGGCTCAGAAGCTTACAAACAGTCCTGGATACAGCAAATCTGTATCTGGACTAGACTAGTTACAGGAAAGGCGCAAACACGGGCTTTTAAATCAGAAAGTAGAAAGAGATTGGACAAACTGCCCAAATGGCCAATAAACTACAATTTCTGGGCCAGAAACCACTCGTGTTAGATAGACTACATAGTGCTTACCACTCCCACTGACAAGCTAGAAGGCTTACCTCTGACACAAAGGCTTGGGGGGCTCAGAAGCTTACAAACAGTCCTGGATGCAGCAAATCTCTATCTTGGCTAAACTAGTTAAAGGAAAGGTGGGAAACAAGTGCAAATGCGGGATTTTAAAATCAGAAAGTTGAAATAGATGGAAAAAAACTGCCCAAACGGCCAATGAACTACAATTTCGGGCCAGAAATCACTCCTCTTGTGGCAGATAGGCTACCTAGTGCTTAGCACTGCCACTGATAAGCTAGAAGGCTTCCCTCCAACACAAAAAGGCTTGGGGGGGGCTCAGAAGCTTACAAACAGGTTGGCATAATGGTTAAGGTGTTTAACTTACAGACACAAGGTACAGGGTTTGATTCTCACATTGGGCAATTGGCTAGGCTTAAAATGGCCCACAAGGGTAGTTAGCCTAGTACTAATCTATGAACCTAAATCTGTATCTGGACTAGACTAGTTACAGGAAAGGTGGGAAACAAGCACAAATGCAGGCTTTTAAACCAAAAGTTGAAAGAGATGGAAAAACTGCCCAAATGGCCAATAAACTACAATTTCTGGGCCAGAAACCACTCTTGTGGTAGATAAGTTACCTAGTGCTTACCACAACCACTGGAAGGCTTTCCTCCAACACAGAAAGGCTTGGGAGGCTCAGAAGCTTACAAACAGTCCTGGATACAGCAATTCTGTAGCTGGACTAGACTAGTTATAAGAAAGGTGGGAAACAAGTGCAAACGTGGGCTTTTAAACCAGAAAGTTGAAAGAGATGGAAAAACTGCCCAAACGGTCAATAAACTACAATTTCTGGCCCAGAAACCATTCTTGTGGTAGATAGGCTACCTAGTGCTTATCACTCCCACTGATAAGCTAGAAGGCTTCCCTCCAACACAGAAAACCTTGGGGGGGGGGGCTCAGAAGCTTACAAACAGTCTTGAATACAGCAAATCTGTATCTGGACTAGACTAGTTACAGAAAAGGCAGAAAACAAGCTTAGAATTTTTTTTAATTTTTTTTTTTTTTTTTTTTTTTTTTTGTAAAATGGAACGGGAGAAAGGAAAAACAAAAGAATTCAAGGTTAAGGACCTAGGTAGCTTGCCCTTCTCAAATGTTCTCTCTGTATTAGGTATAATGAGCTAGTGACACTAATCTGGGATACAGCTGAACAGATGGGATAAATGTGAATGCTCTCAGTTCTGCAGTATGGAAATAGTGAAATCAGGCACTATGTAAACCCCCTTGGTGCAACAAATAAACCAAAGGGTGAAGAAGTAGATAACATAAGTACTCTACGAAATAGGAAACCATGGAGACAAATACTGTAAAAGTCTTCACTGTAAAACTGAGTTATACAATTAAAAGGTCTGCAATACTCACAGTACTGTACGGTTTGCCACTTTGTATTGTAGATAAAATATTCTAGCTTATTTATATTGTTTTTTGCTATTGTGGGATGAAGTCTACAACTAGCCTGCACTGGCCATCTTTTTTTCTAAGAAACAGTATTGAGTAGAACCCTGTTCATTTTTCTTATGTTGGTACTCACTTCTACAGCCCAGTGTTTCAGAAGGTATCACAGTATGGATTTCACCAAATGACTTTTTTCTCTGTGTTGGGAACATCTTTTTATAAATTGAAGTCTGCATCCTTGCCCCGTGAATCTTAGTATCCAAGTGTCCTAAGTGATTTTCTCCCACTCACAAAATGTCCCAGATGACCAACTTTTTTCGTGGGGGGGAGGGTATGGGTTGGGATGGGGTTTGACGGAGATAAAGTCAAAAACAGCTCTTTTGAATCGTTCCTGTTCCCTTGGCGGTACTGGTCCTGTGGGCTGCCAAGCTTCCCCTTTTAGTAAATTATTCTCTCTTCAGAGGGACTTTTCTTCCCCTTTGGTTGCCTGTCTTTGTTATGCCCCTCATATAAGAGATAAATGATTAGGAGGGTAGTTTCTATTGTAGCTGGCACAGGAGTGAAACAGCTGCTATACAGACTGCATTATCTTCTCCTCTTACTCCAGCTTTTTAAAAACCTATTCAGTAGGAGGCCAAAACATAGCTCATTTTCTATTGATACATTGAGCAACTGTGCTTTTACATGATCTGGCTGGCTTTCAGTCATGCTTCCTAATAAATGATCTCATTCCTACTGCCCTGCATGATGCATCCACTGCATCACAGCCACACCTCACAGACTACTTGCTAAGCTGGCAGGTTAGACTGTTTCAATCTAGCTCTTTATTTTTTCAAGGTCTTGCCCTCTAGCTCCACATACTTGTCCTTCAGTTGGGGAAAGCTAGCCCCCCAAATGTTAAAAAAAGAAGTTATGGACTTACCATAATATTCCATGTGTGTTGTCCATCTCGACCTTTATTCTCAATGATGGGTCTTATCTGATTCACTGGATCCGTCCTGACCATTTCAAAAGCATGAGGCCTGCAGCAAAGCTGGCGGGCATTATTCCGTACCCATAATGCAACTCCCTAACTTCCTTAGGTCTTGTTTGCCCCTGACAACTCATACAGAGGTAACTGCTTTCATAGATAAACCAAAAAAGGAAGTCATGTACTCCCCATAACGTTCTGAGTAGTTGTACTTCATTTGTCTTCAACCTTTGGGCTTCAGATCCGACATGGCCGCATAGTTAGCATCTTTGATCAGAGCTCTCAGCTCCTCCCCTCTAACCATAATGCCCCCCGTCTCCTTCCTCCATTCAGATCGAGTTTTCTGCTCATAACAAAGACAAACGCAACCCAACAAAGCCTTACCACTATAAATTAATGTCATACTCTGAGCCAAGGAACATAAAGAATGGCCATGAGAGGTACACTTCTTTAGCACATGGTCAGAACAATAGTCACAAGGTAGGGGGAGATGGCTGAAGACAAATGAAGTACAATGGCTGAAGACAAATGAAGTACAACTACTCAGATGGAACGTTATGGTGAGTACATAACTTCTTTATCAGAAGTAGTTTACTTCACTTATAGTTTATAGGTTCATAGACTGGTACTAGGCTATCGACCCTAGGGCATATACAAGCCTAGCCATAACAATTCCCTGGCCATTTCTTCCCACAGTACTTACTTCCGTGGACCCCTGTCTAGCAGGCGACTGACTTGATCCCCAGGGTGAATTTTCTATCTCCCATCCAACGATCAAGGTTCCTTTTGAAGAGGGCCAAAGAGGCGCTCTGCTTGATATGTATGGGCAGTCTATTCCAGAGTGTGGGAAGTCTCTGGGTCAGGAACCCAACCTTCCAGCATGTTTTGTTCATTGTGATGACAAGGTTTAGATCCCTGGAGTGTGCGTCTCAGAGGGATTAGGATTTCTTTAAGTATAGCATGTCCAACAGCTCTGGATTTGACATGGCCTTGTATGTTAAGCAGAGATTGCCTCTGAGTAGACGATATGCGACAAAGTATAGGTGGAGATTTCTTTAGACTGTCAGCATAGGGCTTCTGCTTTAGGCCTGTGATCCTTTTAGTGAGGTATTTCTGCGGCCTTTCCAGTTGTTGCAGATGTCTTGAGAGGTACATACGAAACGGGGCCATTGTACTCTATAGTGGGTCTAATGAGGGATGAGTACAGTGGGACAATGACCTCTGGATGAAAAACCCTTAGTGATGGGGTATGCCACATACAAGGATTTCCTGACTGTTGAGGCAATATGGTTATCGAAGGTGAGACCACTGTCCACCTGTTTCCCTAAGTCTCTTATCACACTTGTTTGTGTTAAGTGTACTGACACCTATGTGGTAATTTACGGGTACATGTTTTTTCCCAAAGGGGATACCTATACATTTCTTGGCACTGAGCTTAAGCCCATGGCTCTGGCACCAATCATCTGTTTCTGTAAGACTCTTTTGTAGAATATCCACATCATCTGGGGATTCAATAATGGCTCCCAGTTTGCAGTCATCTGTGAACTTTGTTGGCCAGAGTCCCTTAGTGTTGGCTTGTACTACAGAGAAGTAGATGCCAAACAAGAGCGGTCCCAGGAATGAACCCTGAGGTACTCCACTGGTCTGGAGCTGGATTTGGAGTTGGCTACTTTTACAGTGTGTGTTCTGCCAGTAAGCCAGTTGGCAACCCATTGAGTGACAAAGGGATTAATGTCCAGCTTAGTAAGTTTATCTAGGATTCCAGACTGGGGAATGGTGACAAAGGCCTTGGCGAGGTCCAGATAGGCTTGTGTGGACCACCTTACCCTTTGTCCAAGGCTCTGCAGACTGATTCGAAGAAGTCAAATCAGGTTCAGGAGACAAGATCGGCCCTTCACAAACCCAAACTGCGTGGGGTCCAGTGTTTGAAGGCTGCCAATGTCGAAAGTTCCATGATAATACGTCCCATAGCCTTGCAGATCAGGCTACTCAGACTGATGGGGTGGTAGTGCCCAGGATCCAAGGTGGATCCCCCCTTGTGGAGTGGGATAACTGTAGCTGTGCGCCACTCAGTGGGCACGAAGCCTGAGGTGAGGCTATGATTAAACATGATACTTAGGTGAGGTGCCAGTTCATTTTGTAGTTCATGTAGTACACAGCCTGTGATGTTGTCTGGTCCCATAGATGCTGTATTCTTAGCTATGGAGAGTGCGTTTTTTTACCTGTGTGGCCGTTATTACCGGAATTTAGCAATCTTATGGGATTGAGTTGGGCCCTTTAGGGGTGAGAGGGGGATTAAGTTTAAAATGAATCTATCTGCCAGGATATTGGCAATATCCTTGGGATCAGTATATTTAATGCCATTCTGTTGTAGCTCAGAGCAGATCTGAGCATTACCATTTAGATTCTTGTCATAGCTGCACAGAATGCCTTGTGGTTGTCTTTGAAATCTTTGGCAATTTTATTTTCGTAACTAGCTTTGGAGGATTTTATGAGGGATCACAGCTTCTTACTGAGGCTGGTAAGGGAGTTTTTTGCATCCTGGGATTTTCCTCTTTTCTTTAACAGTTTCTTCCTTTTGTTGTAAAATTTGTTTATGGCAAGGGACCACCAGATTGGCTTCTTTTTTTTAGAGGAGAGCATCTTGGTTCTATTGGGGATGGCATGATTCATGCATGAGTGGATGTGCTCGTACAGTGCCTTAGTGTAGGATTCAACAGTCGAACTTTCAGTTAGCGTCTGCATGGGTGTCATGAAGTTTGTCACTTCTGACTTGAATAAGCATGAAGTTGGCTTTGGAGAAGTTTTTTTTTTTACAGAGGTTTCCTTACTGGGGGTGGGGGGTGGGGGTGGAATATGGATGTCAAGGGTGATTAGCTTATGGTCAGACCTGACCACAGGTGTGGAGCATCGATTTCCCATGTTGGTAATGATCAGGTCTAGGATTCTGGAGCCCCTGGTGGGACTAAGGATTAGTTGATCCAGGGCATTGGAATTTACGAATTCCAAGAGCAGTTGGGCAAAGGTGTTGGCACACAAGTAGTTTTCCCAGTTAATGGCAGGGCTGTTGAAATCACCTGGTATTAGGGTGTTTGGTTGTATCTTAATATTTTCCGGTATATTTAGAAAGGTGTAGTGAGAATCGTGGGGCATGGTGGAGGATCTGTAACAAGCTACAATTTGGATTGCAGTCTTACCTAGTGTTAGTTGCACCTGGAGAATTTCAGACGCATTGTGTTGGGCAACTAGCCTGGTGTCGTAAATATCCTTAGTGAATATGGACACTCCTCCACCTTTAGTGTTTCGGTCCTGGTTTGGTGGCCGAAAAGTGTGGTAAGAGTTGTAGCCTGGTATTGCAGGGGTGCTCTCTCTGGAGCCTTGAACCAGGTCTCAGTTACTGCACAGATATCGATGTTCTCCATTTTTAGGAGTGCCTCAAGAGAGTGCATTTTGATGTTTAGACTTCTAGCACTGAGTAGCATTACCTTCAGATTTTGCATGCTTGTACCTGTTACGGCGGTGGTTTTGTCCTTTAAACTTTGCCTAAAAAAGGCACTATAGGGGTGGCAAGAGCCTTAGCCAGTAACCTAAATCCTAGGGGGGAAAGGTGCAGACCATCTCTGGCAATGCATCGTGGTCTGTTGACCATGTCGTCCCAGGCAAACAGATACTGGATCCCCTTTGAATGACACCAGAAGCTTAACCAATTGTTGAAGTCAATCATTTTGTCCTTATACTGTGGTATCATTCTGGGCGAAGGCAAGATGCTACTCAGGGCTAGGGTCATACCCGCCTGGGCTACATGATCCGAGAGCTCTTCCATGTCTCTTTTCATGTAGTCCAGGGAGGTACGTCTCAAGTCATTCACTCCAACATGGACAATGACAGTCATATTTGCACTTGTTGTGGAGTGACTTGAGTGCATGCGTTATGTGGCGGATCCTGGCACCAAACAGGCAGCTGACTGTAATAGTCTCCTTGTTCAGTCTAGTGAGTGGGATATCAGTGTGTCTGACTACAGAGTCACCTATGACTCAAGTGTTGGGGCTGTTGTTGGGTGGCACACTGGTGTTGTGAGCTATGTGACACTTTGGTTGTGACTGGTGTTTATTTGCATTTCAGCTTCAGAGGTCCTTGTTGCTTGGATAGATTACTACAAAGGGCCTCCACATATGTGGGTTTAGTGTTGCTATGTGTGGGTGTTGGTGGTGTGGGTTTAGAAGGGCTATGCGTTGCTTGAGGTGTAGTGCGGGTGTTAACCTTCTCCTCTTGACTGTCTAGCACAATCTTGGGTGGAGAGAGAGCTTTGCTTCTAGTTTGGCTATATAAGTGCATCTCTCTCGGGTTGTAGTGTTGGGTGGTAGGAGGAGAGGGTTGTCTGTGTACATGAGACAATTGCTGCATTACCTCAGTATGCCCGATTCACCAGGTGGATAGGGGAAATCACCAGAAGCTGACCCTTGGACATGCCTGGTTTGGTGCTTTTTTTTTTTTTTTGTAAAGTACAAGGGCTGCTTTCCCTTACCTTAGCAAGGTACTTTGCAATTATAGGCTGTTTAGTGCCTACGATTAATTTCTCCTTACTAACAAGGACAGGCGAGTGCTTGTATCAGTTTAAGACTTCCTTAGTGCTTTCCAGCAGGTTTTAAAGCAAATGTCTTGGAGGTCAATCGAGCACATCCAGTTGTTTGTCTGCAGATAGGGCAGGACAGAAAGGAGAGTGACCATCTGAAATTTCATCTTGGTAACTACCAGGTTTAGGGTGGAAAGATCCAGGATGGGTCTTAGGTCTCCTGTCTTCTTTGGCACTAAAAAGAACCTGGAATAGAACCCCAATCCAGACTGGTCTGGGGGGAACCTTTGGATGACTCTCTTTCTTAGCAACTTTTCTATTTCCAAGGCTGCTGCCTCCCTTTGAGCGGGTGGGACATCTGGGAGGTGTCTGGGAAGAAGGGGTGGGCTGGGCAAAGGGAATGGAATAGCCTCTGGATATGATCTGCAGTACCCAGCAATCGTTTGCAATAGACACCCATGCCGTTGGGTGCAGCGAAAGACGACCCCCCCCCCCCCAACTACCTCCAGAGAGAAGCAGTTGGGCAGTCCTTCAGGGCTGCTTCCTGGGTCTGTCCGAGAAAGGTTCTCGAGACCCAGTATTTTTTGGGCCCCCTCTGCCTCTGGGGGACAAGTTGCCCTGGGAAAATGGCTCAGACTTCAGGGAACCACATCTTCTTTGACCTTCACTAATTCCTGGAGAAGGATCTTTGAGGGGAGAAGAAGCAGAGTCTTCCCATCCTTCTCACTCTGGACCACTGTCTCCTTCAATGACTTCCCAAAGAGAGAAGTACTGTCATATGGGGTGTTAGTAAAAGACGCCTTGAAGGGGTCAGAAAATTGACACAACCAGAGCCAGGAATGATGCCTAATGGTGATTCCTGAACCAGCCTCCCGAACGGCTCCCACCCAGCATGGGAGAGGAGGTGGATGGATGTACTGGAGATAGCCAACATGGACTCCAAGGTCGCTGCAATCAAGTCAGGTGTGCCATGTAGTTCAGTGCCCTAACAGCGAAGGCCGCTGAAGCATACATCCACTTCTCGAAACGGTCCAGCATACGGAACCCGCGGTCAGGCTGGTGGACCATACAGCTCTCCTGGGCAAGCCCTTTCTTGGTGGACGCTGCCATGACCACAGCATCCACTGGGCACCCTTGAAATCAATGCATTCCATCTGAAAGAGGGCTAAGTACTTTGTTGGGTCGCTTCAGGATGGGCTCCACGCCAGAGATGTTAAAAGATTCACTGAGGAATCTGCGGGACGGGACACCAAGAAAGTAGATGGGCCCGTGCCAAATGCCTCGAGAAACACTGCTTCGTCCAGGGTTGGCTTTTGGGCAGACCCCCACCTCCTGCTTCTTGTGAAGGATTTCCATGATGTCTCCAAATGAGACATCCTCGGGGGGGGGGGGGGATCAGGGTAACCTTCCCCTTACTCCAAATCAGTGTCTGAAGTGAGAGACTCTAATGGGAAGTCCAAGTGCCTTCTCTTGCATGTCGTTCATTTGTGTGGAGCCTCCTCAGTGGGAGACTCTGGAGAGGACCCGCAAACTTCCTGATGCTCTCCAAGTGGAGCGTCCTAAGGCACAACTGGCACAAGCTGTCCCTGAGAGGACAAGATGGTCGGGACTGTACCCAATTCAGAGGGGGAGATGGTCAAGGGTCTTGAAGGAAGTAAGAGGACCCTCTCCACCACATCGAATGCAGAGGGGAAACGGACCTCCTTAACAAATCCCAATGGAGCCATACCCCTCTGTTCCGAGAGGAGAGTCAGAGTCGAGATCCTAGGAGCAGAGATACTGAAGGAGGCACTGTGCTCCAACCCACTTGGAGCCGACAGTACCCCTCGGATCTTACCCAGAGACGACTACGGCTCCGAGAGCTTGGATCCGACCCACTCAAGACAATGGCTAGTGTAGAGGAAAAGGGAACTACCGTTGGCGCCGACTCCTCGACCCCGAGGAATCTCGGATCCAAGGGCTCCGAAACTGGTCAGATTGGAGAAGGAGCTATTTGAAAGTTTGTGACGCACCCCCTCCAGAGGGAGAGGGTGCTAGCAAGACCCCCATCTGGATTTGGGTGTGGATAAACTTCCGCATCATCTTGTCCATCTTCACAAGGCTCTGGGTGGAGCGGGATGAAGATGCCACAAAAACAGGCCAAGATGCATGCTGGGGGGGGGGGTGAGAGGCGACCTTACCCTAACTACCTCCGGCTCTGGGGAGAATCTTGGGGGGTAGAGGTGAGGGGATCTAGGCTTGGAAACAGAAGCCACTTTCAATGGTGGATCGACCAGCACAGAGCGTTTGGGAGACCACTTGCAAGGCCTATCTTTCTTGGCCTTCTCCACTTCCACAGGCCTCTTGGTGCGAGTTTGAGTCCCTGAGGCTTGGGAAGGGGAAGACCCTGCAGTAGCTGGGTTATAAGAGGCGGGACTGGCCGTTCCCGACGTGGGCAAAATGCCCTTGACAATTAGTTTGTTCCTCCCATCCTGAAATGCTCTGGGGATAAACCCAGTGTAGATAGGACAGGCGGTATCAAGATGTGTGGCTCCCAGGCATGCCACACACAGAGTGTGGCCATCAGCTGGAGAGAGCTTATGGTCACACACTGAGCAACGCTTGAAATCAGGTTTGGGAGTTTCAGACATGATCTCCCAAAAGAGGTCCAAACACTCACTCACAGCAGAAAAGAAAGGAAGAAGGAAAGTTTTTTTTTTTTAAACCGGTGAACGTCGCTCAGGGAGGATAGGTAAAAAAGGAGGAGAAGGTAATATTATAGTAAAGAAATCACACTTACAAATCCCCCCCCAAAAATTTGAAAATGAATCGGCTCACTGCTAAGAGCATGGATCACACTGCTTGCTATATCAGCGGCAAACAAGATCTGCAGGGAGGAAGGAGACATGGGGCATTATGGGTAGAGAGGAGCTGAGAGTTGTGATCAAAGATGCTAGCTATGTGGCCATGTCGGATCCGAAGCCCAAAGGTTGAAGACCAAATGAAGTAAACTACTTCAAATCATTATTTCAGAGTCTATAGAGTCTTGTAATACCCAATTAGTACTACTTGGTCTCCCAGGAGTATAGGCAGGGGGTACTGGAGGGTGGGTTGTGAGAATAAAGGTTGATATGGACAACACACATGGAATGTTATGGTAAGTACATAACTTCTTTATGTGATGTGGTCATTCTTGCCTTTAATCTCACTGATGGGACCGCATCCCAAGCTACCGGATTCTTGGGTGGCATAAGGGAGAATATTCCTCAGAACCATAGAACCAAAAGATGCTCTACTCCTAGAGGCCAAATCCACTTTGTAATGAGTAATAAAAGTATGAGGTTTTGCCCATGTTGCTGTTGCACAGATGTTATTCAAAGGTAATCTGGTTTGAAAGGCGGTGGAAGTAGCTACCAACTTAGTGGAATGAGCTTTAACAGGGTTAGGAAGCGTTTTGTTCTCTGAACTGTAAATGAAGGATATACATTGTGAAAGCCATTTGGATAAGGTAACTTCAGACACTAGTTGCCCTTTTCTAATATCAGAACAAGAAATAAACAACTGATCTGACTTTCTGATTTCTGAAGTTCAGTGCAAGTAGAAACATAACTGTCTATGAACGTCCAAAAGATGCAGTGAATATCCCTTTATTTTGGAAGTTCGGGAAGAAAACCGGCAACTCAATAGATTGATTAAGGTTACTTTCCGGCACAACTTTGGGTAAGAATGAGGGATTAGTGAGTAAAAAAACTCTGTCCTTATGAAATACTAATTATGGTGGCTTGGGAGACTAAGCTTGTAATTCCGAAACTCTCCTTGCTGAAGTAATAGCGACTAAGAGGAATGTTTTTTTAGGAGAGATACTTCAAATCACAGGTAACAGATGGTTCAAAGGGAGGACAGATAATGTTCGACAATACGAAATTCAGATCCCAAGGTGGTGACGGGTTTTTGTATGGAGATCTTATCAGTGTAGTTCCTTTCAGGAATGCTTTACAAAGTTGGTTTGGCACGATTCCAGAACCAGTTTCTCCTATATGAAAATCTGAAATTGCTGCCAACTGAACTCTAATACGGGCTGCAGCAGCACCCTCAATGAAAAGTTTTGCTAAAAAATTCTAGAATAGAATGTATGGGCGCAGTAAAGGGATCTGATTATTGCTGGCCCATGCAACAAATCTCTTCCATTTACCTCTCTACAGTTTACATGTAGATGATTTATGGGAAGATAATAAAATATGTTTAACTGGAGAGGAAACCCGGCAATCAGGGGAATTGGAGCAGCCACTGTTAGTTTGAGATTGTTCAGATTGGGATGAACCAATCTGAAGGTCGGGAGCAGGGTCCAGAATCCATGATCCATCCCGCACATGAGGCTGAAGAGAGGGGAACCAGATTTGTTGAGGCCAATAGGGAGCAAGAAGGATTACTGCTGAATCCAACAAACGTGCTTTCTGCAAAAATTTGGGAATTAGAGGAACTGGCAGAAAAGCATAAAGAAGCCCTGGGGGCCAATCATGAACAAGTACATCCCGTGATGACTCCGCTGCATGAGGGATCAGGACACAGTAGTTACTGCATTTGGCACTGGTGGGTAATGCAAAGAGATCGCAGCAAGGCTGGCCCTATTTTTGGAAGATCTCTTCCGTAACTTTCTGACTGGCGGGCCACCACTGCGGCCATACAATGACTCTCCTCAATTTGTCTGCAATTACGTTGCATTTCCCTGGAATGTGTACTGTTATGAGAAAGTGGTTGGAGGATGTTGCCCACTGCCAGACCCTCAGGGCTTCTTAACAAAGGGGTAAGATCTGGTCCCCCCTGTTTCTGTACCAGACCACAGGCATATTGTCCGACTGGATTGCTATTATTCCTAGAGGGAGGGAGTCTTTAAATGCTTGCAATGCCAAAAGCACCACCTTCAGCTCCAGGAAAGCCTTATGTTTTTGCCAGATGCCTTGAACTCTCTTCTCCAGATAATTCCCTCCCCCCACCCTATCTGGAAAGCATCCATGGTCACTATGGCTTGCGGTTGTGGGGGAAAGAAATGAAGGCCTTGAGAAACTAACAGAGTAAATCCATCATTGGAGATCCTTTTTGCAGAAATTGGTTATGATTTTGTGCGTCATAGGAAGTTCCAGAATTGACCAGTGTTGAAAATAACTACTGAAGTATTATCATGTGAAGATGAGCAAGGAGAATGAGAACTGAAGTCGCCATTTTTCACAGAATTGGAGATCTAGTTTTGCAGAAGCTCGTTTCTTCCTGAACAGTCTTACATAATGGCAAAGATAGTCTTCTCTGTCTTGAGGAAGGTTTGCTATCATTGCAGTTGTGTTCATCTCTGCTCCTATGAAGACCAAGCTCAGACATGGCTTGGGAGCAGATTTTCCATAATTTATGGCAATACCTGGGGAGGAACAGCATTGTAGAGTACAGTCCTTGGCTTGTAGCAGAAGATGCCTGGTCAGGGAGGTTATAAGCCAGTCGTCCAGATATGGAAACACCGTAATCCTCGGCATCTCAGGTGAGTTGCAACTACTGCCATACATTTGGTGAATACTCTGGGGGCTGTAGTGAGACCAAACGGCAGAGCTCGAAACTGGAAGTGGCTGGCACCTAGCCAGAAACACAAGTGAAGTCTGAATTGCCTTTCCATTTGTATGTGGTAGTACACATCCTGAAGGTCTATAGAGCACATCCAATTGTCTTTTTACAGGAATGGAAGTCTCGACTGCAGTGTCACCATCTGAAACTTGGCCTTTTTCACAAATTTGTTTAGACTGTTGGATCTAAGATGGGTCTCTAGTCTTCTTTGGAACTAAAAGGAATCTTGAGTAAGTTTGGGATCCTATCGGGTCTGCCGGGACTTCTTGGATTACTCGTTTTGTTAGCAACTTTTGAATTTCTAATGTCGCTTGTTCCTTCTGACTGGATGGAAGGTCTGGAACTGATTTGTTTGCGGGTGTAGGGAAGGAGAAGGGAATAACATACCCCCTGGATATTATGTCTTGCACCCATTTGTCGTTTGTAATCTTTACCAGGTGTCGCGGTGCAGACACAATCGCCCCCCGACTGCCTCCAAAGGCGAGCAATCAGGCACTCCTTCAGCAGTGCTGAAGGGGCCTGTCAAAGAAAGATTCTCTGAAACCCTAATTCTGTGGGCCTCCCCAGCCACAAGGACGGCACCTTCCATTATTCTCCCCCCCCCCCTCTGCCTCTAGGGGAATTTTCACCGTGTGTGTCCTGGAAATACATTTGTGATTTTCTGAACCACATTTTCCCACTACTTCATCTTCCCATCACCTGACATTTGACAAAGGGTCTGGTAGGTGTGGAAAAACATACGCCAATGGCAGACAAGATCATGCCTTCCTGTTCACATCTGGTAAGCGTCTCTTTTACCTTAGGCCCAAAATAAGAAGAGCCTTCAAAAGGGGCGTTAATGAAGGAAGATTTGAAGGGCTCCACAAAATCGCAAAAGGAGCATCCAGGCCTGCCTCCTCAGAGAGATACCTGAACCCGTAGCCCTACTCATTCCATCTGCTGCATAAGATACGAGTCTCATGGAAAGTTTATAACTGAAATGAGGGTGGCGAACTGAGTGGTGACTATCTGCTGCCACGTCAGCTATAGCTCCTTGGAGGGAGTCTGAAAACTCCTTCAACAGATCCCGCTGTATTCTGGTAAAGTGGGTCAAGTAGTTCAGTGACCTAAGGCAAAGGTCGCAACGAAAACCTGCGCTTCCCATACCTATCCATGGTCCTGGAATCCTAATTCCGAGGATGGATAGAGGAACTGGTCTCAGTTCCTTTTTAGTGGCCGCCAACACGACCATGGCATCAACTGCTACATGCTTAGTTAAGAATGGCTTGTCCTTGAGGGGGCAGTAATGTACTTTTTTGGCCTTCTAGGAGTAAGTTCTATGTAATCTGGGTTCTCCCAAGCCTTCCAAGAGATTAATTCAATAAGGTCATCAGGAGGGGTCTCCCAAGAGGATGAGGGGCAAGACCTGAAAGCTTTCAGGTATACTGACTCCTCGGCTGAAGTGGATGTGGACTGCCAGTCACCTCTCTGCTTTAAAATTTCCATTATGTCTCCAAAAGAGGCACCTTCAGGAGGTGACCCGTGGGGACCCTTCTGCCTCATCGAGGTCAGTATCGGATGTGATCAACTCCTCTGGGGAGTCAAGATGCTTTCTCTTGCAGGTCCTCTTCAGAGGGACCTCCTTAGTGGGTTAGTCTGGGGAAGTTTCAGAAGACGGAGTGTCCCCTGTTGGACATTGAGGCCTGGAGTCTCTGCGATCCTGTGGAGAGGGTATGTGAGAAAACAGACACCTGCGCAGAACTGGGAGAAAGATCTGAGATAGCCTGGGTCTTAGACTGAGATTTAGTTAAAACCCTCCTCATGACTCAAAGGTAGTCTGTCCCCGCTCCAAAGTACACACCAGATCCAAAAGAAGGGGTTGTTGGGGCCGAAGGAATCTCCGGTACAGAAAACAGATTCTCCAAGGTAGAGGTAGGAGCCGAACTCACCTGATCCAAAGTCCCCAGAGGCAAGGTCAGACCTGGAGAGATCCAAACTGGCTCTGCGGACCTGATGAGAGAGTGTTAGCTCCTAGAGGTTTCCTGCTCTGACTGGTGGAAATGCTCGGGGCAGACATCTGAGCCAAAGAACCTATGGGTCCCAGATCTGATACAGACACAAGCTGGACACTGGAATCTTCCGGCTCTGAAACCATAGGATGCATCGGAGGAGGAGCAGGTGCCGAAGGGGAGGACTGTGTCTGATCCGATTCCATTGGGCTCGGATCCAATAACAACTTGGTCGAGGCTAGTGTCTTTAACAGCCTCTGCACTACCCTATCCACATCTTCTTCGGACAAACTCCTATTAGACTGAGTAGAAAGGGCTGGAGACCTTGACTTTGTCAAAAAGGGGGATGGGAGCTAAGAAGTTATTGGGTCCAATGAAGGTGAACAGCTCAAATATCTAAATTCTGTGGGTGCCGAAGAGGTCGGAACCAATGGTTCCAGCTGCTCCGATGAACTCTTGGATCCAGCAACAATTGTCTGCTCCAAGGGTTCTGTTGGAGCAGACAGTGTAGCTTTTTGTTTTGGCTCTGAGGAAGGCTTCAGCAACGAAGAAGCATGTTTTTGAGATTTTTCACATTTGTCAATCTTGGTGGTGGACTCCGGTGAGATAGCCTCAGGAAAAAGGAGTTTTCAGCAGTCCCTTCAAAATACGTTTATTTTTGTGCTCAAGAAGTGCCCTTTGGTTAAAACTATGGCATATGGAGCAAGACTCTTGAAGGTGAAGAGGCCCCAAGCAATACACACACAAAGTTTGTGAATTACTAAGGAGCACCTTCTTTCCACACTGCTCGCATTTCTTTAAACCAAGAGGTTTCCATTCATGCTTTTGAGACATTAACAACTAACAAAATTGAACTAAAAGAGAATTAACACACAGAGAGAAAGGCAGACTAGAAAAGTCCTCCAATTTAAACATTTTTTTTTTAAGAAATTGTCCTCTAAATAAAACGGATGATAAAGAAAGAAGGAAATAGGAATTAAAGGGATAAATGTCCGCCAACTTAAATGGACATTAGTAGACGTCCTCTAACTTAAACGGATGCCAACAGGGAAAGTAAAGGGGCCAACACTCATTCTATACTAATGAAAACTGGGCAAAAATATATAACTATATTAAACCACATACAAGTAAAATAAACTGTCTAATAATACAAAGATAAATTATGAAAAATAAAGCACTTAGCCCAGAGCTTGCATCAGAACCTACTTCGCAGAGTGGCAAATGAGATCTGAGGAAGTTAGGGAGTTGCATTATGGATAAGGAAGAATGCCCACAAGCTTTGCTGAAGGCCTCGAGCTTTTGAAATGGCCGAGATGGATTCGATGGATCAGACCCCACCCATCAGTTAGAATAAAGTCGAGATTGACAACATCACATTATGGGTTTGGCAATTCAATCATAAAGGCCTGGGTGACATAAGTGTACAGTTTCTTATCAAAACAATCAAGCACTTTGCTTTTCCAGTATTGGGAAGGAGATTATTGGTTAGAACCCAGGAAGATCCCTGGCTGCACACCATGGGTAAGGAGCATTGCTACAGTCATCCCTCTCCACAAAGGAGGAGCGACTACAGATCCAGGGAACTATCGCCCCGTTAGCCTGAGTCTGATAGGCAAAGCTATGGAATGCATCATCATGGACCTAATAAAGAAGGATATAGGAAATCTCCAAACTCTGGATCCTACACAGTTTGGTTTTGTGAAGGGTAAATCATGCCTGCTCCACTTGGTCGACTTCTTTGAATCAGTCACCAGAGCTGTGGATGAAGGCAAGGTGGTTCATACAGCCTACCTCGATCTGGCCAAGGCCTTTGATATCATTCCCCACTCAGGAATAATAGAAAAACTCACTAAGCTAGGCATCAACCCGTATATCACTAGGTGGGTTGCAAACTGGCTCACAGATATTACCCACAGTGTGAATGTAGCTGACTCCGCGTCAGACTGCCAACCAGTCATGAGTGGAGTCCTACAGGGTTCGGTCCTGGATCCTCTCCTGTTTGGTATCTACTTCTCTGAAGTCCAGGCCAACACGAATGGACTCTGGCTGACAAATTTCACAATGACTGCAAGTTGGGAGCTATTATCAACTCCCCACGTGATGTTGACATCCTACAGACAGGCCTCAATGAGACCAACAAATGGTGTCAGAACCATAGCCTTCAGCTCAATGTCAAAAAATGTGTCATCCCCCTTGGGAAAAACCCGGTTCCCTTGAATTACCACACTGATGGTAGTCCAGTGAACACAGAAAGCATTATAAGAGATCTGGGAACACAGATTGACAGCAACATCTCTTTTGACCACCACACTGCCACTGTGGTCAGAAAGTCCTATGTGCCACATCTCATTACTATGGGTCTTGCATCCAGGAAGAAAGAGGTCATTGTCTCCCTCTACTCTTCCCTCATTAGGCCAGTCACTGAGTACAATGCCCTATTTGGCATGTACCTCACTATGCACCTGCAACAACTGGAGAGGCTGCAAAAGTACCTCACACAGAGGATCCTAGGCCTTAAACACTTATCCTATATGGACAGACTCAAAAAGAATCCCAACTATTCTCTGTCTCATATTGCCTACTTAACAGGCCATCTCTGCTTGACTTACACAGCCATGTCTGACCCAGCTCTGTTAGAAATGCTACATCTAAAGAAATCCCAATCCTCCACACCACATGCTCCAGAGACCTCAACCTCATTACCACAATCAACAGAACATGCTGGAGGGACAAGTTCATAACCCAGAGACTGCCCATGCTAGGGAACAGACTTCCCATACATGTCAAGCAGAGCACCTCACTGGCCGTCTTCAAGAGAAATCTTGATGAGTGGATGGGAAATAGAAAATTCACCCCCAGGGATCACTCCAGTGGCTCTTCGACAGAGGCACTGGGAATTAAGGTTGTTTGTCACGATGCCAGGGTAATCCTATGGGCTAGACTTGTGAAAGCTCTAGGGCATACCGAATCTTTCGGTTTTTACCAGTTTTTGAGGTCCAAATAATGGGGCGCCACGATTCCAGAGTGGCACCCCTTAATTCCCAAATTTCCCTGCTTCTCGTTTTTTAAAAATGTTTTCCGGCTTTTTTTGGACTAACGTCATCACGCGGGGGCGGTGCACGGTGACATCAGTGCATGAGCAGCCAGTCGGAATTCGGCTGAGGGCTTGCTCTAGGCCAGAGACTATGTGAGTGGCTCCGGGACAGAAGAGAAGCATCAACACTGAGAATAAGAAGTTACGTACTTACCATAACGTTTCATGTGAGTTGTTCTTCTTGCCTTCATTATTACTGATGGGTTCGGAGCCAATCATCGGCTCCGAGTCAGCCAATTTGCAAAGCTCGAGGTCTCAAACAGCTCAAGGCCAAAGCCCTATCCCACAATGCACCACTACATTCCCCAGATCTTGTTTGCTGCCAACTAGTGTAAAACCTATCCCAGATTCCAAGGAAATCATACAGTTCAGTGTGAAAGGAAACTCCTCTGGAAAACCAAAATCACAATGGTACCTTCGACCTTCTAGACATACGGAGGGGGTAGGTGGGGGGGGTGTCATAATAATGAAGGCGAGAAGAACAACTCACATGGAACGTTATGGTAAGTACATAACTTCTTAATATGAAGTTGTTCAATCTTGCTTACATTCTTACTGATGGGTAGCATCCCCAGCACCACAATCTTGGGTGTCTCACGGGAGTACATGTTTCAGGACAGCAGACCCAAATGAAACTCTGTCCCTAGAGGTCTTGTCTGCTTTGTAATGAGATAGGAAAATATGAGGATTTTACCAGGTGGCAGCTCCAAAAATTGAATCAATAGGTAACTTGGTCAAGAAGGCTGCAGAAGTAGAAACTGCTCTTGTAGAATGAGCCTTGACTTGGTTATGTAATGAAATACCCGCTTCAGTGTAGACAAAGGAAATACAATCAGAGAGCCATCTTGACAAGGCAGTTTTGGAGACAGGTGCACCTTTTTTAGAATCTGAGGAGGAGACAAACAGCCGATCAGCCCTTCTGAGATATTTTGTCCTGTCCAAATAGACGCAAAATTGTTGGTGGACGTCAAGTTTGTGGAGCATATATTCCAACTGGTTTGAATGATTAGGAAAGAAAACAGGTAACTCAATTGTTTGCTTTAGCGTGAATTCTGAACATACTTTTGGTAGGAACGATGGATTTGTCCTAAGGGAAACCCTATCTTTAAGAAATATTAGGTAAGGTGGCCTAATGGAAAGGGCTTGCAATTCTGAAATTCTGCGTGCTGATGTCATAGCCACCAAGAAAATGGTTTTCCAAGAAAGATACTTCAGCTTACAAGAAGGGGCAGGTTCAAAGGGCGGAAGAATAATTTTGAACATGATTAGATTTCATTTCCAGGGAGAAGTAGGAGATCTGATCGGCGGTTTTAAGTGCAGCGTACTTTTCAGAAAAGCCTTAGCCAGCTTATGAGACATACCATTTTCAGATGCACCTAAATGAAAATTAGAAATAGCTGCCAGTTGGACTCGAATGGTTGCTGCTGCAGCTCTTCATTGAACAGTTTTGTTAGGAATTCCAACATATCTGAGACAGATACCAGGAAAGGGTCAATGTTATTCTGCTGTGCCCAGATGGAAAACCTTTTCCACCTACTGAGGTAAAGTTTCCTAGATGAAGATTTATGAGAAGACAAAAGGATATGCCGCACTTCTTCTGATAAATTCTGGAACCTGGCTATTCTGGGAATTGCAGCAGCCAAGCTGTCAGTTTGAGGGACTGAAGAGAGGGGTGAAAAGCTTTTGACGAGTGGGTCAACAGATCTGGTACTGGGTCCAGGATCCAAGGCTCCTCTAATAGATGAGGCTTCAGGAAGGGGAACCAAATTTGACGAGGCCAATATGGGGCAATTAAGATAAGTGTCTTGCCCAGAAAACTGGCTTTCTGCAATACTTTGGGAATTACTGGAAAGGCATATAGGAGTTCCGGAGGCCAATCGTGGACGTGTGCGTCCCTCGGGGATTGTCCCTGTTGAGGGATCAGGGCAAAGTAGTTGCTGCACTTGGTGTTTGTGGGGGTGGTAAAGAGGTCGCAGCAAGGCTGCCCCATCTCCGGAAAATCATTTCCGCTATTTCGTTCATGACAGACCACTCATGAGGTAGCAGAATAGCTCTGCTGAGTCTTTCCGCAATTACGTTGGATTTCCCCAGAATGTGTAATCAGAAAGCGCTGGGTGGACTCTGCCCATTTCCATAACCTTAGAGCCTCTCGACACAGGGGGTAAATTTGGTTCCTTTTTGTTTATGTACCAGACTACGGACATATTGTCTGACTGGATTGCAATCGTGCCTAGGGGAAGATAGTCTTGAAAGGCCTGCAACGCTAAAAGAGCCACTCTCATCTCCAGGATGTTTATATGCAAATAAGCCTCGTGAGCCTGCCAAGTACCTTGGGTTGGCCGTCCCTGATAATGCCCCCCCATCTGATCAGGGAGGCGTCCGTGGTTACTGTTGCAACTGGAGTGGGGAGAACAAATGAACAGCCCACAGTCACCGTCTCTGACATTAGCCACCACCGAAGGTCATCCATTCAAGAGTTGGTAATCAGAACAGGGTGATTCATCAGTAAGTCCTGACACATCCACTGTGTGAAAAGCAGCCACTGGAGAATGCGCATGTGAGATCTCGCAAGGGGTAGTGCAATAATTGCTGATGCCACAGTGCCGAGCAGTTTGAGAATCTGTGATGCTGGTGCCTTTCGTTTTGACAGGAGCTCCACAATTTGTTGAAGGATAATCACTCTTTTGGGAGGGAGCTTCAGGGACATGTTTACCTTGTCCAAGTCTGCTCCTATAAAGACTGTATGCTGCGATGGCAATAAAGCAGACTTTTCTGAATTTATCTTAACACCCAGCTGTAAGCATAGATCTATGGTAGTGCCCCTTGCCTGAATAAGCTGATGCCTGGTGGGGTCGGGTAAGGATCCAGTCATCCAAGTAAGGAAACACCTGCATTCCTGAATGTCTCAAGTGAGCCATGACCACTGTCATATATTTGGTGAACACTCTGGGGGGCTGTAGTGAGCCCAAAGGGCAGGGCCCGAAACTGGAAGTGACTGGCTCCCAGCCAGAAGCACAGATGATCCCTGGATGGCCTGGCCATTTTGATATGGTAATACGCATCCTGGAGATCTATAGAGCATATCCAGTTGTCCTTCCCTAAGAACGGGAGAATGGACTGAAGCGTGACCATCCGGAACTTCTTCTTTACCACATATTTGATGAGTTTGCTGAGGTCCAGAATAGGTCTCCATTCCCCTGTCTTCTCTGGTACCAAAAAGAACCTTGAGTAAGTTCCGGATACTTGCTGGTCTGCTGGGACTGGCTGGATGACTCTTTTTTGTAATAATTTCTGGACCTCTACGGATGCTACATCCCATAGACTGGGTGGAACGTCTGGGATTCCTTTTGTTGGTCTGGGCTGTGAAAGGAAGGGAATGAAATATCCTTTGGATAAAACGTTTTGTACCCAACGTCTTTTGAGATATTTAGCCAGGCACCTAAGTACAAAGACAAACGTCCCCAGACTGCTTCCAGAGCAGGACAGTCGGGCCTCCTTTCAGGAGCGCTGATAGGGTTTCCCAAGGAACTGCTCCCTGTCACCGTGTTTCTGCAGACCCCCTCTGCTGTGTGGGTGTCGTATTCCACCATTGCCTCCCCCTCAGCCCCTGGAGGAAGCTTCACCTTGTGAGTTCGGAAAGGCTCCTTGGGTCTTCTGGAACCACATTTTCCCACCCTGTTGACCTTTGGGATAAGGTCTAGTAGGAGTAGAAAAACGGACTCCAACAACAGGCAGAGTCTTACCATCTTGCTCACATCTGGTGAGGGTCTCTCTAACATTTGGTCCAAATAAGGAACAACCATCGAAAGGGGCATTCACAAACGAAGACTTAAAAGGTTCCGCAAAAGAACATAAGCGCATCCAGGAATGTCTTCGCAAAGCGATTCCTGTACCCACAGCTCTACTTGTCCCATCAGCTGTGTAAGAGCCGAGGTGCATGGACAAGTTTACGATGGAGTTGAGGGTAGCAAGCTGAGACGTCACCTTGTCTGCCATAGAGTCAGCTACTGCACCCTGGAGAGTATCTCCTAGCTCCTTGAGGAGATCTCTCTGAAGTCTTGTGAAGTGGGTTAGGTAGTTCAATGACCAAAGGGTAAAGGTCGTAGAACTGAACATACGCTTCCCGTATCTGTCCATTATTCTAGACTCTCTATTAGGAGGATGGACAGATGTATAAGTCTCCATCTCTTTTTTAGTGGCTGCCGCCACCACCGTGGCATCAGTAGGTATGGGTTTAGATAAAAAGGACTTATCTTGGGGTGCTGAAATGTACTTGTTAGGCCTTCTAGGAACAGGCTCCATAGAATCTGGTGATTCCCATGCCCTTCGAGACAAAAGATCCATCAACTCATCAAAGGGCGGAGACACCCAAGAGGTGGTGGGTCGGAACCCAAAAGCCTTCAGGAGCACCGATTTCTCCTCGGTAGGATTTAGGGGCTGCCAGTCTCCCCTCTGCTTAAGGATCTTAAGGATATCCCTGAAGGAAATATCCTCAGAGGGGGACCTTGGGACCTTTCTGATTCCTCTAAATCGGTGTCCGCGATAGATTCCTGACGGGAATCTAAATGCCTCCTCTTACATAATCTCTTCTGAGGGACCTCCTCAGTGGGAATCTCTGGGGAGGTCTTGGAAGGGCAGGATTCCCCCAAGGGGGCATCCTGAGGCTCTGGATCCGTACACTTAGGGTGAACCTGTGGTAGCGGAGAAGAAGCACGCGCTTTCCGGGAGGAGGTGGCCATATCAGAGGTTGTGGAAGTCCGAGGGGACGAAACCCCCCTCATAGCATCGAAAGCCCCACGGCTCCGATGCGAGGAAACATCTGGGTCCGAAGACACAGAAGACTCCTCCCGCAACCAGAACCGCCGGCTCCAAGCCTGAGGTAGGAGCCGAACTCATCCATGTTGAAGTCCCAAGAGGAAGAGTCGGAACCAACGAATCGGTTCAACTCAACCCCCCCCCCCGGAACAGACAGGGGAGTGTCGACTCCCAGATCCCGCCGTCAGAGCAGTGGATATCAGGGTGGTCGGTACCGACAGGACAGAAGTGAGTGTCGGTACAGACGGTTCCATCAACGACTGAATGGCCCCCTCCGTCTCCGAAGTCTTGATTCAAGTCGGAGGAGGAGCAGCAACAACAACAACAGGAGAGGACTTCAGTTCCGAAGCTGCTAGAGTCGAAACAGACAGAATTTTAGCAAGCCCCAGATCCTGTAAAAGTCTCCGCACCATTCGGTCTACATCCGAATCAGCAAGTCTGGAAGCCAGAGAGGAGACCACAGACAGAGCCGGTGACCCCAGAATCGGGGACCTCAAAGTAGGAGATACCGGTTCCAAGACTGGGGACCGGCTCCTACGAGCAACCTGAACTGTTGGTTCCGTTGACACTGGAGCCAAGACCGTAGCCTTTTTTGAAGTTTTCGGAACTGAAGAGCCCTTTGGAGCCAAACCAGATGAAGAGGCTGGAGAAAAGGGTTTTGGTTGACTGGGAGCAGAATCTATGTCTGATTGGAAAGCAGACTTAATTAAACCCGCTCCACTAGCTTACGCTTCCTTTCAGCTAGCACACTAGAGCTGAACCCATGACAAATAGCACAAACCTCCTGTAAATGTACTTCACCCAAGCAGTACACACATGTAGAGTGCCCATCTGTAAATGACATCTTCTGACTACATTTTGGGTATCCATTGAAACCAGATTTAGCCTTTTCTGACATTGTAAGGCAGAAAAGTACAATAGCTACATCCAAAGAAAAGTAAGCCTAACCGGCTAAAAGTATACCACGGCAGCTAACCTTTAAGCTGAAATAGAAAAGCCTAATAGGCTAAGGAAAACAAAACGGCCAAAAAATGGCCAAGAGCCTAACTGGCTAACAAACAAAAAATGCACAAAACTGCAAAAGCCTAACTCAACTTGGGATAGAGCAGTAACTTGAATAAACAAGGCCAAGCCCAAAACTAGAGAGAGAGGGCAAGGGCTATCCACTAACAAGGATATAAATCCGAAAAATGGATAAACAGAATAAAACACAATATTATAAATATCTAACAAATACAAAAGGAAACTTTCTTTAAAATTTTGAAGAAAATCGCAAACTTCTCTCTCCAATGGCCAACAGCTTTAGAGAACACCCGATCAGTTGCAGCGGCAAATTAGATCTGGGAAATGTAGTGGTGCATTGTGGGATAGGACTTTGGCCTTGAGCTGTTTGAGGCCTCGAGCTATGCAAATTGGTTGACTCAGAGCCGATGATCGGCTCTGAACCAGTCAGTAAGAATGAAGGCGAGATTGAGCAACTTCACATTTAGATTTATTTCCAGCCAGGTAAAGCACGTTAGTTGCTTTATGTTGGGATTTTCACTGCATTAATACCATTACCGAGATCAGCCAGATGTGCTGCAGAATGCACGCAATTTGAAACTGTGTTCACTAACTTATTTGAATTGGCTGTTTATACATTTATTGGAGGTGTCCGTGCTGGCTGCTGTTTATTTACTCACTGAAGTCCGTGCTGGCCACAGTTTATTTATTCACTGAAGTCCATGCTGGTTCTTTGCTGTTTATTTTACTCATTGAAGTCCGTTTTTTGTGTGTGTGTGTGTGTGTGTGTGTGTGTGTGTGTGTGTGTGTGTGTGTGTGTGTGTGTGTGTGTGTGTGTGAGTGACTCAGTGCTGGAATAAGACTGACCCCGCCATCCCTGGGTGAAAGGTGGTTGGAATTTTCACTTGTTATGGAGGCATTTAGCTTTCTGGCAACAAGACTAATGATTACTCAGCATAGAGAGAAGTCAGAGTTCGGTAAAATCTGGTAGATGAAATTCATGTTAATGACTAAATATATGTTATCCATTCCATGCTATAACGAACAAAAATGTGTATGGTGTGGAAACAGTGGCTTCAACACTTTAATAACAGCATATACAACATTTGTCTTAAGTTTCATTCCACTGACTAAAAGCAGGAGTCTGTCATTTTACTGACAGCAGTTTTGCAAAATGCCTAATAAATGAGACTACTCAAATGATGGGATTGTCAAAGCCATTTATTTTTGTTCTCACTCCAAAGTGAATATATTAAATCCAAGGCTGCTGTCATTAAGTAATAATGGATTATTTTAATAAAACATGGCAACATTCTTCCAAAGTTGTCTGACCTTGGACTTGGTATACTGACATTGCAGGGTGTGTTTGTAGTGATAGAAGGTGTACAGGGAAATACCTCTGTGGAAACCTTGAAACACTTTTACTGGAATTGATTGTTGTTTTGTAAACATTTATTTTTTGATTAGTAAACGTTCAACAAAGGTGCTGTGGACAGGACAAGTTGACCTGTACCCTTCACCAACACCAGTTCTGCAGGTGCAAATGCTTTGCCAGTTATTGTTGTGGAACACTACTTAGAGTAAACCCCTAAGAGCTATAAACAGTGAGCATGTAAGACACAGGGGTTAATAGTACAGATTCTGTAGCGAACGTTAGTGAAAAAAAAAAGTTAATCAGTTTCTTGTATTGTTCACACGTCTGCAATACAGAAAAATACAAAGGCAAACATTTAGCTCTCCTTTAATTAGTACTGATCTATATCTATTTAGTGCAGACAACCAGACAGATGTTGTTGGAGATCTGTTTTGTACATGCTTACATCAAGGAGCTCATTTACATGTAATTTACCAAGTCATATTTTGCTAGTATCTGAATAGGCAATGGCAGACTGAAACCTGGAAACTCATCAGTGTATATCTTATGTCTGACATCCTCTTATCATTTACAGTTATTTTCTTGTTGTGGTGTAGTGAGGAGGGTAACAATAGCCCCTGACTACAGTACCTTTTCCATGACGTGTCAGTCAGAGGACATGTCACAGAGAGTGAGGGTGTGGCAGTAGCAAGGTCATTTCTGAAGGAGGGTAGGGTAGATGTATTAAATAGTTCCATGTATTGTAATGAGTCTTGTGTGAAATGTGGTATAGGTCTGGCAACTGTCACTCTGCATACATTCACTCAGTAACAATCGGTGTGCATTTTTTGTAATATTCAAAACAGATTGATGCATACAAAAAATATTCAAAACAGATTGATGCATACAAAAAAACTTTCTGTCATTCCTAGTAGAATAGTCACAATTCTTGATCACCTTGTACTAGGTTTAAGTTTAATGTCAGGGATAGTAATTACTACAACAATGCTTCATAACAGCAGAATTATGAAGCATTATATTTTCAATGATCTGCAAACAGTATAATGATAATAAATAGTGAAGCATGCAACTTGGATGTTATATAGCTGCCTATAAAATAAAAAGTAAGTGTTATTCTGCTATCTTTATATGAACAGAAATTCAGGCTATGGGCAGTGCCATTGTAAAGAGCACTTGTTTCCAGGCATCAGTACACGAGTTCATCACTTGAGGACTGAGGATATAGGAATGGTAATGAAGGAAGCCAGACAATACACATTAACAATTATAGAAATGCATGGTATAGAAAAAAGCAGGTGCTGTTAGCATTCAAAAACACACACACAAATTCAATGTCCCAGTTAGGGTACCAATTGTAAATCCAAAATACACAAATGGAAACAAGAGTATACTATCTACCACTGTTTTGTAGAGTGGCCAGACCAATTGTACATACCTCAGCAGACTTTCAGAATATCTCTTTTTATCTTCTGTTTTTTTTTCTTCTATCCTTTGTAGAACTTTTTCTTTTGTGGTAAACTGATGAGCCAAAAATATTTCCAGGTGTTCAGAAAATACATGCAGATGCAAAACTTTACATTGTTTTTAAGTTTAAAAGTGAATTAAGATTAATATTTAGAAACTTGTCTTGCTTCTGCCCTTTCTTCCCTTGCCTACTGGACAAATCAATTACTGTGTTCATTTGAAATCAAGGATTGAGTACAATTCTTCTACTGAAGTCAGTTTGTCCATACTACCATTCAGAGAATTCAAATTGATATAAGAAAAAAAGGGCTCCAGTAGATGGATTGCTGATACTGTACTGTGTTATCATTTTAAAGGGGGTGGGGACACTGCAGTAATGTCCTCCTTTGGTGGAGATGCCTATTAACTATGAACCTGTTATCAGTTTGCCATCCATTCCCTAATGAAATATTACTAGCTTATCATTTTTTTAATGTAACATAGGCAATTTATTCAAGGGAAACAGGCACTTTGCTTGTAGACGTAACAATGAAATATAAAGTTGTTTGCTAGCAGATGACTTTTACTTCTGCAGAGATTGTGCATATTTACTGATACTGGTGGTTTGTAGAAGTTTGAGTAGACTTTTAAGATGGAAATGTTCTGAATTGGGCAGCTTTGTCATTAGTTCATGCATTTTGTCTCATTGCTTACTGGAAAAATGTTCAAACAATACATTTAAAACATGCTCTAACTAGTGTGCTGTATTATACAAAGAATACAATTTAATAAAGTCAGGAAGGTGTATCAAAGAACACATGAATGTTTCTTGTTTTGTGTGCAAGGGGTCTATGATTTGATAACAGCCCAAGGGTAATCTTTATACACCACTGCCCAGATGCATTTTTCTCTGGATGTGAGTTTCAATGCTGTTTCAATGAATGTGAGTTTCAAGGGCAGAGAAGTTTTAATGCCAAGTCTATTTTCATTGTGAGACTGTATTGCTTTGTTTAGCATATGTCTATTAGTGTTTGTGCTATAAAATGTAAAATAAAATCCAAATAATCACTGTAGAAGTAAAGCAGTATGCACATTAGTGTTTATGGTAAATGGGGTGAAATAGCCAGGTAATGGGACACTGGAATGGCTGAAGGGGGACTCTGGGGCCATATGCTGGTTGTCTGCTCTTCAGTTTGCATTTCAAAGTTGGTATTCCACAATTCCACTGGAGTGGGCTGGATTACATAATTATGTATGCAAATTTTATGTTAACCAGCGTACAGATTTGTACCTATTTTCCATAGGCCTTTGTCCAGACTTTTGATGTTTCTGGATTGAGAGGTATGCTTCAGGGCCATTAGCCTAGTACACAACTATGAAACTATGGATATCAAAGCTGGATCAGCAGTTGGATTCTAATATAGGTACTTACAGGAATCCACAACCCTGTTAAAATGGTCCTTCCTGGGGACAGGGGGTGAGCATCAGGCTCCAAAGATACATTGGGAAAAGCATCCTCCAACGTTTCAATTACTGGAGGAATACCTAAAGGTTTTGGCTCTGGTAAATCCAAAATATTCCTGTACCTTTTTTGGGCATCACTGTAATCCTTAGACCCACACACACACAGAGGCGCACAGACAGACACACATTTGATGAAATCCTTCACAACACTGATGGTGTTTTTCCAAGCAAGAAATCCTCTAATTGGGAGGAAGAAGATAGGGTGTCCTCAGTGTATGTCTCATAGGAAAGCTACAAGGTCATCTGGTCCAAATAGGTCAGTTCATCTGCCTCAGAGTTAGAAGAGTCTCATTCCTTGGGCGGGGATTATTTGACTTTTCTTATCATGGTAGGGAACAAGTGAGAATATTGGTTGCTCAAATGAAGGCTGCAGTTTCCTGACAAACAGAACAAAGTGATGATCCAAGCTTCATCAGGTCTTGTGAAAGGACTGGGGGGTGGGGGAAATAGGAGGAGGACCTGCTCAATTCAAACTGAGGTAAAAGGCAGATGTCCAAAACTTAGATGCTTTGGCCATGCATTTGGGAGAGAAAGAGCTGCTTTTTTGGTTTCCAGTCACAGGAAAACACGGATGACTTCCATTTTAGAATTGCAAATGTCCATGTGTACCAGAACCCAGGGAATGTTGCCCTCTCTATCTGTCTCCGTTATCAAGATAGACATTCAAACTAGATGCCCGCAGAGATATGTCCAGTGCTCAGGATTTCCACTTAGGATGAAGTGTTGTCATCAGTGTGTGTGATCACCTCCTTAGGGTCACAGTAGAGTTGGGGGTGTCTAACAAAATTACCTCACTGGACCCCACACCACTGAGTCTAGGGTGGCCCTCAGACTCAATGAATAATACCAATGGCTGCCCAGGATTCCTTCTGTCTTGGGCATTTCACATTTCATTTTTTTTTTTTTTTTGGATCAGGGAGCCTGCAGATGACTTGGTTAATGCTACTGTGGCCCTGGAAAAAGAATGCATCTTTTTCTGGGTCAAACAGTCCTTGAGAGGTTTGGCTCCTCACTTAATGGTCTTCTAGTTAAACCTAGCATGAGGAGGACAGGAGGCAATGTTATATGTTGCCCTTAAGCAGAACAACTGATCATGTTATGTTTTCAGCATGATCTGCTTCCAGTAAGTAATGCAGTTATATACTTTAGAAATGGACATCTACAGCCCTGGTGCACAAAATCTTCCTAACTATAAATGAACATACAAAACAAAAAAAAAACCTACAAAAAATATAAGATTTTTCACTATGAGGTGCCTATCTCTACACTGGAAGCCAGGTCAAACAGACTTTGATGATGCTTAGCATGTTTTTTGGTGTGGAGAGAAAAATAGAGTACAGAAAGCAAAGGAACGACACAGGAAGAACATGTACACTCCAGAATGACAGAAGCAAAACATCAGAAATGAAACCCAGGCACTTGAGCCTTACTTAAATCATTTCCCATGCTTAGTACCCCATTACTCAGCTCATACATGCAGATAAAACCTTTTAGATTACTACTGTACGCATTGCTTCTTTATTTGTCAAGAAGGGAAAACACAGGTTTGTACTCCTCTGCAATTTGAAGGTGAAATTTTGTAGAAAAAAAGATTACACATACAGAATGTACAGCTTAGAGACAACTAGGTCAAAAAAAGGGCAGATGAAATCTCATGAAATGTAATTTTTCCAGAATCCTTGCTTTGCTTCACAATTTACCATGCTTCAAGAAGCCACTGTACATCACCTCCAACTACAGCTGCAGATAAAGCAGTTTAAAATGGCTCTTCATTATCCATACAATACATGTGATATCTGTCTTAGAAAGGAAACGGCCACACAGTTTATACATAGCTAAGAAATTGCTGTCCATACATCCTCCACAGAAACAATAGCAGAACATGACAAATATGTCAGATT
Source organism: Protopterus annectens (assembly GCF_019279795.1). Classification (NCBI taxonomy): domain Eukaryota; kingdom Metazoa; phylum Chordata; order Ceratodontiformes; family Protopteridae; genus Protopterus; species Protopterus annectens. Next base: position 761,465,403 of record NC_056737.1, read on the forward strand.
ACACAGTCCTCCATGCTAGGCTATACATATATGCACCAAGTTTACTTCTCAAAGCATGCAATAATTTCACCCCCCCCAATTCTATATACCAAGTACAAAATTGCACAATCCCTGAGAAAAGGGAATATTCCCCTATCCAGGGATTGTCGATTTTGCCTACCTGTCATCTATCTGTATTAGTCAACCAAATGCAGTTGATTAAACAGATGTCGATCAAACTCTGTCAAGCAAACCAACAGAACCTATATACACACACATTCATGTGTGTGTGTATCTATCTATCTATATATATATATATATCTATATATATATATATATATATATACACATATATATATATATATAATATTATATATATATATATATATATATACACACACACACACGCATATATATATATATATATATATATATATATATATATATATATTATACACACACATACATATACACGGACGCACATATATATATATATATATATATATATATATATTATATACACATACTTTCTATAAAATATCTAAAATTATTTATTTTACTTTACATATTTTATTTCCATTTGTTGAGTGCTAATTTCTGACTGGACAAAATAACACCTTTTTCAAAACAGACCAATGGAGGAAAGGTCCACTCAAAATCATACATTAATACAAAGAGTAACATCTCTAAAAAAAAAACTCCACCAAATAATGAACAACCAGAAATATGACAATCTACAATACACAAATTTCTGAACATACAAAATAAATCCATCTTTTTATCAATGTTGTTTTTCTTTCGGCTTTTCCCGGTTAGAAGTCGCCACAGTGGAACTCCGGTCCGCTAATGATTGGCAGTCGATTTTTACGGTGCAGAGGTGCCAGCCCGACACCCAACCTTCAACGAAGGCACACCCATTCAATAATATCATTTAAAGAAAGGCTTAAATTTAAGCTTGACTTAATACACACCTTTGTTTACATATTAATAAAGTGATGGTACAGCAATTTGTTGGACTATTTTTTTTTTTTGTTCTAGGATATAAAACAATTTTCTTCCATTAATACACATCTGCACATCTTTTGGAACAACAAAATAATTCCACTCAAGCCCATTTTTCTGAACTTCTGTCTTTTGCAAAGGCATCCATCTACAGTCAATATATTTCTGAAACACCTAAGGGGGAAAAACACTTCTTCCCATTTTTCTGCTTTAGGGAAAAAAAATTCACAATACCTTGCCACATTACTTCCTTAGTAGGACACTTAAAAGTACAAGTACATATACTACACGATTCTAATGCTGAACAACTGTGAATTATTTTGTTTAGAACACCATGCCAGCTAACAACTTGGTCAATCCCCAGTGCCACAGTCTAAACTGGCTCTAACTGACTCGGTGAACAGAACTGCAGGGATGAACCTGAAAATTTGAAACCTACAGTCCAGACTGGGGCTGTACTTTCATCCTTTGGGTGACAGGTTAAATATAGGTCCATTCTGCCTGAATTGGGTGGATGAAAAAGATTCCATGACATCTGTCAAAAAAACAGTTAGGAGAAATTCCTTGGTGACATGAACAAATTTCCCCTAGTCTGTATGAATACCACCTCAGATCTCCCCTGAAGAGAGCATACAGGCTTAGCGGGACTAAACCAGTTGTGAAAATTTATCAGGTACAACAGAAAAACCTCTGCCACATTTCTAAGGACTCTGGGATCACAAGACAGAATTTTAATAGAAAGCCAACTTTCAAGCTTCCACAAAATGTTTGCTTACAAAAAAATGTAAATGAAATCAAAATGAAAATCACTTACCCTCCTGTACCAACAGGTCGTTTCTGATGATTTTTGGATTCATAATATCGATGCAGTACACTTCCACACCTGTTTTTCAAATAACAAGTCTCAATTTCAATGTAACTTTCCAAGTAAGTTATAAAAATGGATTTAATGAGTTTCGACAGAAAAGTCTGTTTGTCTGTGCCAAGGTTAAACTCAGTCAGTTTGCTGGATAAATTTGTCGTCCTGCAGTTTGCATTTAAAAAAAAAAAAAAAAAAAGAAAAAAAAGAAACATGTTTTTGCCTATTAGTAAACAGTAAATCAAGTGTTCATCTTTTTTGTACTACAAAATGCATAAAACAAAACATGTCTGGAATTTCAGCTTATATTTCTTAAGGGTGCTCAGATATGCAGCAGTTAATCCCAAGTTTTGAGGTGTACCAGTTTCTGTTTCTTTTCTTAGTCTCTGCATCAGTCTGTCACATTTACTCCTAAAATAAATAACGGATATGTTGCAATCAGTTAAAGTAATAAGTGGACCCCTTTTGATGGTGCCACTGACTGAGTTCACCCTCTCCACTAATTACAGTCTGGCAGTTTCCTCAGAATTTTCCATGCTCAGATGTACACACTTCATGCCATCATGCGTTTAGCATCAAGGTCTAACTACATAAGCATACCCAAATGCTGATTCAGTTAGTTAACCCCCAACAAACCGTAAGCACATTTCCTGTAAGTCAAGGTGTAACAATGGTGTTACCCACACTACTAACAAGTCACGTGCCAAGTACATAAATATCTGACATGGGAAACTCTGGCAACCTATGATAGATGGAAGCCATCTAATAGACGATGGAAAGAATACATTTGGAACCCATCAGTGACACACCACTTGCACACCAACTGATACAGTAAATCTGTTGCTGCTAATATTGGGTATCGTTCTTGATAGGACTGGCAGTTAGAATTTCCATGTAATAAGCCAAACGTGGAAGAAGTAGAGAGGACAGCCTAAGGACCAATGTTCAGAAGGCTGAATCCTGATGTACAGGCATTCCAAAAGAAGCCCGTCTCCTGAAGATTTTGTCAAGACAACAATGCTTGGTGAAGGTATACACTAAACATTAAGAAGCTGCAGCCCAGTTATGTGTAGTAGAAGCATTCCTGAAGCAAATAGTTGAAGTAGCCATGTTCATGACCATGACCTCAGCATGTTCTAATGTACAGTTACAGCCAGGTGATAGCATAAACTGATGCAGCTGGCAATCTATCTTTAAACTGCCTGCCTGGCAATGCTGAACTGTACCCCTTCCTACAGTTCTATAAATAGAGGTCTACCTGGCTGTAATAACAATCAAGACTGATGCCCCAACGGCAGGACTGCTCCAGGACTAAAAGTTCCCAAAGTTGCAAACTATCCCTTGCCATCCCACAATGTACAACTGACTATGGCTTCTTTTTGGTTTTAGGTCAAATCTCAAAGGAACTAAACAGCACAAGATTGGGGCGGGGGTATTGCAGATCCAAAGTAATACTAAGCACCCTTAACATTTTGACCTAGTAATGAAAAGGCCCATGTGTACAATCAATATGTTCAGAGTACTTAGCTTATTATCCTGGATGGCCACTCTGTGGGAACACAGAGTTAATTATGATTGTCAAAAAGAAGACTTGGACCTTGGAAATAACATCCAGTTGCAATGTTTTGTAAACTAGTTTTGTAATAAACAAGCAGCAGTAGAAAAATGTCATCTAAGGCAGTGCTATGGAAAATGCTGTTGGATGGGCAAAACCTCTGGTAGAATATACCTTAACAGCACACTGCAAAGCTATGGGACTTCTTTAGAACAGCAAAAGGAAATTAACTGACAAGCCAGCAAGAAAAGAGACTCCATCAATCTTTTCTTACCCTCAGGGCCTTTTGCAAAAGAGAAAATGTAGGTCATCTTTGCATACAAGTTCTAGCTACAAAGTATGTCAACCGTCTGCGTTTATTCAAACAGTAAAGAGGATTCCCCCTCCTTGATTTTCAAAGGAAGGGAAAATGGCAAATTAATTAAAATTGACTAACTCAAATAAGACTCAACAAATGCCTTAGGCAAGAAGAGATTATCAGAAGTATTAGGTGAGCATTTTTTTAGCTGGGATACAGGACCTGAATTGCCTAGACATAGTAAAGACCCCACTTCCATTTCTTTTATCTCTGTTACAATATTCACTACTTCAAATACAGTTGGTTTAGACTCACAATTTCCATTTTTAGTAATTGCATTTTTGGCAGCCACCAAACTAAAAGTAACAAAGGCCTTACTATGTCCAGGCAATTTAGATCATGTATCCCAACTCAAAAAATAATTACCTTATTTACACCAATTTGCTCACCAAATATTTCTGACAGGTGTACTCTGTAGGGAATTTTTAAGTCTGCCAACTCATTATCCTCCCAAAACATATGCTCCCCATTACCTTGTTCTTCCCTATCACACCTCCAACATTTGCCATCGATCTGAGGAAAAAATCTTTGGAGTGTGTTTGAGGTACAAAAATATCCATGCAAACACGTCCAGACAAAAATCCTAAATCTTCTAGACTTTGTTGCATATTTGGGAGTCATACTTATGTCCTCCCATTGTTTCCTTGTGAATTGTTTACCCAATCTCTCTTACCAATCTTTTCTAACTTCCTGTGATTGATTCCTATAGCTATCATGTAATATTTTACATGCCCTACTAATTATCCATTTTTTTAACAGCAGCATCTGTTCTAGATTCAATTGAAAACTCTACCAGAGCAGGTCTTTCACTTTGGGTTCCTTTTTCCCTTTTCTCTTTGCCTATACTCTGATACCAATTCCTGAAAGGGAAGACAGTCTCTAGCCTGCAGCCCAAATGTCTTCTTGGCCCCTTCCCACTCCATTACCTCTCTCTCTCTCGTTATTTCCTCCCAGTCCCTTGGTTCCTTTGCCAGTTCCCACAGTAAATTTCAGCCCACTCTTGCCTATTCCCTATACCCATAACTGCATTCATCCCTACTGGCAGAAACTCCTTCCTTCATTCTCATATTGGCTTGGTTCTTTGAATACTTTCTACTATTTTACAAATATGATATTCTGTTATGGCATTTATTCTCCTTAAGGATATGCATCCAAAATCCTACTCTCTACTTATTTCTTAAATGTTCTTCCATTCTTCATCATCCTTTTCCACTATGAATTATAGCTTTCTGTTAGCATTACCTCTATGAGCCTTAACTGTGTAGCTCTAAAACATCCCTTTAAATCAGGTAATCCAAACTACCTTGTTCTGCTTGAAGGATCAGCTTATCCCACTTGACCTTTGCCCTCTTCCCCTCCCAGATAAAATCCTTTTACTCTTTATTACTGAAGTACAACTTTTCCTCAGGTTGATACAAATATGCCTGATCTACATATAAAACTAAAGGGACTAAAACATTTCACTGTTTGTACTTTGCTATCTGTATCCATAAACAAGAGCTTCCAGCTTCTCAATTTTTGTTTTATCTTTTGTTTAGCCTCTTTCCACATATCCTTAACTGCCATAACAGGATCCTTTTTAACCCAAACTCCTAAATACTTCATATTACAGCATCTCCATAAATATGGGTACTGTTGAACCTACTCAAGTGCGGGTACATGACTTATGGCTACAGCCTTTGTTTTATCTTCATTAATTTTATATCTTGAAAGACTAGCAACTGTCTCAAAATGTTTCACAACACTAAAATGTCCTCTTTTAGATTGATCAAGTACAAAGTATTATTATATAATGCCAACTTTTCTTGATTACCATACCAATTATATTCTTGAGTTTCTGATTTCCTTGTTCTTTGTCAATGGCTCAAAATATAAAGCACAGAACAAAGGGGAAAGCAGACACACTTGCCTGGTTCCTCTGTCTAAACAATTTATTGGAGAGGAACCCTCACACTTTAATTCTTGCTTCCAATCCTTTATTAATCTTCCTAATAAACCTTGTTATTGTTTCGGAGAATGGAAATGCTTCCACTGCCCTTCTCATACAGCTTACTCTGACAAATGCTTACTTCTGCATCAAGGCCTACCAACATCAGTATTTTCTTACATTCTGCTTCTGTCTGGATCATTAACATTCTATTAATTTTATTTTACATTTGTTTACCGGGAAAGTCCGACTGGGCTGTGCCCATTTTCAGCAGAGGCCTGGGGCGAAAAGCTCCACAAAAAGTGACAGTACATACAACATTAGTAAAAAGAAGGTATGTACCTACCATAACGTTCCATGTTAGTTGTCTTCGTCTTGCCTTCTTGCTTGTTGGGATCGGAGCCGACCCTCAGCTCTGACTCGGCCATCTTCTATAGCTTGAGAGCTGTTTACTGGCTCGAGGCTACCCCTTATCCCATGATGCCTAGCGCTAGCTACCCAGATCTCATTTGTAATCGCTAACTCCAGACATATCAAGAATAATCTGACCAAACTAACAAGTTGGGCATATCTGTTATACTCTTTAAATCAGTAGAGGAAGCCAACCAGAAAATACTCAGCTGGTGAAATCTAAATTCCTCTCGGTCCAATAGGACAGGGGGATGGAGGGGGGGACGCAAGAAAGAAGGCCAGATGAAGACAACTAACATGGAACGTTATGGTAGGTACATAACTTCTTTATGTTGAGCTGTCTATCTCGCCTTCGTTTCTTGCTTGTTGAGACAGCGTCCCTAGCACCTATGATCCTGAGTGGCTCACTGGAACAGATTCTTCAGAACAGTGGAACCAAAGTTAGCTCTGTTCCTGGAGGTCATATCTAACTTGTAATGGGAAATAAAGATATGAGGAGTTGCCCATGTAGCTGCGGCACAAATGGAGTCCATGGGTAACCTAGATTGGAAGGCTACAGAAGTAGCTAAAGCCCTAGTAGAATGTCCTTTCAGTTTGGCAGCCAATTCTTTGTTTCTTAGTTGATAAATGAAGGTGACAATGTGAGACAACCACCTAGACAGGGTCACTTTGGAAACTGGGAGACCTTGTTTACCCATAGCATAGGAGAGGAAGAGTTGATCCGACTTCCTTATATCCTTAGTTCTGTGCAGGTAAAAAAGCAATTATCTATGCACGTCCAAAAGGTGCAACTTGTGTTCTGCCTTGTTGGTGTAGTTAGGGAAGAACACTGGAAGGTCTATGGATTGGTTTAGATTATTTTCTTAACACACTTTAGGAAGGAAGGATGGATTAGTTCTCAGTGTTACCCTATCCTTGTGAAAAACTAAGTATGGAAAATGAACGCTTAGTGCTTGAAGTTCCGATACACGCTTGGCTGAAGTAATAGCTACCAGAAAAAGAGTTTTCCAAGATAGAAACTTAAAGGAGCATGAAGCCGCAGGTTCAAAAGGGGGCATAATCAAGGAGGTTAATACCAAATTAAGGTCCCAAGGAGGAGGGGGATCTCTCACTGGGGGCCTAAGGAGAGTAGTCCCTCTAAGAAAGGCTTTACACAGCTTATGAGACATGATATTTAGATTAGCAAAGCCAACATGGTAGTTCACAATGGCTGCTAGTTGAACCCTGATCATGGCAGAAGCGGACCCAGAGTGAAAAAGCTCAGTTAGGAATTCTAAGATCTCGTGAACTGGGGCTGAAAAGGGATCTATGTTCCTAGCCTCTGCCCAATAAGAGAAGCGTTTCCATTTACTAGCATACGTTTTCCTAGTATGCTGATTTGTGACAGGATACAATAATATCACGCACAGCTGGGGAAATGCTGGGAAGCCTTGCTAGGGGTGGAATTGGATCAATCAAGCTGTGAGCTGGAGGGTCTGGAGGGATCGATGCAGCTCTTCTGATTGATGTATCAGCATGTCTGGAATAGGATCCAGGGCTGCTCGAGGAGATAACAGTGCAGGAATGGAAAAGTACAGTTTTGTACCTACCATAAATGTAGATGTTCGAAGATCCACATTGCTGCAGTCCTTACACTTGGGGTATAGCGCTGTCCTCGGTCGGCCCGAATACCAAAGTATATGGCTGACGCCGGTCATGGCGCATTAAACTGACGCCAGGACGTCAGGGTATAAATGCGCATGACCGACGTCATATCCTCAGTCTTTTCTTGCCCCAGATGTCAGAAGACCCTAAACAGGGTAAAATCAAAAAATTACCAAACACTAAACACCCCCACACCCAAACTATGTACAACTTCTAACAATTATCTAATAAAGTACTAACCTAACCACACAACCACCCCTAAACACAGAGGGGACGGAGGGAGGGTAAATTGGACTGCAGCAATGTGGATCTTCGAACATCTACATTTATGGTAGGTACAAAACTGTACTATGTTCTTCATCTCACATTGCTGCAGTCCTTACACTTGGGTAGATTCCCAAAGCAGAGGTAAGGGAGGATGGCAAATCAAATAGAAGCAGGAGCTGTCAAAATGCCCTGTAGAATAGCAGTGGCAAACCCAGCCCTAGATTTAGAGTAGAGGGAAGGTGGTAGTGCTTAGAGAAAGTATGTACTGAACTCCAAGTAGCTGCCTCCAAAATGTCCTTAGTTGACACTCCCCTTAGAAAGGCTGTAGAGGTGGCAGTAGCCCTAGTGGAATGAGGTCTGATCCCTGTTGGGATCTGCTTGCCATGCTGAGAATAACAAAAGAAATGCAAAACCCAATCCATTTAGAAAGAGTTTGCTTTGACACAGGCTTGCCCTGAGTACCTAAAGCAAAAGAAACAAACAACTGTTGCGACTGCCTGAAACCCTTAGTCCTATCTAAGTAGTAGCGTAACTGTCTGTGCACGTCCAAAGTATGCAAGATCTTTTCCCCTGTTTTGGGGGTCTGCATAAAAGGTAGGTAAATGAATAGACTGGTTTAAGGACACACTTGAGACCACCTTAGGCATAAAGGAAGGGTTAGTGCGTAAAGATACCCTATCCTAATGGAAGATCAAGAAAGGCTCAACAGCCATAAGGGCCTGCAATTCAGAAACCCTTCTTGCAGAGGTAATGGCCAACAAAAAAGCAGTCTTCCATGACAAATATTTTAACTCAGCCGTAGCTGCAGGCTCAAAAGGTGGCAGAGTGAGCTTTTCCAACACATAATTGAGGTCCCAAGCTGGAGTAGGAGCTCTTCGTGGAGGTCTTATGTTCTCTGCCCCTCTGAGAAATTGCTTGAACAACGAATGAGAAAACAAAGGTGGATCACAGTCATAGTGAGCTGAAATTGCTGCAGCATGAATTTTAATGGAAGAGAAGGACAAACCCTTGTCCAATAACTCAGTAAGATATAGAAGAGCCACACTTAAGTCAGGCTCAGAAACATCCACACCCTTTGCTGCACTCCAAAGCAAAAATCTCTTCCACTTGTCCGCATACACTTTCCTTGTACTAGGTCTCCTAGCTTCCATAATCACATTCAAAACTTGTTGAGGAAGTTGAGCCCTGCTATGAGCTAAAACAGGATATGCCATGCTGTGAGATGAAGAGAGTGAAGCTTGACATTGAGTAAATGACCGTCCTTTTGAGATAACAGTTGAGGAATCAAAGGCAGGGGCCACGGTGGTTTCCTTATTAGATTTCTCAGTAGTGGGTACCAATGCTGTCGGGGCCAATCTGGAGCTATCAGGATCATTCTTGGTTTGTCCTGGCTTACCTTTAGCAGAACCTTTAGAAGTAGAGGAAGTGGTGGAAAGGCGATACATGAAGATTTTTCCAACTGAAAGAAAGAGCATCCGCTTTCCAAGCTGCCTGGTGTATCCTTTTGTGCAAAACTTTGGCAGCTGGTGGTTTAGAGGAGAAGCGAACAGATCTATGTCTGGTGTTCCCCATGACACTGTTACTTGCTGAAATACCTGAGGATCCAGTTTCCACTCGTGGGGATCCATGATTTGCCTGCTTAACACATCTGCTAAGGAGTTCTGCACCCCCGGCAGAAACCTTGCCTGAAGATCCAGTTGTAGACTGAGAGCAGTTTCCCATAGAATCATTGCTTGTCTGCATAGAGGGTAAGAATGTGTACCCCCTTGCTTGTTGATGTACCACATGACAGTTGTGTTGTCTGTTAGAATCAACACCTGTCCTGGAAGAAGTAATTCCTTGAAAGCTGTTAATGCAAACTGGACTGCTAACATCTCCTTTAGGTTGATATGTAGATGTTGTAGTCTGGCAGGCCACTTGTCCTGTATCCATTTTCCATTGAGATGAGCCCCCCAAGCTTTGTCTGAGGCATCTGTTGTTAGAATCTGACTTGCCTCCGGCCGGGTCACAGAAAGTCCCTTGTTTAGGTGACATTGCTGAGCCCACCACAAGAATTCCTTTTGGATGCAAGGTATTATTGGAATGAGTGTCCAGATCGTGGCAGTGCTGTGTCCATAGATTCTTGAGATACCATTGTAGCTTCCTCATATGCAGTTTGGCATTGGGAAGCACCAGAATACAAGATGCCATGAACCCTAAGGCTTGAAGGACTGTCCTTGCAGTCAGCCCGGACTGATGTGATAGTTGTTGGAAGTAAAGGGAAAGATTCTTTTGTTTGTCCGGGGTCAAGAAGGCCATCTGAGCTGCTGTATTCAGTCTCACACCCAGAAAGCACATGTCCTGAGAGGGTACTAGACTGGACTTTGTTTCGTTCGGTAAAATACTGAGGCAAGAAAAAACCAAAATATTCCCCAACGGGGTACTTAGCCAACTTGGATTCGGTCTGAAACTCCGGTTTCGGAAAATCTCAGGACGCCAACCTGCACTCGCAAATTTGCTTCTGCATCGGACCACGCGGCAAAAAAGACTGAGGATATGACGTCGGTCATGCGCATTTATACCCTGACGTCCTGGCGTCAGTTTAATGCGCCATGACCGGCGTCAGCCATATACTTTGGTATTCGGGCCGACCGAGGACAGCGCTATACCCCAAGTGTAAGGACTGCAGCAATGTGAGATGAAGAACATCCAAATCTGTCAAGGCCAGTAAGGAGTAATAAGGATAATTTTGCAACCCAACAGTCGCTTTCTGTATGAGTCTGGGTATAAGAGGAAAGGATGGGAAGGCATAAAGAAGTCCCTGAGGCCAATCGTGGACTACAGCATCTCTGGGAGGATGACCGGGAAGTGGTAGAAGGAAGAAATAGTTGCTGCATTTGGTGTTGAAGGGGGTTGCAAACAGATCGCAGCAAGGCTGTCCCCATTTGCGGAAGATGAGATCCGCAACTACCTAATTCAGAGACCACTCGTGAGGCATGAGAATAGCTCAGCTGAGCCTGTCCGCTATGACGTTGGATTTCCCAGGGATGTGCGTTGCAATCAGAAATCGTTGGGAGGAAATCGCCCATTGCCAGAGTCTGAGTGCTTCTCGACATAGGGGGTAGGACCTGGTCCCGCCCTGCTTGTTGATGTACCACACTACTGACATGTTGTCCGTTTGAATTGCAATTGTCCCAGGAGGCAGTGAGCTCTGAAGTGCTTGCAATGCTAGAAGCATGGCTCTCATCTCCAAGACTGTGCAGATGGTACTTGTGAGGTTGCCATGTGCCTTGGACTGTCCTGCCCTGATAATGCTCCCCCCACCCCATCAGTGAGGCGTCCGTGGTCACCGTGGCAAATGGGGGGGGTTCGATGAATGGTCTGCCCAGAGACACTAGCGGGGAGACCATCCACCAGGAAAGGTGTGTTTTGCAAGTTTCTGTAATTACAATCATGTGGGACATGGGGAGTTGTTGAAAGGACCGCTGTGTGAATAGAAGCCACTGTAGGATTCTCATGTGAAAGAGGGCTAGGGGTATCAGAATAATTGCTGCGGCCATAGAACCCAGAGTTTGAAGGACCAACCGGGCTTGTACCTTTTTGCATTGCATGAGGATATAAACTTGCTGCCGAATTGTGGCCATCCTGTCTGGCAGTAGTCTTGCAGACATACTTCTTGTAACTAGATCTGCTCCTATATAGGTAATAGACTGACAGGGCAACAAGGCAGATTTTTCGAAATTTATGGTAATGCCTAGCTGGGCACAGATTGCGATTGTATAGTCCCTGGCTCGAAGAAGTTGATGCCTGGTAGTAGCAGTAAGGAGCCAGTCATCTAGATAAGGAAACAACTGGAATCCTTGACGTCTCAGGTGAGCCGTGACCACTGCCATACATTTGAACACCCTGGGGGCTGTGGTGAGACCAAAGGGCAGAGCTCTGAACTGATAATGACTGGCTCCCAGCCGGAAGCGAAGGAATCTCCTGGAGCGCCTGTCCATCTTGATGTGGTAGTACGCATCCTGGAGATCTATTGAGCACATCCAATAGTCCTGTCCTGAAAAGGGTAGAATGGACTGAAGTGTGAACATCTGAAACTTTGTTCTTTGAACAAACTTTTTAGTCTGCTGAGATCCAAAATTGGTCTCCAGTCCCCTGTCTTTTTTGGTACCAAAAAGAATCTTGAGTAAGTTCCAGATCCGAGTTGGTCTGCCGGGACTTCCTGGATGACTTTTTTTCTAGCAGTCTTGAAATTTCTATGACTGCTTGGGCCCTCAGATTGGGTGGAACATATGGGGGAGATCTGTTTGACGATAGGGGAGATTGGAAGAAGGGAATTACGTAGCCTCCGGATATGATTGATTGTACCCATTTGTCTCGCGTAATATCTTGCCAGGCTTTTGAGTACAGTGAAAGTCTTCCCCCGACTGCCTCCAGAGGCGGGCAGTCGGGGCAACCCTTCAGGGGGTGCTGGAAGGGCTTGTCAGAGAACGATTCTCTGCTGCCCTGCTCTGCGGACCCCCTCTGCCTCAACGGCGGCATCTGTTGTTGTTATTCCCTCCTCTGCCCCTGGAGGAAAAATCACTACGTGTATCAGGCGAGGCTCCCTGGGATTTCAGGAACCACATTTTTCCACTCTTCTGACCTTTGGGATATGGTCTGGAAGGAGTGGAAAAACGGACTCCCACGGCAGAGAGAGTCTTGCCTTCCTGTTCACACCAAGTGAGAGTGTCCTTCACCTGTGGTCCAAAGAGAAATGAACCGTCAAATGGGGTGTTGGTGAATGACGCTCTAAAGGGCTCTGCAAAATTACACAACCGCATCTATGCGTGTCTCCGAAGGGCCATGCCTGTGCCTGCGGCTCTACTCTCACCATTGGCTGCATAGGAAATGAGCCTCATGGAGGAGTTAACCACTGAATTAAGGGTCGCCAGCTGAGAAGCTACTTTAGCTTGAACTCCTTCAGCTGATGGATCCTGGAGGGTATCTCCAAGCTCTTTTAAGAGATCCCTCTGAAGTCTGGTAAAATGGCATAAGTAATTCAGTGACCTCATGGAGAAGGTCGCTGAAGCAAACATTCGCTTCCCATATCTGTCCATAGTCCTAGACTCCTTGTTAGGAGGATGGACAGAGGAAGACGTCTCCGCTAATTCCTTTTTAGTGGCTGCTGCTACCACTATGGCATCCACAGGAACACCCTTTGTAAGGAACTGTTTGTCAGGGGGTGCAGTAATAAATTTGCCGGGCCTCCTCGGGGTTGGTTCCACTGTGTCCGGGGGCTGACCAAGCCCTTCGAGCCACCACAGAGATTAGTGGACTGAAGGGGGAGACACCCAGGAAGTGGAAGGGCGAGAACCAAACGCATCCAGGAATACGGATTTGTCCTTAGTAGGGGCTAGGGCAGTCCAGTTCCCCCTCTGCCTAAGCATTTCTAGGATTTCCGAAAAGGAAACATCTTCAGAGGGGGATCTCGGGGACCCTTCTGATTCATCCAAATCCGTATCCGAAGTGACAGACTTAGGGGAGTCAATGTGCTTCCTCTTGCACTTCCTCTTCCGAAGGACCTCCTCTGAATGATCAGGGGAGGCCTCGGAAGAGGAGGAAACACCCAGTGGGGTGCTCTGGAGCGCTGGTTCCCCACGCTTGGGGTCTGGAGGAGGGACAGAGGTTGGCGCAGGTACTACAGGGGACGAAGTCAGTGGGGTTGAACATGGTGCTGACTCATGGGCCAGTACACTACTCATGACATCGAAGGCATCCCTGCCACAATGCAAAGAAGGATCCGGCTCCGAGGAAACCGGAACCCTCCTCCGCACTGAGGGGGACGGCTCCGAGGCCCATGTAGGAGCCGAGCTCACCTGCGCCGAAGCTCCGAGAGGGAGAACGGGTTCGGACAAGGGTCCGATGCCACTCGTCCCCTCGGAGCCAACGAGGGAGTCTCGGCGCACAGATCCCACACCGGAAAGTAGCATCGAGGGGATCGGAGCTGATGACGGAACCGAAGGGGAAATTGTTATCGGTGCCAACGGTTCCACGATTCGAACCCCAACAAACTCCGGCTCTGAGCTCAGAGGAGTCGGAGGAGGAACCTCGATTGAAGCAGACGGAGCCAACACCTGTTGAGGAGGGCTGGATAACATTTTGGCTAGTGCCTGCGATTTCAATAACCTACCGACCACTCTCTCCACGTCGTGGTCTGAGAGCCTAGAAGACCGAGAAGAGTGGGAGGATTTATGACTGCGGTCACTTTGCAATAGGGGAGACCGAGGGGCCGAATGTATCGACTCTAAAGACGGGGACCTCGGCCTCTTGTGGGTCCGAGACGGCTCCGACGATACTAGTGAAGCCGACTGGGAAGCAGCCTCCTCTGTTCCAGCCGGAACCGAGGTAGTTAATAAAGTTTGGACCAATGACGGCTCCGAGCTGGGAGCCGACGATTTGGTCGGTTTAGAAGATTTCACCGGCTGAGCCTTGGCTGGGGAATCCTGGGGCTTAAGGAGACCCCTTAAAATCAACTTATTTTTGCGCTCCTGCAGAACCCTTGGGCTGAATGCGTGGCATACAGAACAAGAGTCCTGCAGGTGCACTGCGCCTGAACAATAGATGCAAGAAGTGTTCCCATCTGTCAGAGGCATTTTCTGACAGCATGAGTCACACTTCTTGAATCCAGATACTTTGGATTCCTTAGACATCTCTACAGAAATAAATCTTTGGCCAAAAGCCCAAACAAAAAACTATAAACACTTATCTATCCCAAAAACACGAAAAACTACAGTGAAAGGTTCTTTTTTTTTTTTTTTTTTTTAAATAGGAAGCCTCTAACTTAAACGGCTACCTATAAATTAAGAGAGACTAAACTAAAAGAAAACGCTACAATAAGAAGGGGAAGTGGGGGGGGGGGGAGAACACTCTAACAAACGAGTTCTAAGGGAAAATTCAATTACACTAAAAACTACAACAAGCTAGTTAACAATAAGGTTGAAAGACTAAACTATCAAAACATAACCCCTAAATAGCTAGAAAAAAGTATTAAACTAACTTACTACAGCCTGAGCCAGTAATAACGAACCTTGCAGCTGAAGCGGCAAATGAGATCTGGGTAGCTAGCGCTAGGCATCATGGGATAAGGGGTAGCCTCAAGCCAGTAAACAGCTCTCAAGCTATATAAGATGGCCGAGTCGGAGCCGAGGGTCAGCTCCGATCCCAACAAGCAAGAAACGACAGCGAGATAGACAACTTAACATCAGTAAATACACCATGACAAACAATATATACAACATAAGTCACAGTAGATACAGCAAGTCTAACAGTAGATACAGCATCAGATATGGAACTTCACATAGTGATATTATTAACATAGAACCTATGAGTATTAATTTAAATTTGTAAAGGGAAATAATTCTAGATTTATCACACATTTAAGAATAAAAAGAAAAACCATAATACAAATAAGATTATCCAAGAGACAGGTTGAATAATTAATGGAGTGTACTTATAAAGTACAGTTTTGTACCTACCATAAATGTAGATGTTCAAGTGTATACACTGCTGCAGTCATTACACCTGGGTTATCCTGCCGTCAGGCGGTTCCCCAGTCGGCCTGAGTTCCAAAGTCTTGGTCTAGCGTCGGTTGCTGTCGCCTCCTCCCTGACGTCAGTTCGCCAGGGGTATATAAGATGCAGCCAACGCCATTTTCTTCAGTTTTTCTTGCCCCAGATGTCAGGTGCCCCCAAAAGGTAGGCAATTCAAATTGCTAATAAAACATACATAAGAAAAAACAAACTTTCAGTTACCAGCAAATACTCCCCATAGGTAGTAAAGGGTAGAAGACATAGGTACGTACCTGCAGGTAAGAGGGGAAGGAGGGAGGGTAACCTTGACTGCAGCAGTGTATACACTCGAACATCTATATTTATGGTAGGTACAAAACTGTACTATGTTCATCGTGTTACACTGCTGCAGTCATTACACTTGGGTAGAATCCCAAAGCTGAGGTAGGGTGGCTGGTTCTATAAGGCATTAGGTGAGGCTATAATGCCCTGCAACACAGCAGTGGTGAAGCCAGCTCTGGATTTAGAGTATAAAGGCAGATGGTAATGCTTGGTGAAGGTATGCACAGAACTCCATGTTGCTGCTTCCAAAATGTCCTTGGGTAGGCACTCCTCTGAGGTAGGCAGTTGAAGTGGATGTTGCCCTAGTGGAGTGAGATCTAATGCTGCTAGGTATAGGTTTCCCCATGGTGTGTGTAGCAGAAATGTATGCAATGTCCTATCCATTTTGAAATAGTCTGTTTTGAAATGGCTTTTCCCTGTGCTCCTGCAGCATATGCTACCAGTAATTGCTCAGATTTTCTGAAAGCTTTGGTTTTGTCCAGGTAGAAGCGGAACTGCCTGTGAATGTCCAAAGAATGCAGTAGTCTCTCCCCTTTATTCTGTGGTTTTGGATAAAAAGTTGACAAGTGAATAGTTTGGTTTAAAGCCACACTTGAAACCACTTTTGACATAAATGTAGGGTTAGTTCTCAAGGACACCCTGTCCTGGTGGAAAATGAGGAAAGGTTCCACTGCCATTAGTGCCTGTAATTCTGAAACTCTTCCAGCTGATGTTACTGCCAGGAGTAGAGCAGTCTTCCAAGAAATATATTTTAATTCTGCTGTGTTAGCTGGCTAAAAGGGAGGTAAAGTTAATTTTTCCAAAACAAAATTGAGGTCCCAAGTTGGAGTAGGTGCTCTACGGGGCGGTCTTATGTTTTTAGCCCCTCTGAGGTACTGATTTAGCAAGGGATTAGAGAAAATTGGAGGATCCGTGTTGTAGTGAGCAGAGATGGCAGAGGCGTGGATCTTGATGGATAAAAAGAGAGACCTTTGTCCAGCATCTCAGTTAAATATTGTAGAATCTGATGAATGTTTGGGACAAGAGGGTCAAGGCCGTGAGCCTGGTTCCAGGCACAGAATCTCTTCCATTTATCCGAATAGACTTTCCTGGTACTAGGCCTTCTGGCCTCCAGAATGACATCCATAACAGCTTTGGGGAGAGGCATCGCTTGCTTGACTAAAGAATTTTCCATGCATCTAGGTTTAAGGTCTGTAGCTGACTGTGAAGTATCGGATTGCTGTGCTGAGTCAGCAGGTGTGGGATTTGAGGCAATATCCAGGGTGGTTCTTGTGCTAAATTCCTTAAGATTGGGTACCAGGGCTGGCGTGGCCAGTCTGGAGCAATCAGGATCATCTTTGGCTTTTCTTGTCTGGCTTTTATGAGAACCTTTGGAAGGAGAGGTAGTGGAGGGAAAGCGTATACTTGCAGGTTTTTCCAGTTGAATGAGAGGGCATCCACTTTCCATGCTTGTGGATGGTAACTCCTTGTGCAGAATTTCTGTAGCTGGCAGTTCATTGGGGATGCAAACAGATCTATGTCCGGGCTCCAACATTTTTGTGTTAGCATTCTGAATATTTGTGGATTCAAATCCCATTCGTGGGGATCCATGATGTTTCTGCTTGTCGTCTGCCAGTGTGTTTTTCTCTCCTGGCAGGAATTGTGCTTGAAGATGAACTTGATAGTTTAGAGCTGTGTTCCACAAGGTCATGGCTTGTCTGCAGAGGAGGTAGGAGTGAGCGCCCCCTTGCTTGTTTATGTACCACATTACTGTGGTGTTGTCTGTTTTTAGTAATAGTTGCCCTGGATGCAGCATGTCCTTGAAAGCTATAAGGGCATTTTGTACAGCTAACATCTCTTTTTGATCGATGTGAAGATGCCTTTGTTCTGCGGGCCACTTGCCCTGAATACATTTTCCTACCATGTGTGCTCCCCATGTGTAATCCGATGCATCTGTTGTCAGTGTTTGCCTGGTTGAGTAAAAGGCTGTCCCCTTGTTGAGGTGACAAGCTTGAGCCCACCATCGAAACTCCTGTTGAAGGCAAGGAATTAGTGGTATAACTGTTTCCAAACTTTGACAGCGTTGAGACCATACATTCTTTAGGTACCATTGTAGTTTCCTCATATGCAGTCTGGCATATGGAATTAGTAGTATGCAAGATGCCATGTAACCCAAGGCCTGCAGAATTTTTCTTGCAGGGAGTTGGGTTTTTGTTGCCATCAATTGAAAGTATTGAGTCAGTTGTCCTTGCTTGTCTGGCGTGAGATAAGCCATCTGGGCCGTTGTGTTCAAGCTGGCACCCAGGAATATTATCTCGTGTGAGGGCACTAGTTTTGATTTCTTTTCGTTTACTGTGTACCCCAGGCAACTTAATAACTGTTTTACAAACACCAAATGCTCTAGAAGATTGTCCTTGCTCTCTGCTTGAATCAGGCAGTCGTCCAGGTACGGATAAATTTGAATTCCTTTCTATCTGCAAAATGCAATTATTGGTGCCAGGCACTTTGTAAAGACCCTGGGCGCAGCAGATAACCCAAAGGGCAGTGCAGAGAATTGATAGTGCATTGAATCTGCTATGAATCTGAGGTATCTTCTGCAGCTTTGTCTGATAGGGACATGCAGGTATGCCTCCTTGAGGTCCAAAGTCACGAGCCAAGCTTTCTTGCCCAGCATGGGAAGAAGCTGCTGTAGTGTTAACATTTTGAATTTTGGAACATCCAGGCATGTGTTTAGAGAAGAAAGATCCAGAATGGGCCTCCAGGCTTTGTCCTTTCTGGGAACCAGAAAGAGTCTTGAATAAAATCCATGTCCTTGCTCTGGTGGTGGTACCTCTTGAACAGCTCTCATTTCCATGAGTGCTGTAATTTGTTTTTGAGCCTCTGCCCATTGATTTGGTGGCAGATTTGGCATTCCTTTTAACCTTGGCAGAGTGTGAAAGTGGAACCTGTAACCTTGAGATACAATGTTGAGAACCCATTTGTCTTTGGTGATCCAATGCCAATTGTGATAGAAAAGTGCTAGTTTTCCTCCCAAGGGGGCTGCCAAGAGAGAGTTGTCTGGCAGCTGTAATGGGAAGTCATTGAGGCTGCTTTTTATAGGGTTGGGGCCTGTCTTCCCCTTCTTTCTGGCCTGGTGCACCCCATTGTCGAGGCCTGTAAGGACCTTGTGATTGACCTCTATCTCTCGGACGTCTGTAGCTGCCTCTTTGAGGTCTGTCTGTAGCAGGAAAGGACCAATTCTTTGTTGGCCAATTTCTGCTAAATCTTGGTGGCTGAACTTGTAAAAAATCCTTTATCGTTTGCATAGATTTTGCTTTATCCTCCATTTTCTTTAATACCTCTTCTGCCTTAACTCCAAATAACACATCCTGCTGTAAAGGTGCATCCAATAATTTTGCCTTAGCATGATCTGGTAACGTATATTCTTTTAACCAAGCATGCCTTCTAATGACAGAGGCTGTAACTGCTGCTCTACAGGAAGCCTCTAAAGAATCAAAACCACATTGCAAAGTATGCTTTCCCACTTGTTCACCTGCATGCAATAAATCCTGCATTTCTTTAAAATTAGGAGGATCTGAATCTGGAAGCATTTTGTTTTAACTGAGACATCAAAAATTGCTGATATTTTAGCATGTGAAACTGACAATTTAAGGCTCTCATTGCTAAGGTTGCAGACGTATATACTTTCTTTACCCATGTGTCTAATGCTCTGGACTCTCTGTCAGAGGGAACTGGGTTTTTTGTTGATGAGGCTTTAGTCCCTTTGGGTCCCTGAGAAATAGTTTTAGGGTCAGCAACAGGGCTTTTATACAGAAATTTGTGAGAGTCAGGAACTCTGTAATATCTATCAGGTTTAACAGGGGCTGGAGGTAAGGAGTCAGGGTTTAAGCTGGATTCAGTGTAGACATCATCCACAATATCCAACACTGGCGGAATAGCAAGGGGTCTGTGTTGAGGCAATAAAAGGAAGTCTCTGAGCCTTTTCTTGGATTCTGAGTAATCCTGGCCTTCCCAATGGAAGTGCTCCCTCATGGTATGTAATGTCTCCCCAAAGGAGTAGTCCTCAGGCGGAGAGGCTGATGGAATTGATTCCTCAGCATCAGAATCCTCATAAGGAGGTAAGGGATATCCTAGGTCTGAGGATGAATCAGAAGAAATGGACACCTGGTCGGAAGATTCATAGTCTGCCTCCTGCCTGGGCCTTTTATCAGGAGGGGGATGGGACCCCCTGATCAGGGTGATTAGGTCTTCGGCCATTTTGAGCATTTGTTTCTTAGGCATGGAAGCCTGTGCTGGAGAATGCTGAATCTGTTTCTTTGTTTTTAAGGGGGCCTTAGACTTAGTAGAGGGTTTAATAGTTAACTGGGTAGGTCTGAAGACACCCTCTGAGGCTGTGGATTGCTCAGCTACTTCGGTACCCTCAGATGGGTTAATTTCGGTAGGCTGAAAACATTTAGCGTCCGAAGGCCCAGCAAGCTCCACGTGGGAGTCGGATGCGGTCTGTGGTTCTGTGAAACCGGTCGTCAGGGGCTGCGTAGGCGCCTCGCTGAACACTGGAGAACCGGCGACCGGCCTAGAAGAGGCCTTGTCATCAGTTTTGGGCCTCGGATGCCTGTCCTTGTCTTTGCACTTTTTAGGTAATCCTGTCGTCGGGAGTTCCGACGGCATGGTGTAATTGAATTTCTGCCAAAATAATGTCGGGCAAAATCAAACCGACGTTTAATAGTACACTTGTTAAACCTAGCACAAAACCTACAACCAATCAAGTCGTGGTCTGGGCCTAGGCATGGAATACAATGGGAGTGGAAATCCTTATGAGGTATTTGCTTCCCACATGAAATACAGTTATTAACTTTTACTGACATCAGTCTGAGGCAAGAAAAAGTTTCCCCCAACGGGGTACTTAGCTTCGGTTCTGGATTCGGAAGAAAATCTCAGGAGTCGGCCGACTGGCACTTGCGAACTGCTTCTGCTTCGGGCACCGCGCAGCAAGAAAGACTGAATAAAATGGCGTTGGCTGCATCTTATATACCCCTGGCACACTGACGTCAGGGAGGAGGCGATAGCAACCGACACCGGACCAAGACTTTGGAAATCAGGCCGACTGGGGAACCACCTGATGGCAGGATAACTCAAGTGTAATGACTACAGCAGTGTAACACGATGAACATCAGGAGATCAGCCAGGGGTGTTGCATGAGCACAACGAAGTATCAGTTGGATAATTTTTGAGTATTTTTTTATACTGGTATGTGTTGTCAGTGGTTCTAATATTACAGGGGAGGGAGTTATAGGTTTCTGAGGTGAAGGAAGAGTATAAGGAGTCTCCTGCAGTGTTGTTAGTTTTAGAGACTTGTAGTAAAGATGTATTTGTTGATCACAGTGTTCGAGGATGACAGTAAGATTGTAGTAAACTTTGGATAGCTGGAGTTTTTTCGGGGTTATAGAGTAATTTGTGGGCCACGATTAACTGGCTATATGCAAGAAGCTGAGGTAGTTCAAGCCAGGAGAGTTTTTTGAGGGCTAGACAGTAATGTGACCTGTGTAATGATCCAGCAGCAAATTTAGCTATTTTGTTATAGCATGTATTCAACTCATCTAAATCTGTTTTTTTTTTTTTTTTTTTGAGGTGGATAAGGATGAGTGAAGTGTATTAACAGAGTTGCTAATATGTGGGTTCTGGCTATATAGCAGCTCTTGAGAAGTCTGTTAAAATATTTGGTTTCTGTAATGAGTGCCCATTTGTGTGGCTTAATTGTTTGTGTGGACTTTAATTGTGATATATGCAAGTCAAATCTTAGCGTATCGTCTACAATGACTTTTAGTAGTCTAGTGGATGGTTCAGGTGCAATTATTGTGTTACTAGCTATGATGTGAAACTGTGGGGGGGGGGGGATCAAGTGGTGTGGAAGGTTGAAAGATACAAAGTTTTGTTTTTTTTGGGGATAACAATAAGTTGGGAGTTAGCCAGCCATGTTTCAATTTCTGTTAAGGCCTGTTGTGTTTTGTCCCAAAGTTGTTGCATGGTAGGGGCTGCGCATATTAATGTTGAATCATCTGCATACTGGACAATGGTGACAAGTGAGGCGGCTGAGTTGAGGTTATTAGTGAAAATACTGAAGAGAAGAGGGCCAAGTATGGATCTCTGTGGGACCCAAAGGGTAATAATCAGAAGTGTGAAGATTTCATACTGACACTTAACTGCCTACTGACGACCTGTTGAGTAACTATGGAACCATGTGACACATAAAGGGTACATCGTTAGGGCTGAGAGAGAGCAGTTACAAGTTTGTTGTGGGAGACTGTGTCAAAGTCTTTAGACAAATTCAAGAAAACTGATGAGACTGTTTCCCCCATTCCTGTATTGATTTATAGTAGTGGTTGTACTATGGGACAGTCTAAATCCATGTTGGGAGATGGCAAGTAAGTTACTGGATGTGAGGTATCTCATAAGTTGGGAATGTAAACACTACTCCAGCAGTTTTGAAAGTGGGGCTAGGATAGCTAAGAGGTGATAGTTCAGTTGATTTATCACTTTTATGTAGGGGGATAACATAATAAATTTTCCAGATGGTAGGGACGTAGTTTTCAAAAATTGAGTGGTTAAATCAGTATTTATACGGGATAAGATATAGCCTCAGCTGCAATTTTTAGGAACTCTGCTGATAAAGTTATGAGCTGCAGTTGTAGATGGTTTAAAGTTTTTGAGGGGTTTTTCTATAGCTTTGGTGGGATGGGTTGAAATGAGAAAGTATTATTATTGTTATTTAGATTGTTTGCTTGTAGGTTATTTGGGTTACCTCTGCTTAGTGGAAGAATGCTTTCTGTAAAGTATTTGTTAAACTGTTCAGCGGTGGTTTCTGAGTTATTTGGTACGGTGGGGGAGGGGTGGTGATTTGTCCGGGACCAAGTATGTTTTTGATTGTAGCCCAGAATTTTTGTGGGTTATTTTGATAGCATGTTAGTATAACAGTTCTTTTGCCTAGCTTGATTTGGTGTTTAACTTTTTTCCTGAGTTGTTGATAAGTTATATGATTGGGTAAAGTTTTGCTAGTATGCCAGGAGCTCCAGGCCTTGGTCCCTTTGCTTAAGGAGCATTTTTGTTTCAGTAGTAATCCATGGGTTAGAATCTGCTTTGACATGAACTCTTCTAGAGGGTGCCATACTGTTGGGTATATTGAGGAAAGGATTACTAAAATGTTCAACTGCTGCATCTAAGGATAGAGTCTTCATTGGGCTTCATTTACAGTGTTTTAGAGTGTATATTAGTTCCTGTGGTTTAAAATGTTTCTTATTACGGTTATGACAACATATAGTGTGCTCAGTAGGGTTAATGTGTTGCCTGAGTCGGTGGGTATATGATCACTGTTGCTGTCTGACAAACAGCCAGCATTTTGATAATGGCAGGGTTCATTTGTTAGGGCCCAGTTGAGAGTGGAGTGCTTGTTAGATTTTTGTGTGTATTCTGGTAGGGAAATGAATAGTTTGTGAGAACCCACAGAGACTATGTGGTTGCTAGGATTGATGGAGTTGCAGGTAAACCAGTCAGTATTAAGATCACCCATGATGATAGTTTCTTGGGTGATATTAGAGATACATTGAAGGATGTGTTCAATGGTGGAAATATTACTGCCTGGTGGGATGTACACGGCTACAATAGTTGTGTGTTTGTTAGCATTGATTTGTAATTTGGCAAGAAGTAGGTCAGTATTAGTAGGGATAGATATTTGTAGATTTATAGATGTCACAGTTATGCGGTTTTTGAAAAGTACAGCTACTCCACCTCCTCTTTTGTCATTTCTTTCTTCTCGAAGTATATCATACCCTGGAGGTGTAATTTCGTTGTCTGAAATATGGGGTTTAAGCCAAGTCTCTGTTAGGATGGTTACTTCTGGGGAATAATGTGACAGGGCAGCCTCTAGTTCATGAAGTTGACTAATCAGACTTCTAACATTTCAGTTTAGAAACAGTAAGTCAATGTTTTTGTTAGGTATATTAAGTACATGTGGTGTTTGAGAACTGGATCAAGTAAGGGTTTTGGGTCCAGGATTTGGGTGTATGACCCCACTTGTAAGCAGTTTTTGGCAATGTTTGCTGCTGTTCTGATGTGACAACATACAGGTTTGTGGCATCTAAATGTGATATTTGTTGAGGTTATTTTGGGCAGTGGTATTTTAGTATTATGTTGGCCTAGGATGGTGGTGCTGAAGATGCCAGGAGCTATTTGAAAGTATGTTGATAGCTTTAGTGTAGGAGAGTTAATAGTTACACTTTTGATAACTTTGGGGAAGGGCTAGGGTACAGTGGTAGGATGTACAGTGTGTGGTTAAGGAAAAATAAGTATTAAGACGTGTTGGGTTAGCATGAAGATGTTTAGAAAATCTTTGAGATGTGGCATTTTTAATTGCGTGGGGGACGTACTAAATAGTGATAGTTTGATAATGGAGGGAGCATTTGTGAAACAGAAGAGCAGGATAATAAAAAAGGAAGGTGAAAGTATTTTAAGTCGCAGGGGGCAGTACAGAGTATCTAAAAGGTTATAGGATAGAAAATAGTGTTGTAATTAGCTGGGGTTGGAGACAGGATAATGGATACGTTTGTTAGAGTTTAGATCAGTAACTGGATGTGGGTATTAATGTTGTCAAATGTTTGCCCCCCCCCCCCATACTGATCCATATTCATCAGTTTTGGCAATACCTTGGTATTCTTTCAGCTAGTATAAACATAATGGTTTACAACTGAAATGGGGCTACATTACTCTGGGACTGACAGGCTTTTACCCTCTTTGGGTAAAAACAGCCACCACAGCTTTCTTCCAAGATGCTTGTGCATCCTCTATCTTTTAAAAACACTATTAAAATCTTCCAGATCTCTATCACTTCCTTCTCCCATAATTTCCAAATTTCCACAAGAATACATCTGTTCCTGGAGACTTTCTGCTGACTGATTATATATCACCTTTTTATCTCATCTCCTGCTATCTTAACTATTAGTTTTTGATCCTCATCTTCCTCTAACCTTTGCATAATTAAGTTTTCTATAAATATTTCCATGTATTCTCTTTCGTGGTCTCCACATTCCTCTGCTTTACATAAATTTTCATAAAAATTTTGAAACCTCTTTAATACAGCTATATGAATTCTGGTTACGTTTCTTGTCATAGGTTCCCCTATGTTTGTCAATAACCTTTTCTACTTTCTGTTGCCTTAGTCACTGTACAAAAATATTTTGTGCTATGGAGTTATCAAAAAATAGTTGCTCAACAGTAATCTTTGTAAACTCTTGCATATTATCTAAATGTTCCTTATTTTCTCTTTAGAACTCTGTTGTTGCTCCTTCTCTTATTCTATGAGATCCCCCTTATTATATAGTACTTGAACTTCTGTCAGCCCCTCCTAATAAATCCTAGTACTTCTTAAAGACATATATTTCTCTTATTTCTACCATATTTTTAAACACCATTAACATTTTATACAACTTCAAGCTATCCCTTCTGAAAAAATTTGTATCTTCTCTATTGGCTCTCAAATACTTTCTCTATCCAAATACTTGAATTCATATTTTTTTTTTTTTTTTTTTTTTTTTTTTTTTTTTTTTAAGTAGGTGGGAAAGCATCAGTGCCTCATTTTTACTTCATTACTGTGCATTTTATCTTGTTTTTATTGATGTATGACCTGAAATAGTTATTGGATATGTGTTGAAGTTTTGAATTAAAAGCACATTCTCCTGTCAAATATAAATTCTGTCCAGTCTAACCCAATTATTATTCCTTGGGGAATAATGAGCAAATTCTGTCCACGTTCCTACTGCTCAATTCATGCACTCCATACCACATATTTTCATACATTTCTTCAGAAAAATACTACTTTTCTGTTACATTTTTCCCTTCTAGGTCCCTCATACATCCTCACTATTGCAAATCAAGTTCTAGTCACCACATATAACTTACATTCCCTGCTGAAAGCGGACAATTTCTCCCTAAATGTTTTAAGCACCATAACAACAATTTTTGATAGAACATAAATACATGCCAGTGTAATCTTCCTTCCTTGCCAATAGCTCCTTACTACCACAAATCTACAAAGACTGTCTTTTTCCACTCTTTGATCACTACTGGAGCCTCTCTAACAGTCAGTGTTACTCCCCTTTTCCTTTGTCACTGATACTTTGCTGAATATCCACCACAAAACAAAATCCTTTCTTTTTCAAATTCACATGCTCAATTCTTTCCAAATGTGTGACTATTTGCAATCTGAATTTCTTAATATAATTCAACATTCTCTGCTTTTTATCTATACCTGCAAGGTCATTTATATTCTAAGACAGTATGAAAAGAGAAGCCATTATGATAAAAATTTATTGTTACCACTTATTACATATGATTGCTGTTTTAATGTACATTTCCAACTTGTGTCTTACATTTACATACTATTTGGCAAGATATTTCTCTTGTACATTTGTTTCTTCTCATCTCTATTTGAACCTATATTGTATCTTTCAATATTTTTTGCTTTAATGAAAGCCTTAAAAAAAACCCCTAAACACATTTTAAAAACAACTCCATCCCATATTAATTTAGAACACTCAAAACTACGTACATTTTCAACAAATGGAGTTTAAACATCCAGATAGGACCAATTGCAAGATCAACTGCTGTGCCCACAGGCATTAACTACTTTAAAATTAAGGTCACTCATGCTAAAGCCTGCATTTCCACTTGTACTGATAACTGCCTGTTCTCTTCTTAGCTCAGTGTCCCTCCCAGATGTGAAAAACAGCTTGCATGTGTTTAGAAACCATTAACTTTTAGCCCTAAGAAAAAGTGCACTGGCTACCTTTAAATAAAACTGAAATGTGCACTGTTCTAATAAACAAACTACAGTATTAAGGCTGCTGGGGAGGATATTTACTTCCCAAATTGCACAATTTTTTTTTTTACTGAACTGCTTGCATTGTACCTTTAAATGTTACATTTCTCTCAGCAGAGTGGGCTCAGGGACTTCGAATATGACAGCACACTGATCAACAGCTTAATTCCAGCTTCACAGTGCAAAAGCAGAAATTGAGAAAATGCAGCCACTGAAACGGTCATTCTTGGTAAAATTCAGTTACTGGGTAATAAGTACACTGCCTGGATACAAGCAAAGAAGAATTGTACATTAGGTAATGGCTGTGGTGCAGCAGATTTTGGGGGAATTGCTCCTATATGGAGGGTAAAAATGCATTTTCTGAAAACTGACATAGTTGTGTATGTTTGTTCCAAGGTAAAAGAGAACGTAGGGTTCTGAAAGCGTACCTAGATTTTTTTGCTCAAGTGTTTTCATTGAAGCAAAAAATTCTTGAAAAATGTGACAAGTTCAAAATTGGGATTAAAAGACAACTGCATAAAAGGTCAGCCGGCCAAACTTTAGTGTATGCATGTTACCCACCAAATGGAAATACATACTCAAAAGAACTGTCAATCCCCTCTACTCCTCCCTTATCAGGCTAAATATAGAGTATAAAACCCTCTTTGGTATGTACTTGACTAAGCACATGACATAGCTTGAGAGATCACAGCATTTCCTTACCAATACAATCAAGGGCATTTCCAGTTTTAGCTACCCTGACCTCCATAAAACACTCACTCTTTTCCATGTACTATCTACTTGGGAGAGGAACTCTGCCTAGCCTACAGAGCCTCGAAAGATCCAAGCCTATGCAATTTTCTTCACATTCACAAAACTACCACCTCTCTAAACACTCACTCAAGAGATCTGAACTTCTACCATGATATAAGATCTGCTGGTGTGACAGTTATCAGTCACAGAGAAAACCTCTTTTATTGGAGATAAACTGCCTGGATATAATGCATGATCATTCCCTGATCCTTTTTAAGCACAATCTGGGCCACTGAATGGGCAACTGCAAGTGTACCTCCAAGTTTGACACTAAGTGCTTATGAAAAGCAGACACATCTTGGTCTAAAATAATTCATCCTGCTGTGGGTCTGGTATTAATTCATGTTTTGGTAAATTCAATATGGAATCAATATTGCTAGTTTGCAAATGGTCTACTGGATTGACAGCCTATTAACCTATGAGCTGTAGCTTTTGAGGACCGAAATTGGAGAGAGAGAAAAGCAAGGAGAGAGACAGTTTGACACGGCAAGTGACAGAGCTGATAACCTCAGACAGTTTTAACTGGCAAGCAATCCTGACACCAGGAGGCATAAGATCTGCCTGTTTCTGCAAATGTAACTCTCTACTTTTGAATCAGATGTGCTACCTGCATAAACTGATGCATCTTTGTCAGGTAAATCTTGAACCTGCGGAGCATCCAGTGTGTGTGTAGGGGTCTATATGCCCAAGTTCATATCCCAGTAAAGAAAACCGGGAGGTGAAGGGTCTGGTTCAGAACAATTCTATTCATTTTAAGAAGGAAATGTTTTTGCCCCAAGGGGCACACGATCCTTTTGAAAGGTCAAGTAAGGTTCCTTACACAACACAGCATGCAATTCCAAGGTCCTGCAAGGAGGCAGACAGCCATCTAAAAAAGGGTTTTCCAAAAAATGAACCTTGCCATCACAAAACCAGCAGTTAAAACAAAGAAAAATTAAGCTTGTGAATCATGACATCTAAATCCCCAAAAGAGAAATGTTCTTCTGAGGGTGGACATATAGTATTCTTTTATGGAACCGTCTGACTAGCAGGCAGTGGGTAACTAGCATGCCTTCCACAAGACCATAATGGCTGGAAATAGCTGACATGTACCATAATTCATAGAATAACTAAGGCCCAAATCATGATGATGTCAGGATAACCTATAGGGTGACTGAAAGGGGGGTACCTGGTATTGCTACACCCAGAGAACAGATAGCACTTGAAGCACAGGTCTTGCAAGTGGAAGTTATTTCTGAGACCATATCCAAGAATCTGTAAAATCAAAGGATGTACACAAGGAGACAGGTGAAATCTGATATTATATCAGCCATGATGGGTTATCCTTTGCTAGAATTACGAGCATTTCCAGTACTGCCAGAAACTAGACTACCTGCAAACACACCCTGCTCAGCCACAACAGGGAGATCAGAACATTTTTTTCCCCTGAACATTCCAATGAAGCATGGCTTCAGTAAAATTCTCCAAATTTGTATGAAGGAGAATATATCCACTACTACTTCCCAGTTGCCATTATGCATGGAGCAGAATGGGGAAAAAATGCATTTTCTTGTGTAGTGAATACCGCACTCTCCTGAGTGTCACACTACTTACGAATTTGCAACTTCAGGACAGGATTGCTGGCTGAGTTCACTAGCAAAAGTAACATCCTTGAGATGCAAACCTCTAGAAATACTGCCAGATAAGCATCACTCATTTGCACAGGAAGCAAGAATATGTGCCCCCTTTCATTTTTGGGCACTACACAACAGACAGGCAGAATGACCAAATAAGAAGCTGCTGATGAAAAAAAAATTCCAAGGCCTGCAAAGCCAGGAAGACAAAAGCTGCAGTTGACAGATATGTAGCTTACTATCTGGGGGGCATGACTCAAACAATGAGGGGAGCAGAGATGCACTCCATTCTGCATCATCAAAGCATTTACCATCAGTGTCCATGACTAGTACTTAACTGTAGGAATGGGATGGGTCACCAAGAAATGTGAAAGAAGTATTCACCACTCCACTGCTAAGTAATATGGTCTGGCAAATTAACACAGGGCTAAAGCTATGAGCTGTTAATGAACTTCATCTTGTAGTTCTGGGTTTGATTCCTTTGGTTTTCGTTTATATACTGTGCAACTCTAAGCAAGTTACTTAAATGCACAGTGCTCTGTTTGCCACTAAAATGGCACGTGTTTTTTTTTCTTGTTAACACACATACGTATAAAGATTCTTAAGAGTAGTGGTTCTACAGTCACTGACACCTTACTTTACAACACCCACATTCGCAAGCATGGAAACAGCACAATAAAGACCATGGAAGCCAATGAATCCAGAAGCTGTAGTAGTATAAGGGACTGAACTCCACCCTGCCGAATGCCTTCCTAAGTTCATGACTTTGTGGGCCCTCTCCATAAGCAGAATAATAAGTACTGGAGACTGACCACTGAAGGTAATAATCTGAAAAGTAATCACAAGAGTACTTCTCTCAGCTTATGGTCAACCATCAGGCTGCAACCAGAAAAGTGCCCACTGAAGAGACACTTCCAGAGAGTCCCTTGATGGCAGAAGGAGCTGTCCATGAAGGAAAACAAACCAACCTCTTACTAGTATAATGCTTTAGCCACAACAATCAAAATGTTATTAAACAACCTTGATGATGAAAAAAGCCAAAATGGCAACAGCAAACCACAAGAATCTTGTAAAGATTCTAAACAATGGTGTGTGGAAAGGAGTTCTTCATTTCTAGGGACATCATTCAGGTCAGCAGCCTGGTCATAATATCCTGGAAGGCCACCAGCCCAGCTAAATTTACTGAATGTGCCAAGGCCAAAGACACCAGTCGAACCAGAAAAGGGAGAAGTACGTCTGCTGATCCTCTTTCACAACAGACCGTCTATATTTCCCTTTTCAACTGTCAGGTCTAGGCCTGTCCTTACACTTATGCTGAGATAGCTCTCTCTCTCTTAGAAAAGCACTTTCTGTGAGGAAGTGGTGAATTAAAAGTTCTAATACTGGATCCTCCTTTTTGCACTAAACTGGCCCATTTGTTTCTCTATCGTGGCAAGAAATCTGGCCTATTTGTTCCTCACAATCTCTGTACTTGCAGTTACATTAACCACTTATCTGTACTTTGTCTTGCCCATGAAAGCAAATAGTTCTATTCTTTGTGTTGTGCTGATTCAAATTTTACCTCTAGCTGCTCAAAAATTAAGGTTCTATCAGCATAACATTGCTCTAGTTCAAAAGAGGTTAAGTTTAAATTTCAGCAGAGTTCACTGCATACAGCATTAAGACATTCCTGCCTAAGGATTATGCGGTCATTGTCAGATGCTAGTATACAGTGTGGTTCCTGTAAAAGAATGAGCAGATTCACAGTAACCTACACTTTCTTGTGCCTCATTATTAATCCTCACATGCAGTGCTGCTTCGTATCTGCAATTTTACATTAACATATGTTTTAGGAGAGAAAGTACAGTTGTGTACCTACCATAAATGTAGATATTCGAGTGTATTCACTGTTGCAGTCATTACACTTGGGTTATCCTGCTGGCAGGCTACCCGCAGACAGCCTGAATTCCAAAGTCCTGGTCCGGCGTTGGTTGCTGTCGCCTCTTCCATGACGTCAGTGCGCCAGGGGTATAAAAGATGCAGCTGACGCCATTTTCTTCAGTTTTTCTTGCCCCAGATATCAGGTGCCCCCTAAAGGTTAGGCTAAAAATTCTGCTAATAAAAAGCATGCACATTACCTTCATCTACAAGCAAATACACCACATAGGTTGTATAGAATAGAGAAGTACAGATAAGTCCCATCAATGAAAGGGGGATGGTGGGAGTGTAACCTGGACTGCAACAGTGAATACACTCGAACATCTACATTTATGGTAGGTACACAACTGTACTCTGTTCATCGTGTTTCACTGTTGCAGCCATTACACTTAGGTTGAATCCCAAAGCTGAGGTTGGGTGGCTGGGCCTAAATAGAATTAGGAGTGGCTATGAGGCCCTGCAGAAAATACAGTTTTGTACCTACCATAAATGTAGATGTTCGAGTGCTCATACAGCTGCAGTCATAACAGATGGGTTATCCTGCCGTCAGGCAGGTCCTCGGTCGGCCGAATTCCAAAGTCTAGGTCCGGCGTCGGTTGTCGTCGCTTCCTCCCTGACGTCAGTGCGGCAGGGGTATAAAAGAGGCAGCCGATGCCATTTTCTTCAGTTTTTCTTGCCCCAGATGTCAGGTGCCCCCAGAAGGAAGGCAAACATAATGTTATGCAAAAATGCAATGTAGATAAATCAAAAACAGTAGTTGCAAGCAAATACACCATAAAAGAGTACCCCAAAAGTTTATATGAAAAAGGTTTGACATAAGGCCTGTCCTAAGAGGGGTTGGAGGGAGGGAAACCTGGACTGCAGCTGTATGAGCACTCGAACATCTACATTTATGGTAGGTACAAAACTGTACTATGTTCATCGTGCATACAGCTGCAGTCATAACAGATGGGTAGAATCCCAAAGCTAAGTAAGGGTGGTAGGCACTAAGTGGAACTAGGAGGGGCTAGGATGCCCAGCAGGACTGCTGTGGCAAAGCCCGCTCTAGATTTAGAGTATAGTGGGAGGTGATAGTGCTTGGAGAAAGTGTGCACTGAACTCCAGGTGGCTGCTTCCAAAATATCCTTGGTAGGGACCCCCCTGAGGAAGGCTGCAGAGGTAGCTGTGGCTCTGGTGGAGTGGGATCTGATGCATGCAGGCACAGTTTTTCCATGAAATGAGTAACAAAAGCGTATGCAGTGGGCTATCCATTTTGAAATTGTCTGTTTGGAAATAGCCTTTCCTTGAGCACCTGCAGCATAGGACACAAAGAGCTGCTCAGATTTCCTGAATGGCTTTGTCCTGTCCAAATAATAACAAAGTTGTCTGTGAATGTCCAAGGAATGTAGTAGTCTTTCCCCTTTGTTTTGTGGATTAGGATAAAAGGTAGATAAGTGGATAGTCCGATTCAAAGCTACACTGGATACTACCTTTGGCATAAAGTTAGGGTTGGTTCGTAAGGAAACTGTCCTGATGGAAAATGATGAATGGTTGCACAGCCATGAGGGCCTGTAGCTCCGAAACCCTGCGAGCTGAGGTGATAGCCAGAAGAAAGGCTGTTTTCCATGACAAGTGCTGTAACTCTGATGAAGAAGCTGGCTCGAAGGGAGGAAGGGTCAGCTTTTCCAATACGAAGTTGAGGTCCCAAGCAGGGACTGGTAGTTTCCTTGGGGGTTTTATATTCTTTGCCCCTCTGAGGAACTGCCTTAAGAGAGGATGAGAGAATAAAGGAGGATCTGTGTTGTATTGTGCAGAAATGGCTGAAGCGTGGATCTTGATGGAGGAGAAGAAAAGTCCATTGTTTAACATAATTACTGTAAAATTTGAGGTATATTTATTACCCAAGGATTCTGTCCCTTCTTTTGATTCCAGGCACAAAATCGTTTCCATTTGGCGGAGTAGGCCTTTCTAGTAGAAGGTCTTCTGGCCTCCAAGATGACATCCTGCACCTCCTTGGAGAGGAGAAACTGTTGGGAAATCAAGGAATTCTCCATGCAGCTAGATTTAGAGTTTTGAGATGGCTGTGAAGAGTTTTGTAGTTGTGCTGGGACAACAGAAGAGGGACTGGAGGTAGGATCCATGGTGGGGAATGTGTCAGGCTCTTCAGGAGAGGATACCAGTGTTGCCTTGGCCAGTCTGGAGCAACGAGAATCATTTTCGGCCTCTCTGCTCTGGCTTTTAATAGAACTTTGGGCAGCAGAGGAAGAGGCGGGAAGGCATAGACTGTCAATGTTGCCCAATTGAAGGAAAGTGCGTCCACTTTCCAGGCCTGTGGATGATAGGTCCTTGAACAAAATTTTTTCAACTGGCAATTTCTGTGGGTAGCAAAGAGATCTATGTCTGGCTGTCCCCATGCCGGAGTTATCTTCGTGAAAATTTGAGGATGCAACTTCCATTCGTGTGGATCTGTCATAATTCTGCTTAGGTTGTCTGCCAGTGTGTTTTCCTTCCCAGGCAGGAATTGTGCCTGTAGTTGAATTTTCAATTCCAGTGCTGTGTTCCATAGGGTCATGGCTTGCCTGCACAGGGGGTATGAATGAGTTCCCCCCTGTTTGTTTATGTACCACATCACTGTGGTGTTGTCTGTCCTTATCAATAGCTGGCCTGGATGCAGTAGGTCTTTGAAGGTCATAACAGCCTTTTGCATGGCTAGCATTTCCTTTTGGTTGATGTGAAGGAACTTCTCTTTTCGTGCCCATTTTCCCTGAATGCACTGATCGAGGCATCTGTTGTGATGATTTGAGTTGCTTGAGGTACACAGAAAGGAAGACCTGTGTTTTTTTGGCAAGCTTGAGCCCACCACATAAATTCCTTTTGAAGGCATGGAATGAATGGTATAATTGCTTCCAAGCTGTGGCTGTGTTGAGACCATAAGTTTTTTAGGTACCATTGAAGTTTCCTCATATGCAGCTTTGCACATGGGATTAGTAGGATGCAAGATGCCATGAATCCCGGAGCCTGCAGGACTTTCCTTGCAGTTAGCCTGGTGTAAGTTGCCATTTTTCTGAAGTATTGAGACAGTTGCCCTTGCTTGTCTGGCGTGAGGTAGGCCATCTGGGTGGTGGTATCCAAGCTGGCACCCAGGAAAATTATTTGTTGAGAGGGTATTAGTTTTGATTTCTTTTTGTTGACTGTGTATCCCACGAAGTTCAACAATTTTATTACAAACGCCAGGTGCTGCAGTAGTATGTCCTTGCTGTCCTTTTGGATCAGGCAGTCATCCAGATATGGGTAGATTTGTATCCCTTTTAGTCTGCAGAAGGCGATTACTGATGCCAGGCATTTCGTAAACACTCTGGGCGCAGTAGATAAGCCAAAGGGCAATGCAGAGAATTGGTAATGGGTTGAACCTGCAAGAAATCTGAGGTATCTTCTGCAATCTTGTCTGATAGGGACATGCAGGTATGCCTCCTTGAGGTCCAATGTTACCAGCCAAGACTCCTTGCCCAGCATGGGAAGAAGCTGCTGTAATGTGAGCATCTTGAATTTTGGCACCTGTAGATATGTGTTTAGGATGGATAGGTCTAAGATAGGTCTCCAATCTTTGTCTTTCCTTGGTACCAGGAATAGTCTGGAATAAAACCCTTGACCTTGTTCTTTTGCAGGTACCTCTTGAATCGCTTTCATGTCCATGAGAGCTGAAATTTGTTTTTGTGCCTCTGCCCTTTGATTTTGTGGCAGGTTTGGCATGCCTCTCATTTTTGGAAGGGTGTGAAAGTGGAACCTGTAGCCTCTGTCTATAATGTCCAGAATCCATTTGTCTTTTGTAACAATATGCCAATTTTTTGAGAATAATGCCAGTTTTCCACCCAAAGGTGCTGCCAATAAAGCTGTGCTTGGCAGGTGTAGGGGGAAGTCATTGTGTCTGTTTTCTAAAAGACTGTGATCTATCTTCTTCACCTCTTGGGGTTGGTGCTTGCCACTGTCTGGCTCTGAAAGATCCTTGAGGTTGCCCTTTACCCCTTGGACGCCTGTATCTGCCCCTTTGAGGTCTGTCCGTGGCTGGAAAGGACCAATTTGTTGAAGGCCAGTTTCTGCTGAAACGTGGAGGCTGTACCTGCAGGGAATCTTTCACTGTTTGCATTGATTTTGCTTTTTCCTCCATTTTCTTTAGCACCTCCTCTGCTTTAACACCAAACAATACATCTTTTTGAAGAGGTGCATCTAATAATTTAGCTTTGACATGATCTGGTAAGGTTTGCTCTTCGAGCCAAGCATGCCTACGTATAACAGACCCCGTAACAGCAGCTCTACATGAGGCCTCTAAAGCATCAAAACCACACTGCAAGGTAGGTTTACCCACTTGCTCTGCACCATGCAACAAATCCTGCAACTCTTTTAAATCTGGTTGTTCTGGTTGTGTCATCTTGCTTTTCAGCTGAGATATCAAAAACTGTTGATACTTTAACATATGGAACTGACAGTTTAATGCCCCCATGGTTAAAGTGGCCGAGGTGTACACCTTTTTCCCCCACCTTTCTAAAGATCTGGAATCTCTCTCTGAAGGTAATGGGTTTTTAGCAGTAGAGGCCTTAATTCCCTTGGGACCCTGTGAAATAGTTTCTGGGTCAGCAGTATGGCTTTTATATAGGAACTGGTGAGAATCAGGAACCCGGTAATACCTGTCTGGTTTAACAGGAGCTGGAGGCAAAGAATCAGGATTAAGGCTGGCTTCTGTGTACACATCATCCAATATATCTAAAACAGGAGGGATAGCCAGAGGCCTATGCTGGGGGAGCAGAAGAAATTCCCTGAGCCTTTTCTTGGAATCTGAGTAATCTCGGCCTTCCCAGTGAAAGTGTTCCCTCAATGTATGCAGGGTTTCCCCAAAGGAGAAGTCCTCAGGGGGGGAGACCGAGGGAATAGACTCCTCTGCATCAGAGTCTTCGAATGGAGAACAGGCACAATCCTGGTCCTCAGATAGTTCTGAGATAATAGAAGCTTGATCTGAGGAAGGGTAGTCTTCCTCTAATCTGGGCCTTTTGTCAGAGGAGGGTTGAGAACCCCTGATAAGAGTAATCAAATCCTCAGCCATTTTAAGCATCTGTTTTTTAGGCATGGTGCCTTGAGAGGGTGTCTGAGGTACCTGTTTTTTGGTTTTCATGGCTGTTTTAGATTTAGTGAAGGCTTTAATAGAGAAGGAGGAAGGCCTGAAGACCCCTTGAGAAATGACAGGCCTGTCTAAATTCTGAGTTTCCCCGCCAGGAGTGGCGTCGGTATCTGTAGTAGGAATGGGGGCCGAGGAGCCTGCGACCTCGGGTACTGAAGACACCGGTAATGCATTGTCATCGGTACTCAGGGACTGCGTAGGCGCCTCGCTGAGTA
This sequence comes from Protopterus annectens, assembly GCF_019279795.1. Lineage (NCBI taxonomy): Eukaryota > Metazoa > Chordata > Ceratodontiformes > Protopteridae > Protopterus > Protopterus annectens. The sequence goes on from NC_056737.1 coordinate 761,501,808, forward strand.
CCGGAGAACCGGTAGTCGGCCTTAGCGTGGTATCAGTAGGTGGTGCGGACCTCGTAAGCCGGTCCTTATCTTTGCGGTTTTTGCTCAAAACTGGAGTCGGAGTATCCGACGACATAATATAATTAAATTTTTTGCCAAAAAAGTGAAGGGCGAACTCCGCCCGACGCTTAATAGTGCGTTTGTTGAATCTAGCACAAAAACGGCAGGCCGAGACGTCGTGGTCTGGGCCTAAGCAAGGTATACAGTAAGAGTGGAAATCCTTATGCGGTATTTGCTTCCCACATAAAATGCAATTATTAACTTTGTCTGACATCGGTCTGAGGCAAGAAAAGTTTCCCCAACGGGGTACTTAGCTTTCAAGAAGACTTCGGCTGAAATACTTTCGTAAATCTCAGGAGCTGGCCGACCGGCACTTGCGAACTGCTTCTGCTTCAGGCACCGCGCGGCAAGAAAGACTGAAGAAAATAGCGTTGGCTGCCTCTTTTATACCCCTGCCACACTGACGTCAGGGAGGAAGTGACGACAACCGACGCCGGACCTAGACTTTGGAATTCGGCCGACCGAGGACCCGCCTAACGGCAGGATAACTCATCTGTTATGACTGCAGCTGTATGCAAGATGAACATCTGCAGTGGCAAAGCCTGCTCTGGATTTAGAGTAAAGAGGTAAGTGGTAGTGCTTTGTAAAAGTGTGCACTGAAGTCCAAGTTGCAGCCTCCAAACTGTCCTTGGTTGGTACTCCTCTGAGGACGGCTGCTGAAGTGGCTGCTGCTCTGGTAGAATGTGGCTTTATGCCCTTAGGCAATGATTTGCCATGTTGTGAATAGCAGAAACGAATGCAGTGGCCTATCCATTTTGAAATAGTCTGCTTTGAAATAGCTTTTCCTTGTGATCCTGCAGCATATGCCACTAAGAGTTGCTCAGTCTTTCTGAAAGCTTTAGTTCTGTCCAAGTAAAAGCGTAGCTGTCTGTGTATGTCCAAAGAATGCAGAAGCCTCCCCCCCTTATTCTGCGGGTTTGGATAAAAAGTAGGCAAATGTATGGTTTGGTTAAGAGCCACAATGGACACTACACCTTAGGCATAAATGTTGGGTTTGTCCTTAGAGAAACCCTGTCCGGATGGAAAATAATAAAAGGTTTCACAGCCATTAGTGCCTGTAACTCTGAGACTCATCTTGCTGAAGTTATTGCTAGGAGCAGAGCTGATTTCCATGATAAGTATTTTATCTCAGCTGTATTAGCTGGCTCAAAAGGAGGCAGAGTGAGTTTTTCGAAGACAAAATTGAGGTCCCATGCAGGTATTGGAGCTCTCCTTGGAGGTCTTATGTTTTTAGCCCCTCTGAGATACTGCCTTAGCAGTGGATGTGAAAAACTAGGTGGGTCCGTATTGTAATGAGCTGAAATGGCAGAGGCATGGATCTTAATTGATGAGAAGGATAGGCCTTTGTCCAGCATCTCAGTTACATATTGTAAAATCTGAGGAATATTTGGTACAAGCGTGGCCATTCCTTGTGCCTGGTTCCAAGCACAGAATCTCTTCCATTTTTCTGCATAAGATTTTCTGGTGCTGGGCCACCTGGCCTCCAAAATAACATCCATAACTGCTTTAGAGAGAGGTGTGTTCTGAATGGTTACATTATCCGCCATGCAGCCAGATTTAGGGTTCTGAGTTGGCTGTGCAGGATCTGATTGTTTTGCTGAGTCAGCAAATGAGGAATTTGAGGTAATGTCCAGGCTGGGCCTTGAGACAAGCTCTTTAGGATTGGGTACCAGTGCTGGCGTGGCCAGTCTGGGGCAATCAGGATCATTTTTGGCTTCTCTTGTCTGATCTTTAGGAGTACCTTGGGGAGGAGAGGCAGTGGAGGAAAAAGCATATACTGTAAGGCCTCTCCAGCTGAATGATAGGGCGTCCACTTTCCATGCTTGTTTGTGATAAGTCCTTGTGCAGAATCTCTGTAGCTGGCAGTTGTGAGGGGAGACAAATAGATCAATGTCTGGGCATCCCCATTTCCCTGTTATCATGCTGAAGATTTGTGGATCTAGTTTCCACTCGTGAGGATCCATGAGGTTTCTGCTTAGTTCGTCTGCCAGAGTATTCGTCTTTCCTGGCAGGAATTGTGCTTGCAGGTGTACTTGATATGTCAATGATGTGTTCCACACAGTCATGACTTGTCTGCAGAGGGGGTAGGAATGTGTGCCTCCTTGCTTGTTTATGTAACACATGACTGTAGTATTGTCCGTCTTTATCAGCAGTTGTCCTGGATGAAGTAGATCCTTGAAGGCTGTCAGGGCATTCTGTACAGCTGGCATCTCTTTTTTATTGATATGAAGATGCATTTGGCTTGTGGGCCATGTGCCCTGAATACATTTTCCTGCCATGTGTGCCCCCCAGCATAATCCGATGCATCTGTTGCTAGTGTCTGCCTGGCTGTGGGTAAAGTGAATGGATGTCCCTTGTTGTGGTGACAGGCCTGTGCCCATCAAAACTCCTGTTGCAGGCAGTGAATGAGAGTAATTAATGTTTCCAGGCTGTGATAATGTTGAGTCCAAACACTTTTTAGATACCATTGTAGTTTCCTCATATGCAGTCTTGCATATAGAATTAGTAGAATGCAGGATGCCAAGAAGCCCAAAGCCTTCAGAATTTTTCTTGCATATAATTGGGTCTTTGTTGCCATCATTTCGAAGTAAGAAGTCAGTTACCTTTGTTTGTCTGGTGTGAGATAAGCCATCTGGGCAGTTGTATTTAAGCTTGCACCCTTATTTTCGTTCACTGTGTACCCTGGGCAAATTAGTAATCTTTTTACAAACGCCAGATGCTTCAGTAGAATGTCCTTGTTCTCTTCTTGTATAAGGCAGTTGTCCAAGTAGGGATACATCTGTATTCCTCTGTCTGCAAAATGCAATTACTGGTGCCAGGCATTTTGTGAAGACTCTGGGCGCAGTAGATAAGCCAAAGGGCAGTGCAGAGAATTGGTAGTGCATTGAGCCAGCTATGAATGTGAGGTATCTTCTGCAAGACTGTCTTATTGGGACATGCAGGTATGCCTCTTTGAGGTCCAAAGTTACAAGCCAAGCCTTCTTGCCCATCATGGGCAGAAGCTGCTGCCGAGTCAACATTTTGAATTTTGGAACGTCCAGAAAAGTGTTTAGAATAGACAGGTCCAGTATTGGTCTCCAGGCTTTGTCTTTTCTGGGTACCAAGAAAAGTCTTGAGTAAAATCCTTGTCCCTGCTCTTACTGTGGTACTCGTTGAATAGCCCTCATGTCGATAAGGGATGAAACTTGCTTTTGTGCCTCTGCCCATTGATTGTATGGCAGGTCTGGCATACCTTTTGTCTTTGGAAGGGTGTGAAAGTGGAACCTGTAGCCCTGAGACACTATATTCAAGACCCATTTGTCCTGGGTGATCATATGCCAATTTTGTGAAAAAAGTGCTAGTTTTCCCACTAAGGGTGCTGCCAAGAGTGTTTGGCATTGGCAGAGGAAAGTCATTGGGACGGTTTCCTGTATGGCTGTGATTTGTCTTCTCTGCTTTTGGAGGTAGAAGCACCCCATTGTTTAGGCCTGTATCAGCCTTGGGGCTGGGATCTGCCTCTAGGGCGTCTTTATCTGCCTGTTAGTGGCCTGTCTGACACTGGAAAGGACCAATTCTTAGAAGACCAGTTCCTGCTAAATCTGGGTGGCTGTACCTGTAGGAAATCCTTAACTGTCTGCATAGATTTTGCTTTATCCTCCATTTTCTTCAACACCTCTTCTGCCTTAACACCAAAGTATCATGCTGTAATGGCGCATCCAATAATTTTGCTTTAACATGATCAGGCAGATTCTGTTCCTTTAACCAAGCATGCCTTCTAATGACAGAACCCGTGACAGCGGCCCTTGCAAGAGGCCTCCAGTGAATCAAAACCACATTACAAAGTATGCTTTCCCACTTGTTCAGCTGCATGCAATAAATCCTGCATTTCGTTGTTATCAGAACATTCAGAATTTGTCAACATTTTCTGTTTTAGCAGTGAAATTAAGTATTGCTGATATTTAAGCATATGAAACTGACAATTTAAACCCTTACAGCCAATGTAGCAGAAGTGTAAACTTTTTCCCCCATTGGTCCAGTGCCCTAGAATCCCTATCAGAGGGAACAGGGTTTTTTGCAGTGGAAGCCTTGACCCCTTTGGGACCCTGAGATATAGTTTCTGGGTCAGCAGCAGGGTTTTTATATAGAAATTTATGAGAATCTGGAACCCTGTAGTATCTGTCTGGCTTAACAGGTGCAGGGGGTAAAGAGTCAGGAGACAGGCCGGACTCTGAAAATACATCATCTACAATGTCTAGAACAGGTGGAATAGCAAGAGGTCTTTGCTGAGGTAGTAAAAGAAAGTCTCTGAGCCTTTTCTTAGATTCTGAGTAATCTTGGCTCTCCTCCCTGGGAAAAAAAAAATCAATGATCCGTGTGTTCCGCATTTTAGATTTTCAAAAAGTGGGTCAATTATACAGACTTTGCAATTTCAATCTTTCAGTGATATAATATAGACCCTTATTCTTGGGCTTAGCTGCCTGGGCTTCTCTACGGTCTTCTGAACTGCATGCCTAGTACGTACCTATGAACTTGAGAATAACTGCTCTATTTTACAGAAATAATTTTGCTTGCACAGTTTTCTACTGAAAATAGAAAACAAATTTACTAGGTTCCTCTCTTTATGCATTTAACACACCCAACTCATAGTGAAAACAAATAACATTTCAACACAACACCCCAAAATTTACATTACTCCATTTTTGATTATGACACAGCCCACATCTTGACTAAATTTAACAATCAGTTTGTCATCCACCTAGAGACATCAGAACAGAGTCTTCTGTACCCTAACAAGGGTTTCAAAAACGAGAAAAATTATTGTTAAACAAGTACACATAATTACAGCTACTCCTATATCTTATTATCACATTTTTTGATGACATGACTCACTACCTCATTACGCATGCTGCATACAACTTTTAGGGAGAATGCTTTTAAACTACAGTCACTAATTCATATGCATAAACAGTTTCCAAAAAGGTTGTAAAGAGGCAAGAACTACTCATCCCTAGCAATCTACCTGACATATCACCTTTCCTGTTAATGCTTTACCCATCATCTCTTAATTTCATCCACAAAACGTCATCAATACATACCTATATTAACTTGCAATCATCCTCACTGAGGCTAGCCTTTTAGGGCAGGAGCTTCCCTATCACTTTTCATCCAACCCCACAACTTAATAATTACACTACATCTGGCGCAAAAATGTACACATAAAAGTATATCAAACTTTATTATTAATTATATACTCAAAAGTTCTGCATAGCATTAATAACCAGCGTTCAGCCTGTTTTGCCTTACTTCACTTTCTTTGGTCATACTAGGTGCAGCTGTCATTAAAAGTTTTCATTGAACAGATCTAAACATATTCAGCTTGTTCACACTAGAAAACATCAACTTTTCACCATTCTCTGATGCCATCCCTTCCCCCTCAGGGGCATGCACAGCCTCTTCAGATACCTCCTCTCCTTTACAGTCACACTCAGGGAATACTTGCAGTGCTTCGTGATTCAACAAAAACTCATAAATCCACTTTTATTTCCTGTATCTGATACAGTATCTTGTAAATCTCAAATTTTGCCAAAACATGTTTCAGCTGCCTCAACATTTCTGCTGTACTGGGAACAAAAAGACTAGGAGGTTTTTCAATTTTGATCAGTGCTGCATGTAAAACAGTCTTGCCTGCCCAGGCAAGTCACACAAACTTTTCCTTTTCTGACATTGCTATAATTTGTACTCCATCTGCTTTTCTTTCAACACCTCCAGTCTAGATTATATATATATATATATATATATATATATATATATATATATATATATATATATATATATATGTGTGTGTGTGTGTGTATATATATATATATATATATATATATATATATATATATATATATATATAATATATGTATATACGTATATTTTATATATATACAAAATATATTTTTGTATATATATGTATATATATATATATATATATATATATATATATGTGTGTGTGTGTATTTATGTATGTGTATATATATATAAGTAGTCTTAGTGACATCCAGGTAACTGCTCAAACCGGATCCAAACAGCACTGGGAGGAGAATGAGTTAGTAATACTTACCTCAGAGCACTTCAGCAAGAACTTACAGTACCATTATATCCATTATATAATATATATATGTATAATAATATATAATATAATAATAATATAATAATATAATAATATATAATAATATATAATTATATTATATATTTGATATACTCTATTAGTATATTATATTTCCCTGTCATGTTTTACCAGATGATTGATCTTTGTCTCATTATACTTCTATGTAAATTGACTTTTTTTTACTAACCTTGTAAATGTACAACGTCTACTTATTTTTACTTTTTGTAACTTGCATTGTTATAACCTGGATTTTTTTTTTTATATAACTTGTTTTGAGATTTTGTGTTTTAAGATTATGATTGGAGCTTTTCTCCTCGGGCCTCTACTGAAAAAGGATATGCATCCAGTTGGACCAGCTCGGTTAACAAATGTAAAATAAATAAATAAATAAATAAATAATAAATTATTTACTAGGTCATATAAATATGGGGAGATTGGCGGCCACAGTGGTGCAGCAGTTAGCGTTGTCACCTCACAGCAAGAGGTTCTCCTGTTAGATTCTTGGCTGGCATGCCTTCTGTGCAGAGTCTGCAAGTTTTCCATGTAGTTGCGTGGGTTTCTTTTGGGTGCTCCAGTTTCCTTCCACATTCCAAAGACATGCAGTACGTGAACTGGACACTCTAAAATGGCCGCAGGTGTGAGTATGTGTGCGAATGAGGAACTGATGAACACCACTGCAGGGACTGCCACCCGGTGGTGTAAACCTTGGCTCAAGATGACTGTCACTGTTGAAGTGAACCAGCCTCACCCCCCCCCCCCCCGAGTCCATGTGCAAAATGGGAAAAAAAAGGGATTGAGGATGGATGGATGGATGGATAAATATAGGGAGATTCCTCAAGACTGGAAGCATACGCGTACTAAACCTGCTTTAAGGGGAAACAGGGCAAACCCTGGAGAAAAAAAGCAGATGAAGTGGCCATAGATCTATCTAAGTGGGCTTTAGGAGGGTTAGGCAACTGTAGACCATTCTTTGAACAAATCAGAGAAATACAATCCGTAATCCACTTGGCCAGAGTAATAGTGAATGCTTGGCCTATGCTGTTAGGAGAAAAAGATACAAACAGCTGTGATTTCCTACACCGTTTTGTTCCATGAAGGTAAAAATGAAGCTGTTTATGGACATCAAGAAGTTGGAAAATATATTCGTCCTTGTTAGAGAAATTTGGAAAGAATACCAGCAAGTGAATACACTGATTAATATTAGTCTCTGTGGCCACCTTAGGCATAAAGGATTGATTGGCACAGAGGGATACGCTATCTTTATGAAAAAAGATGCAAGGTGATTTGGATGACAAAGCCTGAAGTTCAGAAACTCTCTTTGCTGATGTAATGGCTACCAAAAATATGGTCTTCCAGGACAGAAATTTCATGCACAATCACTAGCTGGTTCAAAAGGCTTTTGAGTAATGCCCTGAAGAACAACAGTGAGATTTCCACAGTGGAGAGGGGTCTTTTATTGGAGGGTCAAAGTTGAAAAATCCCTTTCATGAAGGTCTTGCACAATCTAGATGCAGAAAAGGAACCAGAAACATTTCCAGCATGAAAGTTGGATATGGCTGCCAGCTGAAGTTTAATAGTAGAGTAGCTAGCCCCTTCCTTGAAGAGTGACCTAAGAAAAAGAAGGATGGCTGAAACAGGGGCTGAAAAGAGATCAATATTCTCTTTAGAAGCCCAAATACCAAACCTTTTCCATTTGCTTCTGTGCACTTTTTTAGTGGTTGCTTTTTGGGAAGCTAACACAATGTCTCTTATTGGGGAAGTAAGCCTGGACCTTTGTACAATTAATGGAATTGGAGAAACCAAGCGGTTAGTTTGAGGGCTTGTGGATTGGGATAATGAATCTCAGCTGGGTGACACATCAGATCCTGAGTGGGCTCCAGAATCCAAGAAGGATACTGCAGCTGAGATGAGAGACAAGGGAACCATAGCTGATGAGGCCAGTGGGGGGCAATGAGGATTACTAAGCTCTTCAGCCTTCTGGCTTTCTGTAGAAATGTTGGGATAAATGAAAGAGGGGGATAGGCATAAAGGAGACCAGAGGGCCAATTGTGAACGAAAGCATCTCTTGGTGGCTCGCCCGGAGGGGGGATTAGAGCAAAGTACTTGCTGCAATTGTTGTTCTGGGGGAAGCAAAGAGGTTGCAGTAAGGTTGGCCCCAACGGATGAAAATCCAATTCGCTACTGTTTGACTGAGGGACCACTCATGAGCAGCCAGAATATATCTGCTGAATTTGTGTGCCAAAATGTTGGATTTCCTTAGTATGTGTGTTGCAAGAAGAAATCGGTCTGAAGATATCGCTCATTCCCAGACCATCAAGGCATCTATGCACAATGGGTATGAACAGGTTCCACCTTGTTTGGTTATGTACCACACCAGTGACATGTCTGTGTGAATTGCAATAGTTCCTACGGGAAGAAAGTCCTGAAAAGCTTGCAATGTCAAGATGCCAAGAGGACTGTTATTGCCAGAACACTGATATGCAACCTGGTCTCTGAACGAGTCCACATGACTTGGACCACCTTCCCCTATGAAATGACCCACCCCCAGTTGAGAAGCATCTGTGGTGACAGTGGCTGAGGGGGAAGGAAGAAAAGGTCTGCTGATGTAAAGATCGTCCGACAAGCTCCACCACTGAAGATGATGTTTGCAGACTGAAGTTAGTTTGACAGGAACAGATAAGGAATGATAAAGAACAGACCATTGAACAGCCAAAGTCCATTGAAAAACTTGCATAAAAAATCTTGCTAATGGAGCCAGAGTTACGGCAGCTGCCATAGATCCAAGGGCTTGAAATATCAATCTTGCCAGTGTAGACAAAGCATCTAGAATGGACTACACCTGATGTCTCAATGCCATTATGCGATGAGACGGTAATAAGGCCAATTGATTTGAAGTGTCCAACAGAGCAGCAATGATCTTTAGCCTTTGTACGGGAGAAGGATTCAATTTTACTAGGTTTATGGTGATGCCAAGGGAGCTGGAGATATGAAATAGATAATTCCTAGCTTGAATTAGTTGGTGCCTGGTTAGGGGAGTTAGGAGCCAGTCATCTAGATATGGAAACATGTGGAATCCCTGCAGTCTCAGGTGAGCTGTGACCACTGCCATACATTTGGTAAACAGCTTGGGGGCTGTGGTGAGTCTAAAGGGCAGAGCTCTGAACTGGTAATGACTGACTTCCAACCTTTAATGCAAATGACTTCTAGAGTTCCTGTTCATTCTGATGTGGTAGTACACATCCTGTAAGTTCACAGAACACATCCAATCATCCTTTCACAACAGCGGTAGAATGGACTGAACTGTAACCATCTGGAACTTTGACTTCTTTACATACAGGTTCAGACTGCTTAGATCCAGAATGGGTCTCGGGTCCCTGATTTTCTTTGGCAATAAAAAGTGGGAGTAGGTTCCAGATCCTCTTTTTTTTCTGCTGGGACCTCCTGGATGACTCTTTTTTTTGCAGTAGTTTGTAAACCTGTATTACTGCGTACTCCCTCTGGATGGAATGTCAGGGAATCTCGCCTGACTTTGAGGAGGTGGAAGGAAAAAGAGAATGTAGTAACTTCTGGACATTATGCTTAGCACCCGGGCATTTTTTTTAAGTTTGGTCCAGGTGCCTAGGTGGAGTGCAAAACGACACCTGAAGTACAGTTGTGTACCTACCATAAATGTAGATGTTAGAGTGTATTCACTGTTGCAGTCATTACACTTGGGTTATCCTGCTGGCAGGCTACCCGCAGTCGGCCTGAATTCCAAAGTCTAGGTCCGGCGTCGGTTACTGTCACCTCTTCCCTGACGTCAGTGCGCCAGGAGTATAAAAGATGCAGCTGATGCCATTTTCTTCAGTTTTTCTTGCCCCAGATGTCAGGTGCCCCCAAATTGGTAGGCTGAAAACTATGCCAATAAGTATGCATGCACAAAAATAAACATTTCCTTCATCTACAAGCAAATACACCAAACAGGTTGTATAGGATAGAGAAGTACAGATAAGTCACAGCAAAAGAAAAAGGGGGATGGTGGGTGGGTAACCTGGACTGCAACAGTGAATACACTCGAACATCTACATTTATGGTAGGTACACAACTGTACTATGTTCATCGTGTTTCACTGTTGTAGTCATTACACTTGGGTTGAATCCCAAAGCTGAGATAGGGTGGCTGGGTCTAAATAGGATTAGGAGAGCCTACAAGGCCCTGCAGAACTGCAGTGGAAAAGCCTGCTCTGGATTTAGAATAGAGAGGTAAGTGGTAGTGCTTGGTGAAAGTGTGCACTGAACTCCAAGTTGCAGCCTCTAAAATGTCTTTGGTTGGTACTCCTCTGAGGAAGGCTGCTGAAGTAGCTGCTGCTCTGGTAGAGTGAGGCCTAATGCCCTTAGGCACTGATTTGCCATGTAGTGAATAGCAGAGACGAATGCAGTGGCCTATCCATTTTGAAATGGTCTGCTTTGAGATAGCCTTTCCTTGTGATCCTGCAGCATATGCTACTAAGAGTTGCTCAGTCTTTCTGAAAGCTTTAGTAATGTCCAGGTAGAAGCGTAGCTGTCTGTGTATGTCCAAAGAGTGCAAGAGTCTCTCACCCTTATTCTGTGGGTTTGGATAAAAGGTAGGCAAATTAATGGTTTGGTTAAGGGCCACACTTGACATTACCTTAGGCATAAATGTCGGGGTCGTCCTCAGAGAAACCCTGTCTGGATGGAAAATGATAAAAGGTTCAACAGCCATGAGTGCCTGTAACTCTGAGACTCGTCTTGCAGAGGATATTGCTAGGAGCAGAGCTGTTTTCCAAGATAAGAACTTTATTTTAGCTGTATTGGCTGGCTCAAATGCGGCAGTGTGAGTTTTTCCAAGACATAATTGAGGTCCCATGCAGGTATTGGTGCTCTCCTTGGAGGTCTTATGTTTCTGGCCCCTCTAAGGTACTGTCTTAGCAGCAGATGTAAAAAAATTGGTGTTTCCGTATTGTAATGAGCTGAAATGGCAGAGGCATGGATTTTGATTGATGAAAAGGATAGGCCTTTGTCCAGCATCTCAGTTCGATATTGTAAAATCTGAGGAATATTTGGTACAACCGTGTCAATTCCTTGTGCCTGGTTCCAAGCACAGAATCTTTTCCATTTTTCAGAATAAGATTTCCTGGTACTGGGCCTCCTGGCCTCCAAAATAACATCCATCACTGCTTTAGAGAGAGGTGTGTTCTGAATGGCTACATTATCCGCCATGCTGCCAGATTTAGGGTTCTGAGCTGACTGTGCAGGATCTGATTGTTTCGTTGGGTCAGTAAATGAGGAATTAGAGGCAATGTCCAAGCTGGGCCTTGAGACAAGCTCTTTAGGACTGGGTACCAGTGCTGGCGGGGCCAGTCTGGTACAATCAGGATAATTTTTGGCTTCTCTTGTCTGACCTTTAGGAGTACCTTGGGGAGGAGAGGCAGAGGAGGATAGGCATATACTGTTACGGTTTTCCAGCTGAATGATAGAGCGTCCACTTTCCATGCTTGTTTGTGATAAGTCCTTGTGCAGAATCTCTGTAGTTGGCAATTGTGAGGGGAGGCAAATAGATCTATGTCTGGGCATCTCCATTTCTTTATTATCATGCTGAAGACTTGTGTATCCAGTTTCCACTCATGGGGATCCGTGAGGTTTCTGCTTAGTTTGTCTGTCAGAGTATTTTTCTTTCCTGGCAGGTATTGTGCTTGCAGGTGTACTTGATAAGTCAATGCTGTGCCCACAAGGTCATGGCTTGTCTGCAGAGGGGGTAGGAATGAGTGCCTTCCTGTTTGTTTATGTACCACATGACTGTAGTATTGTCCGTCCTTATTAGTAGTTGTCCTGGATGGAGTAGATCCTTGAAAGCTGTCAGGGCATTTTGAACAGCCAGCATCTCTTTTTGACTGACATTGAGGTGACTTTGGGTTGTGGGCCATGTGCCTTGAATACATTTACCTGCCATATGGGCCCCCAGGCGTAATCTGAAGCATCTGTTGTTATTGACTGCCTGGCTGTGGGTAGGGTGAATGGCTGTCCCTTGTTCTGGGGACAGGCGTGTGCCCACCATAGAAACTCCTGTTGCAGGCAAGGAATGAGGATGATTAATGTTTCCAGGCTATGACAATGTTGAGTCCAAACACTTTTTAGATACCATTGTAGTTTCCTCATATGCAGTCTGGCATATGGAATTAGCAGAATGCAGGATGCCATGAAGCCCAAAGCCTGCAGAATTTTTCTTGCAGAAAACTGGGTCTTTGTTGCAAACATCTTGAAGTAAGAAGTCAGTTGCCTTTGTTTGTCTGGCGTGAGATAAGCCATCTGGGCAGTTGTATTTAAGCTTGCACCCAGGAATATTATCTCTTGAGAGGGTACTAGTTTTGATTTCTTTTCGTTTACTGTGTACCCTAGGCAAATAAGTAATCTTTTTACGAACGCCAGATGCCTTCACAGAATGTCCTTGTTCTCTGCTTGAATAAGGCAGTTGTCCAAGTAAGGATATATTTGAATTCCTCTTGGTCTGCAAAATGCAATTACTGGTGCCAGGCATTTTGTGAAAACTCTGGGTGCAGTAGATAAGCCAAAGGGCAGTGCAGAGAATTGGTAGTGCATTGAGCCAGCTAGGAATCTGAGGTATCTTCTGCAAGATTGTTTGATTGGAATATGCAGGTATGCCTCTTTTAGGTCCAAAGTTACAAGCAAGCCTTCTTGCCCAGCATGGGCAGAAGCTGCTGCAGAGTCAACATTTTGAATTTTGGAACGTCCAGGAATGTCTTTAGAGTAAACAGGTCCAGTATTGGTCTCCAGGCTTTGTCTTGTCTGGGTACCAAGAAAAGTCTTGAGTAAAATCCTTGTCCCTGCTCTTGCTGTGGTACTTGCTGAATGGCCCTCATTTCCATGAGGGATGAAACTTGTTTTTGTGCCTCTGCCCATTGATTATGTGGCAGGTTTGGCATACCTTTTGGCCTCGGCAGGGTGTGAAAGTGGAACCTGTAGCCCTGGGACACTATATTAAAGACCCATTTGTCCTGGGTGATCATGTGCCAATTTTGAGAAAAAAAGTGCTAGTTTTCCCCCTAAGGGGGCTGCCAAAAGATAAGTGCTTGGAGCTGGCAGAGGAAAGTTATTGGGACTGTTTCCTGTATGGCTCTGTTTTGTCTTCTCCACTTTTGGAGGTAGAAGTGCCCCACTGTTTAGGCCTGTACGAGCTCTGGGGTGTCTGTATCTGCCTCTTTGTGGTCTGTCTGACACTGGAAAGGACCAATTCTTTGTAGGCCAGTTCCTGCTAAATCTGGGTGGCTGTACCTGTAAGAAATCCTTTACTGTTTGCATAGAATTCACTTTGTCCACCATTTTCTTCAACACCTCCTCTGCTTTAACACCAAATAAAGTATCATGCTATAATGGAGCATCTAATAACTTTGCTTTAACATGATCAGGCAGATTCTGCTCCTTTAACCACACATGCCTCCTAATAACCCGTAACTGCAGCCCTGCAAGAGGCCTCCAGAGAATCAAAACCACATTGCAATGTATGCTTTCCCACTTGTTCAGTTGTATGCAATAAATCCTGCATTTCCTTATTTTCTGCACAATCAGAATTTGATAACATTTTCTGTTTTAGCAATGACAGTAAGTATTGCTGACATTTAAGCATATGAAATTGACAATTTAAAGCCCTCACAGCCAAAGTAGCAGACGTGTAAACCTTTTTCCCCCATCTGTCTAGTGCCCTTGAATCTCTATCAGAGGGGATAGGGTTTTTTGCAGTAGAAGCCTTGATCCCTTAGGGACCCTGAGAAACAGTTTCTGGTTCAGCAGCAGTGTTTTTATAAAGAAATTTATGTGAATCTGAACCCTGTAGTTTAACAGGGGCAGGGGGTAAAGAGTCAGGAGAAAGAGTCAGGAGAAAGTCCGGACTCAGAAAATACATCATCTACAATGTCTAACACAGGAGGAATAGCCAAAGGCCTGTGCTGAGGTAGTAAAAGGAAATCTCTAAGTCTTTTCTTAGATTCTGAATAGTCCTGGCTCTCCCGGTGGAAGTGCTCCCTCATGGTATGCAGGGTTTCCCCAAAAGAATAATCCTCAGGAGGAGAGGCTGAAGGAATAGATTCTTCAGCATCAGAATCCTCATAGGGAGGAAGAGAGTATCTTTGTTCAGAAGAGGAGTCAGAGGAAATGGAAACCTGATCAGAAGAGTCATATTCTGTCTCTTGCCTACGCCTCTTGTCAGGAGGGGGATGGGAACCCCTGATCAAGGTAATTAGGTCTTTGGCCATTCTGAGTATCTGCTTTTTAGGCACGGCAGTTTGTCCAGGAGAATGCTGTACTTGTTTCTCTGTCTTTAGAACTGCTTTAGTCTTTGCCTTGGAAGCTGTAGTAGGCTTTACATATAACTTTGCAGGTCTGAAGACACCCTCAGAAGCCGATGCCTGCTCAGCGGCTCCGGACCCATCTGAGGGAATAGTTTCAGAGTATCCAATACCTTGAGTATCCAGAGGCCTACTTGGCTCCACGTGGGAGTCGTCAGCGGCCTGTGGCTCTGAGGTAGCGGGCGCCAGGGGCTGCGAATGCACCTCACTGAGAAGCGACGAACCGGCGACTGGGCTTAGCGGAAGCCTCGTCGTTGGTTTTGGACCTCGGATGCCTGTCCTTTTCTTTTTCCTTGCGCTTTTTATAAACTCTGGTCGTCAGCTGTTCCGACGGCATTATATAATTGAATCTTCAACCAAAGCAATGAAAGGCAAAATCGAACCGACGCTTAATAGTGCGTTGGTTAAATCTAGCACAAAACCGACAGCTAGCAACGTTATGATCAGGGCCTAGGCAAGGAATACAGTAAGAATGAAAATCCTTATGAGGTACTTGCTTCCTACAAGAAATACAGTTATTAACTTTTTCTTACATCGGTCTGGAGCAAGAAAAAAGTTTCCCCAACGGGGTACTTAGCTTTATTGAAGACTTCGGATCTAAAATTCGGTTTTGAAAATCTCAGGAGTCAGCTGACCGGCACTGCTTTTGCTTTGGGCACCACGCGGCAAGAAAGACGGAAGAAAATGGCGTCGGCTGCATCTTTTATACCCCTGGCGCAATGACATCAGGGAAGAGGCAACAGCAACAGACGCCAGACCTAGACTTTGGAATTCAAGCCGACTGCAGGTAGCCTGCCAGCAGGATAACCCAAGTGTAATGACTGCAACAGTGAAATACGATTAACATCTGCCTCTACAGCTGAGCAGTTGGTCAATAAATCAGGAGCGTTGGTAGGGCCTATCAGAGAAAAGTTCGATATAGCCCAGATTTTACAGACCCTCTCTGCCCCTGGGGCAGCATCTTCCATTGAAACTTCCTCCTCTGCCCCTAAAGGTAGAATCCCCACACTGATCATGAAAAGACCCTTGGGATCTTCGTAACAAAATCTTCTTACTGTCTTGCTGATTCCTGGAAAAAGTGCGCTGAGGAGCAGAAAACTTGATCCTCACGGCAGAAAGTCTTTCCCTTCTGTTCACTGCAGGTTAAGATATCTTTGATGGATGGGCCAAACAAGGAGGTACCATCTAAGAGGGCATCAACTCATTACCTGCAAGTGACGCTTCCAGGTGCATCTGCAGTTAACACCTACTGACACCTCTAGTCATCAAATATTGCTTGTTCATATTTGCATCAATAATTACAAAATCATGCTATGTATAAGCTTTTAAAAGATTTCATCTTCAAGTTTACACAATGGCAAACTCAACTGCATTAATATTTGATCTCTATCTAGTGTAAGTAAATAGATAACTGTTTTTATTAAATAAATTTGTATAGATATAATTTTCATATTTTTCTAAATATCTCAAAAACCAAGTAACAGACAAAATTCCTTAGCCTCATATGAAAGCTCTCAACTAGATGAATAGAATGCTGCTGACAGTATGTATGTAACTTGAGTGGTTGCTGAGATACTACAAGTTGTTTACAGAATATTACAAATGTAATGGCTACTGTGTTTACTGTGACTTATAAAATTTGGTTCAAGACCTAGAACCTAAAGAATACTACCATTATAAAAACAGTTTATGAGTTTGACATTTATACTACTTTCATTACTCCTATGGCTCCAGAAATATGAACATTTGTTTGAAATGGGAGAACATAATTTGACTCTGTCAAAAGACTTAGGCTCCGCCCACTGGAAGTTACATTGCAAACTTGCTGTGCTCCACTGGAGTGAATGAGTTAACAAATGTCGTCTTAAAGGGCTCCGTAAAACTACAAGCCTTATCCAGGCATGTCTTCTGATTGTAATACCTGAGCTGGCTGACTGAGTTGCCCTCCGCAGCATGGGAGACTAGCCTCATGGAAGAATTAGTGATGGAAGAAAGAGTAGGCAGTTGGGGAGACAATTTTTTTAGTCCTCTGCCGACATGGTCTCCGTAAGAGAGATGGACCGGGTCTCTCTGCAAATGAGTGAAGTGTGCAAAGTAGTTCAAAGATCTCAGCACAAAGGTAGCAGAGGTGTAGACATGCTTACCAAATCTGTTCACTGTTCTCGACTCCCCATTAGACATGTGGACAGAGGAGTTCTGCTCAGCTAGCTTCTTTATGGTAGCTATTGCCACAACCACGGCATTCAGTGGAACACCCTTAGTCCAATACAGTCTGCCCTTGGGGGGAGGAGGGATAAGAACTGATCAGGCAGCTAGGGGATGGGTTCAATAGTGTCCGGCTCCTTCCAGGCCCAGCGGGAGACTAGGTCTTATCAGGTCACCTGGGGGGGGGGGTCACCCAAGACTTAGATAGGCCAGGCCCAACCCAAAAGCCTCCAACAACATGGACTCCTCAGTAAAAAGATTTTGGGCAGACCAGCTACCTCTTTGCCCAAGGATCTCTAAGATGACTCCAAAGGAGACATCATCAGGTAGTGATCTTGGGAATCCTCCTCCCTCATCCAAGTATGTGTTCTCTGTTAGGGACTCCAGAGGTCAGTCTATGTGCCTCCTTCTGCACGACTTCTAACGATGAGCCTCCTCTGAGGGATGATCATCGGAGGTATCAGAAGAAGAGGAGGCCCCCTCTTGGAGGAGATCTCTGGGAGTTCTCGGGACAGGCTGACCCTAGACAAGCATGAGGGGCTCAGTACTCAGATGCAATTGAGGGCAATGGGGAGGACCAGAGATAGAAGTGGTTGGATCTCTGTGAGAAGAGAAAATCCTTTCCACAACCCTGAGAGCTGATGGACCCGGTGACCCCCCCCCTCGGAGCCAAGGAAAAGGGGACAGGAACAACCCAGGAGCCATGGCCCCTGAGACAGAATCGGACATAAGCTGTTGAGAGCCAAAGTGAGGGGAGGGACGAATCCAAAAAAGTTGGAGCAGAACCCCTACACTTGGATCCGATGCCAACAATCCATGCAACTGTCAGGGATGAGTAAGGGAGCTTCTTCAGATCCAATGCCGACTCTCTCGGGTATCTAGGATCTTGGGACTCCAAAGCGTTTGGTTGGATTGGAGAAGGAGATTGGATAGCTTTGGCAGAACACTCATGGACCTGAAGGGGGATGAAGCTGACAAAACCCCTAAACCCCAATCTGAATCCGAGTTTTGAGGAATCTCCACATCATCCTGTCCATGACTATATCAGAAAAACTCCTAAACTACCTGGAAGAAGTAGTTGAACCAGGCCTTAAGTGCCCCTTAGGAGTTTGTAATAATGCTGCAGGTAAGGCTGAAGAAACAGTCCTGACTGAATATTCAGGGGCTTGGCTCCTAGGTGTAGGATCCCTAGAACTAGGATCTGAGGTGGGGGTAGACGGCTTAGGGGAACCTGCAAAGGAATAACAATCGGATCTGAGGAGCGCTTTGGATCCGAAGCAGCAGAAGCTAGTCTCAGATCCGAGGAGGTGGAATCCAAGGGCTTTGAAACTTTTGCTGGTGGCTCCAAAGAGGCCCTCGAAGTTTTATGAGGGTGTTTTCTTAGGATCTGAGGATTCATGATGACTCGTAGAGAGGAGTTTGAGCCTCTGGTGAAAATGAGGAAGATGCAGGCAACAGCCCTTTCAAAACCAACTTATTCCTGCGCCCTGTGATAGCCCGTTGATTAAATCCCTCACAAATAGAACAGGTAGACCGTAAATGCTCTGGCCCAAGACAGTACAAGCATATCTCAAGCACGTCTGACTGAGGAATCTTATGAGAACAGGCACAGCAGTGCTTATAACTGGAGGGTTTGTCTGACATCCTGAAACACAGAAAAAAGGACAGTTTCAGAAAAATGTCAACAGCAGCTGAACAGTATTAATGTAACAACTACAAACAGTAGAGAACTAATTAAACTATCTAAGCTATCAAATTTAACACACACATACTTAAACTAGTTAACTCTAAGATATTTTTTTTCTTGTAAGTCAGAAAGCAGGAAAGGCCCTGACAAGAAAAACGAGAAGAAGAAAGAAAGGCAAAAGAAACCTTAAAGCCTTTGAGAAACTTACTGGGAGGGGAGGTAAGGTAAGAAACTGGTAACGTGTCAAATGGAAGAGAAAATTTAGAAATTAGAAGGAGAAAAGTTAGCTTAAGCTACTTTTGAATTGTTCAAGAGAAGAAATCCGGGTCTGTTCACTGAGGCAGCAAACCAGACCTGGGTAAGCTGTAGAGAGGGTAGAAAATTGTGGGTAGAGGGCGGAGCTCGAGATTAGGATAGATCTAGTACCAACTGTAACATGATGTTCTCTAACAAATAACAGCTATGAATGAAAAATTGTGCTGGGATGTAATTTATATAGATTTAACTTCAGCATTTGACAAGGTCACACACAAAGCATTGATCAATAAATTAGAACAACTAGGTATTGATGCACTCATTATAAGACAGAAAACTGCATGGCTTACAATAGGACATACCAAGTATCATACAGCAATTGGACAGGTGAAATTCCTGGTTACAGTCAAAGTGTCCCCACAGGGGTCTGTCCTAGGCCCTTGTTTAGACTGCATCTTTCAGACCTAAGATTTTCATCTGAGATGTCCTACAGTCTATATGCAGATGACCTGAAATTGTATAAATTGATTACATGTGTTTCAGATAAGGCATGTCTGGAAAATAACTTGACTAAACTGACCATTTGGGCACAGGAGAACAACATGCTGACAAATACATCAAAAACTAAGCATATGAGACTTGGAAGACATAAATTGAAAGGTGAATATTTAATACAGCACACAGTGATTGAAACTGTAGATTCATTTAAGGACCTGGGTATACGGGTAGATCCAAGCTTTGAGTTTTTTTTTAACCATATCAACTAATTGGTTAATTACAGTTATAGAACTATAGGTTATATAAAAAGATTTACAAACTCAAGGAAATCAGAAATGATGAAGTCATTGTTTGTTACATTAGACCCAAACTTCAGTATGGAATAATATGGAAACCTTATAAGAAAACAAGCACGAGTAAACTGGAAAGAGTACAGCAGAAATATACCAAGGGCATCCATGGATGTGAAAATTTAAGTTATTATGAGAGACTAAAATATCTGAACTTGTACAGTGTCTCTTGTAGATATCTAACAGGAGATCATATTCAGGTATAAAGGCCATTTAGAGACAACTCTCTTTGGGAATGTTTGGCCTTATCAAAAACCATTAGAGAATCATTAAACAACCTATGCAGAAGATTCTATAGGAATGCAAAGTGTACTAACTGGTTCTCTGAGAGAGCAGCTGATGCATGGAACACACTGCCAACTTACATTAAAGCAAGTACTAGCTTAGCACTTGATTTATTAACCTCATTTTTGAATGTTTCCATCAAGAAAGTCAAGAATGCTCCTCCACCATCTCATAGCTCTGGCAAAGTAACTAGGGAACTAAGCACTCACTCCACTAAAATCACTTTTAAAAGTTTCCATCAATTAAACCCAAGGCACAGTGGCACTCCTCTGGGATTCTTCTTGTTAGCCTTCAATCAACTCCACTACTCAGTCATCTGCTGAGGTGCATGCCTTAATCATCAGAATCTTTGGTGCTTTCCCAACTTCTTTTCATTCTTACTGAGTCCATGCATTATATTCACTTCTCACTCATTCTTAAGCTACAGACAGACATTTTTCACTTTAACACAGGTTTAGGAAAAATATCTTAAACTGCAAGAGTGACCAGAGAACACATGCTCCCTTCTGCATCATCAAAGGAATAATTCCTTTTATTCTTCCAGGAATAATGCTGATGAACATGTAGGAAATATCGCCATGGGCTTATGAGAATCAAGCTTCCTGAAGCCTGTTAGGTCATAAACTTGACAAATTAACCTAGGAACCTAACATCTGTTATATACAGTTTAACTTAAAAATGCTGAATGCTAAATGGTTGAAAATGAATTGGTTGAATGCACTATACTGAATGATCAACATGTTATATTAAAATTAGTCTAAACTCACAATATCGAAATTATCGAATATGCCCATTTTTGCACTGTAGTGTGATATCGGAGTTGGTATATTTAAGTAGGGGGTGTGCTGGGTGCATAGCCCCCCCCTGCAAAATAGTAGAGGTGATCTCATTGCTTTTTCAATTAAATGATTTTAGACATTTTGATCATTCAGTGTTTTGGGTTTAGATGTTATTTTTCAACCAAATGAACATTAGACATTATGGCATTCGACATTTTGAAGGTAAACCATTATATACAGATGACCTACTACAGTGAAATCACATGTCAGCACATTCTGGCTTAAAGAAAAACATGCAGAATGTATTTAAAAATGGCCACTTACACAGGCAAACTGCCTCTTACTGTAAAAAAAAAAAAATGAAATCAGAGTATTCACTGCAGTATGAACTCACGTACACTTAAATCACTCATACATCTGGCAATTCGTATTCAGTCATCCATCTAACATTCAAAAATACATTCTTTGTTCAGACATAAAATGTCCATCTATGCTAACAGTAAACTAAGATAAGACAGTGGAGTTTTTGAAAGCATTTAGTTAATATGGGGAAAACACAAAAGTTCCAAACACTAATTAGCAAACACCTGAAAGAAGACTAAAATACATCCTAATACCAAAGGCAGCACAGTGTCAATTGAGCACAGTCATCATATTGACAGGAAAATGTCAAGGGCATTGCCCACCTGATCATGAAGGGATTCACATCCAGATCTAGTGAGGTCATTGTTCCCCTGTACTCTTCACTTATCAGACCAATGATCGAGTACAATGCCCCATTCGGGATGTATCTCACCAGACATCTGCAGCAATTGGAGAGACCCCAAAAGTTCCTCACCAAAAGGATAAAGGGACTCCAAAATCTGTCATATGCTGCCAGATTGAAGAAACTCCAGCTCTATTCAGTCGCATACAGTCTGCTCAGAGGTGACATGTGCCTGACATACAAGGCCATGTCCAACCCGGAATTAATGGACATGCTCCACCTCAAAAAATCCAAATCCACCAAAACCACTAGAGCAAGCGACTTAAACCTTAGCACGGATATAAATAGGACGTGCTGGAGGGATAGATTTATCACTCAGAGACTCCCTATGCTGTGGAATAAAATCCCGGTCCATGTGAGGCAGAGCACCTCGCTGACTCTGTTCAAGAGAAATCTAGACCTGTGGATGGGAGATCGTAGGTTTTCCCCAGGAATCATCTCTGTGTCACTGCTGGACAGAGGCACAACAAACTAATGGGCACAGTATTTTTTCATATAAGGGGTGGCGTAAGCCACAATAATTTGGGCTAGGCTTATAAATGCCTTAGGGCAGATAGCCTAGTATAAACCTATGAACCTATGAACAAGTGCAGTAACAAACAATGAGAAACAGCAGTACAGTCATCAAGGATAAGTACTTAACCAAATGATCCTTAGCAGTGCACTGAAATACCTGCACTTTACAGAATTCTTTCAAGGACAGTCAGGAATTCCTTGAATGAAAACAATGCTCATCTGGTACCCCACTTGCTGAAAAACATTCAAAAAGCTCACCAGGATTTGTAACAAACAAAGGTGGAGAAGCAAAAGATGGACCTTGAGCACTGTGCCACAATTTATAAGAGGAGGACTTTAAGGTCAAGCCATGTAAACCTCAGAAAAGTCATCGGAGTTTGCATGTTTGCTCTATCCTCCCCTCCTTTCTGGACACACCAAGCACCCCAAATTAACAAATTATAGCCTTCACACTGGAAATTCATGCAACAAATTCTTGTTTTTTGTAAAACAAAGCATTTACCTCACCATCTTCAAAACTAAGATGAATGGGTTGGAGACAAAAAATTTACTCTAGGCAGATCCCTTACGGACAGGGACAGTAGCCAGTTGGGTGCGCCAGTGGGAATGCTGAGGCTAGGCTTCCAAAGGTTTAACTGGTCTATCATCCAGCATCAAGCTATGAACAACTCCCTCACTTACTTCTCACTGGCCTTCCAATATGGAGGTCTATGAAGGTAGTCTGACAGAAAGATAATTATAATAAAATAAAAGAGAAAAGAATACAACAAAGATCTAAGAGAACATTACTACACATATAAGAGTTTACACCCTAGTAAGGAAGATTAATGAAATACATTTGGCAGTGATGTCAGAAAAAGAAGTGCCAGAAACATTTGTTGCAAAGTTTAACAACCAACAGAAAGTACAGACTTCAGGGCACTATAAATGCCTAATTTACTTTAACTACTAGCCTGCTTTAAAACTTCCTACATGAGGTTTCAGCTATTCTAGGTATAAGGAAAAATTGACAGTAATCAACAGTGCCTACTGATGAAGGGCATGAATAATTCAGCATTATAGTATTACCAGGCATGATGACGCTATGATGCACAACTGTTGAACAACAAAATAATTTAAGGGATTTAATTCTGGATACATACATAATTGGCTGGCAGCTTTACCCAAGACCTGGAATGAATGCAGATGATAGAGGAAATTCAGTAAATTCCCTTATTTGTATAAAAAGAAAGCTATGTACTTACTACAGTGTTAGATCTGTGGTGTTGTATTCCATCGATTCCTCTATTCATACAAATCCGTCCTCGGCCATTTCAAAGATTAGAATTGAGTGCTTAAGCTCCACCCCTACCCACAGTCCGTTTGCACAGAAGGAGTCACCTCAGATTGAGTTTGCTCTCTGTTAAAAATACCCCAAATTATCCTTAACAGAAAGTAATAAGTTACTCAACAGGCAAAGAGCAGTGGCAAAGAAAATATTAGAGAGACTAGCTAAATTCTCAGCAATCAAGGTCAATTCAATTCATACAGATCCTTAGGTATAACTGATTATGTGACGGACTTAAAATATGGACAGGGGATGGAGGGAGGGTAGCAGAGGAATGGATGGAATACACCAACATAGATCTAACATTATGATAAATACATATCTTTCGTATTTGATGTTGTCTTTTCCTTCCATTCCTCTACTCATGCGGCAGAGTCCCTGGCTACTTCCCGGGTGGTCACATGGAAGGATATTCCAGAGCACAGCTGAATCAAAGGAAGCCCCGGATCTTGTCAATATCCACTTTATAATGAGAAATGAAGGTGTGGAATTTAGGCCAGATGGCCGTAGTACAAATGTCATCTATGGGGACCAGTGGAGAAAAAGGTGGCAGAGGAGACCACTGATCTTGCTGAATGAGCTTTGAGTTTTATTCCTGAGAGGCGCAGTGCAATGTAATTAAATACAGCTGACTAACATCCAACAGATGTAAGGTATAGTCACCCTTGTTGGGAGAAATCTGGGAAAAATACAGGCATGTTAATGGTTTAATTGATGGAGAATTGAGAAGCCACTTTTGGTAGAAAGGATGGATTAGGTCTTACGTAGACTCTGTAAAAAACAAAAAAGGAAGTTTGGGAGAAAGTACACGCAGTTTAGAAATTTTTTTGGCAAAAGATACATTCACCAAAAATGGGGATTTCCAGGACAAATACTTCAAAGCAGCCTTAGCAGCAGGTTCAAAAGGGAATCCTGTCAAGGACTGCAAAACAGCAGTGATAGCCCATGGTGGAAAGTACAGTTGTGTACACTTACCATAAATGTAGATGTTAGAGTGTATTCACTGTTGCAGTCATTACATTTGGGTAATCTGCTGGCAGGTTGCCCTCAGTCGGCCTGAATTCCAAAATCATGGGTCCTGCGTCGGTTGCTGTCTCCTCTTCCATGACGTCAGGTCGTCAGGGGTATAAAACATGCAGCCGATGCCATTTTCTTTAGTTTTTCTTGCCCCCGATGTCAGGTGCCCCCAAAAAGGTAGCAAGAAAATATTATGTGTATATATATATATATATATATATATATATATATATATATATATATATATATATATATATATATATATATATATATATATATATATATATATATATATATATATATACACACACACACACACACACACACACACACACACACACACACACACACACATGCATCAATATAAACTTTACCTTCATCTACAAGCAAATACACCACATGGGTTGTAGAAGATAGAGAAGGAAAGATAAACTCCAGAATGACAGGGGGATGGGCGGGAGGGTCACCTGGACTGTAGCAGTGAATACACTCGAACATCTACATTTATGGTAAGGGTACACAACTGTACTATGTTCTTCGTGTTTCACTGTTGCAGTCATTACATTTGGGTAGAATCCCAAAGCTATGGTTGGGAGGCTGGAGCTAAACAGCATTAGGTGCGGCTATCAAGGCCCTGCAAAACTACAGTGGCAAAGCCTGCCCTGGACTTAAGAGTAGAGAGGCAAATGATAATGCTTTGTAAAGGTGTGAACGGAACTCCAAGTAGCAGCCTCTAGAATGTCTTTGGTTGGTACTCCTCTGAGAAAGGCTGCTGAAGTAGCTGCAGCTCTGGTGGAATGAGACCTAATGCCCTTGGGCACCGGTTTACCATGGTGTAAGTAGCAGAAATGGATGCAGTGGCTTATCCACTTTGAAATTGTCTGCTTTGAAATAGCCTTTCCTTCTGATCCTGCAGCATATGTCACTAGTAATTGCTCAGTTTTTCTTAGAGCTTTAGTCCTGCTCAAGTAGAATCTTAGCTGTCTGTGTACGTCCAAGGAATGCAGAATTCTCTCCCCTTGTTCTGCAGATTTGGATAAAAGGTTGGCAGATGAATTGTTTGGTTAAGAGCCACACTGGAAACCACCTTAGGCATAAAAGTAGGATTTGTCCTCAGAGACACCCTGTCTGGGTAAAATATGATAAAAGGCTCTACAGACATGAGGGCCTGTAGCTCTGAAACTCTTCTTGCTGAAGTAATTGCTAGTAGCAGAGCTGTTTTCCATGATAAGAACTTTATATCAGCGGTAGCAGCTGGTTCAAATGGAGGCAGGGTGAGCTTTTCCAACACATAATTGAGGTCCCATGCAGGTAATGGTGATCTTCTTGGAGGCCTTAAATTTTTGGCTCCTCTAAGATACTGATTTAGTAAAGGATGATTACAGATTGGTGGCTCTGTATTGTAATGAGCTGAAATGGCAGAGGCATGGATTTTAATTGATGAGAAAGATAGGCCTTTGTCAAGCATCTCAGTTAAGTATTGTAACATCGGAGGAATATTTGGTTCTGCTGCATCAGTTCCTTGTGCTGGATTCCAAGCACAGAATCTCTTCCATTTGTCAGCATAAGATTTTCTAGTACTAGGTCTTCTGGCTTCCAAAATGGCATCCATCACAGCTTTACTGAGAGGTGTTGTTTGTATAACTACATGATCAGCCATGCTGCCAGGTTCAGTGTCTGTAGTTGATTGTGCGGGATTGGACTGTTTTGCTGGGACAGTAGTTGAGGTCTTTGAGGTAAGGTCCAAGCTGGGTATTGAGACAAGTTCCTTAGGATTGGGTACCAGTACTAGCGGGGCCAGTCCGGGGCAATCAGAATCATCTTTGGTTTCTCTTGTCTGACTTTTAGGAGGAAAGGCGTAAACAGATAGGTTTTTCCAACTGAAGGCTAGGGTGTCCACTTTCCATGCTTCTCTGTGATAAGTCCTTGTGCAGAATCTTTTCAATTGATAATTTTGAGGAGAGGCAAAGAGATCTATGTCTGGGCTCCCCCATTTCTCTGTTATCATGCTGAAGACTTGTGGATTTAGTTTCCACTCGTGAGGATCCATAAGGTTTCTGCTTAAATCGTCTGCCAGAGTATTTTGTTTTCCTGGCAGGAATTGAGCTTGAAGATGTATTTGGTAGGTCAAAGCTGTGTCCCACAGTGCCATGGCTAATTTGCAAAGGGGGTATGAGTGTGTGTCCCCTTGCTTGTTTATATACCACATGACTGTGGTGTTGTCCATTTTTATCAGTAGTTGTCCTGGATGAAGTAAGTCCTTGAAGGCTGTTAGGGCATTTTGAACAGCTAGCATCTCTTTCTGGTTGATATGTAGATGCATTTGTTTTGGGGTCCATATGCATGACCTGAATGCATCTTCCTGCCATGTGGGCCCCCCAGGCATAATCTGATGCGTCTGTTAAGGTTTGGCTGACAGGGGGTACAGTGAAGGCCCGTCCCATGTTTTGGTGACATGCCTTTGCCCACCATAGAAACTCCTGTTGTAGGCAGGGAATGAGAGGAATCATTGCTTCCAGACTGTGAGAATGCTGACTCCATAAACTTTTTAGGTACCACTGAAGTTTCCTCATATGCAGTCTTGCATATGGAATCAGTAGGATGCGGGATGCCAAGAAGCCCAGAGCCTGCAGAATTTGTCTTGCAGATAACTGGGTTTTTGTTGCCAGCATTTTGAAGTAAGTAGTCAGTTGCCTTTGTTTGTCTATCGTGAGGTAAGCCATCTGGGCAGTTGTATTCAAGCTTGCACCCAGAAATGTTAGCTTTTGAGAGGGTACCAGCTGTGATTTCTTTTCATTTATTGTGTACCCTAGGAGCCTTTTCACAAATGCCAGGTGTCGAAGAAGAATGTCCTTGTTCTCTGGTTGAATGAGACAGTCATCCAAGTAAGGATATATTTGTATACTTCTTTGTCTGCAAAATGCAATTGCTGGTACCAGGCACGTTGTAAAGACCCTGGGTGCAGTAGATATGCCAAAGGGCAGTGCAGAGAATTGGTAATGCATTAAGCCAGCCTTGAATCTGAGGTATCTTCTGCACGATTGTCTTATTGGGACATGCAGGTATGCCTCTTTTAGGTCTAATGTTACCAGCCAAATTCATGTCCAGCATGGGCAGAAGCTGCTGCAAAGTCAGCATTTAGAATTTTGGAATGTCCAGGTATGTGTTCAAAATCGATAAATCCAGTATTGGCCGCCAGGCCTGGTCCTTTCTGGGTGCCAAGAGCAGTCTTGAGTAAAAACCTTGTCCTTTTTCCTGTTCTGGTACTGGCTGAATGGCCCCCATATCCATGAGGGACATAACCTGTTTCTGTGCCTCTGCCCATTGATTTTTTGGCAGATCTGGCCAACCATTTGCCATTGGCAGTGTGTGGAAATGGAATCTGTATCCCTGTGATACTATGTTTAGTACCCACTTGTCCTGGGTTATTAAATGCCAATTTTGAGCAAAAAGTGCTAATTTTCCCCCTATGGGTGCTGCCAAAATATAAGTGCTTGGTGTCGGCAGAGGGAAGTCACTGGGATTGTTTTCTGTAGGTTTGCGCTCAGATTTGGAGGTAGAAGCGCCCCATTGCTTTGACCTGTATGAATCCTGCACCTGGTATCTGGAACCCATAGCGCATCTGGATTTGCCCCTTTGAGCTCTGTCTGACACAGGAAAGGACCAATTTTTTGTAGGCCAGTGTCTACTGGATCTTGGTGGCTGCACTTGTAAGAAGTCTTTAAAAGTTTGCATAGACTTAGCTTTGTCTTCCATTTTCTTTAAAACCTCTTCTGCCTTAATACCAAACAGAGAATCATGCTGTAAATGTGCATCTAGCAATTTAGTTTTAACATGATCAGGCAAATTGTGTTACTTTAACCAGGCATGCCTCCTAATCACAGATCCAGTAACTGTGGCCCTTGCAGGACGCCTCTGAGGAGTCAAAACCACATTGCAAAGTATGCTTTCCAACCTGTTCAGCTGCATGCAATAAATCCTGCAATTCTTTATTTTCTGCACATTCTGAAATCAACATCATTTTCAAGTCATGCCACAGCATGTTGTTGGTACTTAAGCATATGAAATTGACAATTTAAGGCTCTGATTGCCAAGGTTGCACATGTATAAACCTTTTTCCCCATCTGTCCAGTGCCCTTGAATCTCAGTCAGAGGGGGCAGGATTTTTTGCTGTTGAGGACTTACCTCCCTTTGGTCCCTATGAAATAGTTTCAGGATCAGCAGCAGGGTTTCTAAATACAAATTTATGTGAGTCAGGGACCCTGTAATATCTGTCAGGCTTACTGGGAGCTGGAGGTAAGGAGTCAGGGGTCAAGCTTGACTCCGAAAACACATCATCCACAATGTCTAAAACAGGGAGAATGGCTAAAGGCCTGTGCTGAGGGAGTAGAAGGAAATCCCTGAGCCTCTTTTTTTGATTCTGAGAAAAGTCTTGGCTCTCCCAGTGGAAATGCTCCCTCAAAGTATGCAAGGTTTCTCCAAATGAATAATCCTCAGGAGGAGAAGCAGATGGTATAGACTCCTCTGCATCAGAATCCTCATAGGGAGGTATAGATAATTCCTGACCAGAAGAGGAATCAGAAGAAACAGAAACCTGATCTGAAGATTCATAATCTGTGTCTTGCCTAGGCCTCTTATCTGGAGGGGAATGGGTACCCCTGATCAAGGTAATAAGGTCCTCAGTCATTTTAGGCATACAGGCCTGTGCACGTGGCTCATGCGTCAGTTTTTCGGTTTGATATACAAATGTTGAGGTCTGAATACACCCTCAGAAGCCGGTGCCTGCTCAGCGGCTCCGGACCCATCCGAGGGAGATACATCTGTCGGTCCAATACCGCGAGTATCTTGCGGCATGCCAGACTTCACGTGGGTGTCAGTAAAGGCCTGCGACTTGAAGGTAGTGGGTATCAGGGGCTGCGAAAGCGCCTCACTGAGTACCGGCGACTGGCTTAGGAGAAGCTTCATCATCTGTTATGGATCTCGACTGCCTTTCTCTGTCCTTTTCTTTGCGTTTTTTATGTACTCCGGTAGTCAGATTGCTATCAGACATTTCTGGGTAGTTAAATCCGTTTCCAAAATACTTTGATGCAAAAATATACCGACGCTTAATAGTGCGTTGGTTAAATCTAGCACAAAACTGACAGCCAGGCACATTGTGATCAGGGCCTAGGCAAGGAATACAGTATAAATGGAAATCTTTATGACGTATTTGCTTCCCACAAGTAATACAATTATTAACTTTTTCTGACATCGGTAAGGAGCAAGAAAAAAGTTTCCCCAACGGGGTACTTAGCTTTATTAAAGACTTCGGTTCTGAAACTCAAACTCAAATATTTCAGTAGTTGGCCGACCGGCATTTGCAAAATACTTCTGCTTTGGGCACCAGGTGGCAAGAAAGACTAAAGAAAATGGCGTCGGCTCTATGTTTTATACCCCTGATGACCTGACATCATGGAAGAGGAAACGGCAACCAACGCAGGACCCAAGACTTTGGAATTCAGGCCGACTGAGGGCAACCTGCCAGCAGATTAGCCAAATGTAATGACTGCAGCAGTGAAACTCGAAGAACATCTGGATTTCTAAGCAGGGATGTAGAAGGAAAGTACCCTGGAGAAAAGCCTTGGATAGTGAAAGAAAGATTAATGGGGTGTGAGCTTCTCTAATGTGAAAAGAGGAAATGGCAGCTAACTGAACCTTGATAGTGGAATAACTAGCTTCTTGAAAGAGATGAGCTAGAAAGTTTAGTATTACTGGAAAAGAAGCTGAAAAGGGGGTCAAGACCTCTTTCTGTTGCTCAAACAGAAAATCTTTTCCATTTGCTTTTCTATACCTTCCTAGCTGAAGGCGTATGTGAGGAAGATAAAATGTATATGGTGGGGGTGAAAGCCTGGACTGCTTAATTATCATGAATTGGAGAAACTAAGGTGTTAGCCTGTGTCCCCAAATGTCTGGGTGAGGCTCCCTGGATGGATGAGATATTAAGTTTGGGTTAGCGCCCAAGTCTCAAGGAGGGTGAATCAGAAGAAGCCAAAGGTAAAGAAACCCAACTGTCAAGGCCAATGAGGGGGTATGAGGATGACTGAGACCTTCAGCATTGAGGCTTTCTGAAGAAACTTTGGAATCAGAAGGAAAAGCATAAATAAGTCCTGGAGGCCAAGGGTGCGTCAGAGCATCCCTGGGTGGCCTCCCCCTCAAGGAGGATCCGAGCAAAGAACTTGATGCATTTGGTGTTCAAGGGAGAAGCAAAGAGAAAGCAACAAAGATGGCCACAATGGCTGAATATCTGCGCTGTTACTAAGGGATTGAGGGGCCACTCGTGGGGGAGCAGAAGGGATCTGCTCAACCTGTCTGCAAGAATGGACTCCCCTTGGATATGCATTGCTACTAGAAAGCAGCAAGAACAGATCAGTCACTGCCATATCATGGCCTCTCAATACAGGAGATAAGACCTGGTTCATCCTTGCTTGCTGATGTATCAAACATCCATGTTGTCCTTTTGAATGGAAATCACATCCAAGGAGGGAGAGACCTGAAAGGCTTGCAGAGTAAGGACTGCTCTCATCTCCAAGATACTGATGTGAACACTAACCTCTATAGAAGACCACATGCCTTGGACGGTCCTTCCCAAATAATGACCCTCACCTTAATAGGGAGGCGTCCCTGGTCAGTGTGGCCTTGGAAGTCGGGAGAGTGAAGAGACATTCTTCTTGAAGAAGAGGGGTAGTTAACCATCAGCGAAAGTGCTGTATGCAAATGTTGTGGGACTGATCACACAAGACACTGGTTGTTGCCTGAGCGACCACTGCACTGACAGTGTCCACTGAAGCACTCGTGTAAAATCTGGCTAGAGGAACTCATGTAGTGGAAGCAGCCATGGAGTCCAGAAGGCAGAGAACCAACTGGTTTGTTGTCTTGTTCACTTCTGCAAATAGTTTCTTTAACTTTTGGACAAAAAAAGAGTTGAACCCTCATAAGGGGCATTAATGAAGGACATCTTGAAGTGCTCTGTGAAATTGCAAAGCTGCATCCAGGCATTCCTTCTGATGGATAAAGCTGTGTCGCCTGCTCAAGATGCCCATTTTGTGCATTAGAAATAAAGCACATAGGCATTAGACAAAGGAGGAGGGTACCCATCTGATAACCAAAGGTCTTTTCTAAACCACAGATAAAGTCCCTGGAAAAGAAGCGAACATTTCTTTGACCAAATCTCTCTGAAAACATGAAATGTGCCAGGAAGCTAAGCATTCTCACAGAGAAAGTGGATGAGGTGCAGATCTTCTCCCCAAATCTGTCCAGAGTGCGAGATTCTCTATTTGGCAGATGGACAGAGGAACTCTCCTCTGCAAGTTCCTTTCTGGTGGCTGCATCTAGCACCATGGAATCCAGTGCTGGGTCCCTGCTCCAATGAAAACGTTCCTTGGGAGCCATTAAGAACCTGCCTGGCTTCTTAGGGATGGGTTCAATTGTGCTTAGATTCCTTCCTTGTCCAGGATATGGGATAAGGTCCATCATCTCATCCATTTTTGTTTTTATTTTTGGGGTGGGGGGGGTATCACTAAAGTAGTAGATGGGACAGAACTGAAAACCTTGAAGACCAATCCCTCAGAACAATGTGTTAGGGAAGACCAACCTCCTTTATAAGGAGTTCAAGGATCTCTCCAAATGAGGATCTGGGGGACCTTCTCCCTCATCAAAATCAGTATCAGTGGTCGGAGATTCCTCAGAGGAAACAAAGTGCCTCCTCTTACACTTGCATTTTCTGTGAGCCTGGAATCAGGAACATATAAGGTCTCAGGGCAGAGAACAGGGTCAAAGCTCTCAAGAACTGACTGCTCCGACTAGGCCAGGCTGCATACACTGGGAAACCCTATGGAGGAGGGATGGACCTGATTGAGAAGGAGAAGATCCAGCCCTTGGCTGAGAGACAGCAACATTTCAAACACCTCGAATGCCAAACTCACAATGGCTTAGGAGAGCTTTACCTTCAGGTCCGAGAACCAGGGGAGACACTCGACCATGGAAGCCATTTGCCTCAGGTCCAAGGCAGTCACCATAACTGAGCTGTCAAGCACCAAAGCTTCTAAGGGAAGAAAAGGATTCAAAGATCCGATCCCAACCTATTGGAATTGACACCAATATTATGGCTCTGGGAGTCCGACACCTTGACAAAGATTAGAGCAGACCTCAGAGAACTGACCGAAGTCAAGGAAACATGAAGTCTTGGTTCTGATGCAGATCTACTTTGGACAAGGCTCTGAGCTGGGTGGTTGGATCAGAGAAGGAGCCATTACTGGGTGCTGGGAAGAAGTGTCTCTATTGGATCCAGTGGAGGTCAGAGCCAGTAGTATCCCACAACTAGATCTGGGTTGACAGAAAATGCTGTATCATTCTGTCCATGTCTGCTTCAGTAAGACTCTTGCAGAATCTGACTGATCTGAGGGATGCTGCCAAAGGAGGTCTGGAGGACAAATGGTGTTCTTGTAGAATGGCCAATCTAAGCCTTGGATATGCTGGTTCTGATGTGAACCGAGGAGGACACAGAGCCTATGACAATAGGATCCAATGGAGGCACTGGATCCAAAGATTTACCTATGCTAGCTGCTGGAAACAAAGGAGTGGTCATATCTGAGGAGTGTTTTCTTGAGGATTTCAATTTCTCACAACAGGAAGAAAGCCCGTCTTTTATTTAACAACAGCAGCAGAAGGGGTTGAAGTCTCTGGTTTTCCATATGAGGGCTGAGGCTTTGAACCAGGTGAAGGCTAGATGAGACCCTTCCCTCAACCAAATCTCTGACCAAAGCTTCACAAATTGAGCAAGTAACATCACGTTGTATGGGACCAAGGTAGTATTATACACATTTTTCATCTGTATCTGAATTCAGAATTTTGTGTGAACATTGCACGTTTTTCTTAAATCCTGATGATTTATCTGACATAATAAATGAAGTAAAGGTAACAACAACAGTGAAAATTTATATATCTAAAACAGTTATGAAATCCAGTACTTATAACTAAAGAACAAACTAGTAAAGCCTAACTACATTATCTAACAACCAACCACACACTAAGGACTATATTAAGACAATGACAAAAACAGGAAAGAGGAAGAACCCTATAAAAAAGGATAAAAGGAATACATAGGTAATAACAGCAAACAAGTCTTCCCTCTATAAGAAAAACAATGCCAACCACACCTGAGCACTAAGAGCGCCAGCACTAAAATGTGGCAACCGAGATATGAGGTAACTCTTTCTGTGCAAAGTGCTTATGAGTAGGGGGAGCAGCCTGAGCACCAGATCCTGAGCTTCGAAATGGCAGAGGACAGATCAGACGTTGGACCTGATAACCATGAGTAGAAGACTGGACTGAAGAGACAACTTCAGACCTCATTTTGCTTTAAAACTTGAGCTCTAAGACTGTGGCATCAAGCAAATATTACCTGGAGTAAAGGTCATACAGATTTTTCAAGTACTGCTCTGCTTCCGATCTTTTGCTATCTTCTAAGCATTCCTTTATTCGAGTCTGCAAAAAAGAATAAAAATAAAATTTCAGCAAAACTGCAAACACCAGAAAGCAAATTAAAGGAATATCTGTTACGGAGGACAGCACGAACCTGAGAAAACAATGAATGCCAATTACCTTCAGGCTGCTGTGAATGTGCAAGCTCAACTCATTCCATTATAAATGCTGAAATCATACCACAGTCAGACAGGGTAGTTAATGAGAACTTTCTCTTGTATGTTCTAAATCTTTATCATAAACTCCAAAAACGGATTCATCAAGCAGCATATAGTTAGTCTAAAGGCACTTCTAGCATTTGCCAGAAAAATACAAACTAAATATTAATACTGAACCCTGCAGGAATTATAACCCTGTAGTTGCTGAATGTTGGGAGCTCTCTTATCTCTTAAGGCTGAGTGACCTTGTAAGTTGTATATTAAGGGCTGCAGGTGTAGAGAGTTGTGGGTGGGGTTTGCCAACCATGCAGGAAAGTATAGCTGTATTAGTAACTCATAACAATGGTCAAATCGGTAAGGGGATCAATGCTGTAGTATGAATCTTTATATATGGGAATTATCTGCACTCTGACTTCCAGAATTATGTTATGTGGAAGCTGCCAGCAAATTGAGCTCCTCCAATGCCTCACAATGTCAATATGGCATATGACTCAATGCTTAATCTACTGTAGTTTTACAACATGTGTCTGTTAACTTAATGACATTTTATTACTGTGGGAACCCCTATTTTCTCCTTAATCTTTAGATATATATATATATATATATATATACATATATATATATATATATATATATATATATATATATATATATATATATATACATATATATATATATATATATATATATATATATATATATATATATATATATATATATATATATATATATATACATATATATACATATATATATATATATATATATATATATATATATATATATATATATATATATATATATATATATATATATATATATATATATATATATATATATACATATATATATACATATATATATATATATATATATATATATATATATATATATATATATACATATATATATATATATACATATATATACATATATATATATATATATATATATATACATATATATATATATATATATATATATATATATATATATACACACACACATACATACATATATACATATGAGGAAAACATGTCAGAAGCTCAACCCTTTAAAACACTGCACCACACATTCATGAAAAGCAGACAATCAAATGCAAAGGCTGCAGAGTATACTGCAGCCAAACTAAACACATTTGTGGCACTCTTGCATGTCAGCCCACCAATGGCAATAATGTATGTGTAATGATTTCTGACACTTTTTGGCTTTTTGTTAGTTTGTATACGTTTACTTAGTAACCAGGAACTTACATGCATATAAGTGCGTGTATT
Organism: Protopterus annectens; assembly: GCF_019279795.1. Lineage (NCBI taxonomy): Eukaryota > Metazoa > Chordata > Ceratodontiformes > Protopteridae > Protopterus > Protopterus annectens. The sequence continues at coordinate 761,537,038 of NC_056737.1, forward strand.
ACTGAAACTGTCAATCACATAGTTTGTCAAAGCTGGTCAATGGCAAGTCAGCTCATGTAATGTACTGACTTGGCTATGGTTAACTTGTCTTGAAAGGAAATGTATGGCAGTGTAGTGGTGATGCCATTGTAGAGACAGCTTAAGTTAGAGAGTGTAAAGGTGAACCCCCAACATTAATCCTGGATTAATTGTGATGCAGGTAGGTCAATTACTATGTATGTGTTAGTTTGGAAGTATGTTTCTTTATTAGCAATGAAGGTTTCTAATATTTGCAATTATTATGGTTCGTGAGGTCAAATGGGCCATTTTCACTAGTATGCAAATGAAGTGTTCATTTTTATAATGGCTGAGTTTGCTGAAGTCCCACGTTCTTCCATGTCTTCTGCAATTGTAGGCTGGATTGTTTAGTGTTATTCAAAACTGAAGTCTCAGACAGAAAGAGGGAGGGGCTTACTATTAATGGATATATGTACTTTTTTGAAAAGGAGAATAATGGGAAGCACTACTCGGCATGTCCCTTGAAATTGAAAAAAAAAAAAAAACACACACACAAAAAAAAACCTACTAAAACAGAAAGAAAACGGCTTCAGAAAGCAGCCAGTAGTTTTAAAGTGCATAAAGCGCTTTTCGTTTAATAAAATCAAACTTCTTCAGATGCGTTTTTTTTTTTTTTTTTTTTTTTTTATAAGCGCTTTTCGTTTAATAAAATCAAACTTCTTCAGATGCAAACATTCAAGGTACAAGTTTTAGTTAAATAAAATACCAGGAAGTGCTTGAGCCAGTCAGCTCACATGGTGTGATGACATCAGCAACAATAGTTAACCCTTCCTGTTCTACACACTATGAAATAATACTATTTAAAACTAAAACAATGCTGACATCCATAGACAAGAACGACTGAAGCTATGGTTTGAAAACACGTATTAACAAAGTATACTAATGGGTATTACTTTAAACAACAACTGAATATATAAAATAAAATTAAAAAATTTTACCTATAAAGAATTACTAAAAAAAGATTTTAAGTAATTCTACCATGCTAAAAAATATATATATATATATATATATATATATATATATATATATATATATATGTATGTATATGTACATGAAATACTTCATCTCTACAAACTAAATCCCTTCATATCACTAATGAATACTTATAATAATATAAGCGATACACTGCTGAAATTCTACACTACAACCTTTTTTGGCAGCTGAAGAAGTTTGATTTTATTAAATGAAAAGTGCTTTATGCACTTTAAAACTACTGGCTGCTTTCTGATGTCCCTTGAAATTAGCTAACTGTCCTAATGCTGGTGATGTGCTAAAGTACAGTAAAGTTTCAAAAGAAGCAGAAACTTATCAGCAGAAGTTTGGGAGGGCATGCCGGTTAATGCTTAAGAGGTAGTGGCTGCGCTTCCCTCTAGGCAGTGATTAAGTCAACTGTCAATCATGTGCAGAATAGATTTTTTTGAATGATGACAGGGTGACTCCTGGAATGATTTCTGATACTGATGGATGTGAAAGACCACTGCAAAAATTGTGAATCACAAGGAAGTGGGTAGTTTCAAAAAAATTCTGATGATGATGATGATGCCCAAGCAAAATTTTGCTGATCTTGCTGCTGTTACATTATGGATATGTGATGGTAAAGTCTTACTGAACAGTGTGATGATGAGGCAGTTACACACTCTACATGCTTACATATCTCATCTAGATGTCAGGTCAAAGTACGCCATTTGTATATGTAGTCTATTTTCTAAATCATATTCAGTTTATAGATTCACAGACTGTTACTAGCCTAATGACCCTGAGGTCCTTTCTAATCCTAGCCAAATTTTCCCAAAACAATAACGGTGTCCTGTATCCAAATAGGACACTGATAGCCAGGCATTTATAAGCTATCTCTGTCCATAAGAGACATGAGTGCCAGGCCTGGTGTAAATTTCTTATTCCCCATCCACTTGTCTAGGTTGTGCTTAAACTGGGTAATAGGCGAACTCAGCTTCACATGGATGGGAAGCCTGTTCCATAGGAGGGGCAGACTCTGGGATACATATCTCTCTTCAGCATGTTCTGTTTTAAGTCACAGACAATTTTCATTTTCCCATTTTCTTAGATTCATGGTTTTATAAGTTCATAATTAATTACTAGGGTAAGCTTTCTTAATAGGCCATTCTAAGCCCAACCAAATTTCCTTCCCAAAGGTGAGAATCATACATTGTACCTTGTGTCTGAGAGTCAAATACCTTTATCATTACAATGGGTTTTATCACTAGATTATTGAGGTCTTATGCTTCTATGGTTTTACTGCCTTACCTAATACACAACGTCAAATTATGGACACGCACAAATACAGAGAAAGCCCACCTCTTAGGTACTTCTAAAATCATTAACTTAAAAAGATAACATTAGCTCCCATTTGGGACTCGAGCTCAACACCTCCAGCATAACATGCTACTGTAACTGCTCCTAGACCAACAAGAGCCTATTGTTTTGCAGGTGTTTTTGTAGAATTTCAAAACAATTTACATGCAGCTAAACTACAGTGTGCAAAACAATAGATTTAAGCATTACATATACAGAGATATTAGGTCTACTTTTAGTTGACCCACAGCTGATCCACAGAAACACTGACATGTTTTAATATCAACATGCTACAGTGCATGCTCCAAGGCTAACCCATGGAACATGCAACAAAATGTGAAGTGTTTTTTGCAGTGTGGCATCCCCTCCTTGCTCCCCCGCCTTGTTAAACGTAAACGACTCAATAATATGATGAAGTTTCCTGTAAAGTGGCTGACATACATTGCCACTGATCGCAGCACAAAATATGTCCTTGACATAAATGCTTGCATAAATAGTTAACCGTTCTACTATGGGCCCCAATACCACTGAGCTTGTCCTCATACAATCATGTCTTTCCATCTCCATATGTATTATTTTCTCTTGTTAAATGAGACCATTAAATCAGGGACCTTTTTTTTTTTTTTTAATTGGTAAATATCTATGTTTAGGGACTTTTCAAATGCAAAATTTCTTCAGTTATCTAACCTAAATAAATTCCTCTGACAGATCTCATTGCTGAAGCCGCAAGCTATAACTCTGACTTCTACTGCTACTTAAAATGATGCAAAGATAAAGCAGTCAACATGTATACCAAATAAAATGACAAATTAAAAATCAGCTCATTTAAACAAATAATATAACATGACAAAAGAAATTTCTTAATGCTTGCACGGGATCTCATTCCACCTAACCCAAACGGTATACTTGGCAAACTGGTAAAGGGTTAAGGAAATCATTAAGAAGTGCAAAGCTGAATATTAACTTAAAATAGCCACTAAAACCAAAGAATAACAACAAATCTTTCATTGACAACATCAGGAAGTTGAGACTTACTACCCAATAATATTCAGAGCTGGTCAACAGCAGTGCTGCCCACTCTGACAAAAAAAAAAAAGCTAGTATCTTAAATGACAAATTTAGTACAGATTTTACTCCACCCACATTTACAGCTATTTCACAGATTCCACTGTTCCAGCCACTTCTTTAATTACTATGGAATAAGTCCTCTGGGCCCTTTTAAAAGCTAACAGCACATAATCCACTGGCACTGATAACATGCTAGAAAGTACAGTTGTGTACACTTACCATAAATATAGATGTTTGTGTGTATTCACTATTGCAGTCATCACCTTTGGGTTATCCCTGCTGTGGTAGCCCTCGGCTGGGCCGATTACCAGAGTCAATGTTTTTCTGCGTCGGCTGCTGTCGCTTGATGGACGTCAGGTTGTCAGTGCTATAAAGCAAGGCAGCTGATGCCATTACATCAGTTTTCCTTACCTTAATCAGACAGAAGCCCAAGGAAATATGGTAAAGTGGTCCTGGTGGCTAAAAGCCACCATAAGAAGCTTACGTCTCCTTAAGGAAAGAGGATATAAGTGGGAAGGAGGGAGGCAAACCAGGACTGCAACAGTGAATACACTCTAACATCTACATTTATGATGTGTACACAACTGTACTATGTTCTTCGTGTTTCACTGTTGCAGTCATCACCTGTGGGAGGATTCCCAAAGCTGAGGAGAGGGGTGGAAGGATTAGAGATCTAGGCATGGGTAAGCATACCCTGCAGAACTGCAGAGGCAAACCTTGCCCTAGCCTTAGAGAAAAGAGGTAGGTGGTAATGCTTTGTAAAGGTATGGACAGAGGTCCAGGTGGCAGATTCCAAGATGTCCCTGGTGGGAACTCCTCTGAGGAACGCTGTGGAAGTGGAGGCTGCCCTAGTGGAATGGGTACGAACAGACTTAGGAAGTGGATTCCCATGTAATCTGTAGCAGAAATGGATACACCGTGAGATCTATTTGGAAATGGTTTGCTTGGAAATGGGCTTTCCCTCTGCCCCTGGGGCAAAGTTGACAAGAAGTTGGTCTGTTTTCCTGATGGGTTTAGTACGGTCCAGGTAGTATCCGAGCTATCTGTGCACATCTAGTGAGTGCAGAATTCTTTCCCCCTTGTTTTTAGGGTTAGGGAAGAAGGTGGGTAGATGTATGGCCTGGTTGGTTGTCACATTAGATACCACCTTGGGTATAAAGGAGGGGTTAGTCCTCAGGGAGACCCTATCTGCATGGAAAATCATGAAGGGCTCAGTGGCCATCAGTGCCTGAAGTTCTGAAACCCTTCTGGCTGAGGTGATAGCTAGTAGGAAAGCAGTCTTCCAGAAGTAGTATTCAGTTCTGCTGAAGCAGCAGGTTCGAAGGGTGGTAAGGTTAGTTTTTCCAAAACATAATTAATTCAAGTCCCAGGCTGGCGTGTGTGGCCTTCTGGGAGGTCTAATATTAGAAGCCCCTCTGAGGAATTGTTTAACCAAAGGATGTGAGAACAGTGGCTGGTCTGTATCGAAATGAGATGAAATGGCTGAGGCGTGGATTTTAATAGAAGAGAAGAAGAGGCCACTATTAAGTAACTCTGCTAGCACTGATGACCTGACATCAATCAACAAGCAACAGCAGCTGATGCAGAAAAACATTTGACTCTGGTATTCGGGCCGGCCAAGGGCTATCACAGCAGGGATAGCCCACAGGTGATGACTGCAACAGTGAAACACGAAGAACATCAGGATCACCTGCAAACTAACCACATGAGATAGTACTGAACACCACTCCACCAAAGCATAGGGTCTCTCTTGCAGTATGAAGAATGACTAAGTGCAGACTTTCTGGCAGCTAAAATCACTTGTGTAACTCTGGCAGAATGCACGTCCTAAGGAGTAGTCAGTTACTGCTCCAACCTTAGCAGGACCTCCATGGCTTGCACTGTGCTAGTTTGCTGTGTTGCCAAGGATCTGGCACTACATCTTTCTTGGTCACCAAAGGAAAACAAGCGCAAGTTTTGGAATTTTTTTTCTCTGAATTTTGCGAATCAGGGAATAGGACAAATTGTCTGGCAGTTACCACAAGACTAAAGCCTGCATTGACTTCCTTTGTCCAATGTATATGGTTTGATTCCTTCCACCTTCATTTGCCTACCATGTAACTGAGCAAGTTGTTTAACCACACAGTGCTCTAAAGCGCAGTGAGATCTACCAGGATGTAACCATGCTCCAGACTCTAACATAGGACTGTTGGGCATTGACAACTTACTATGTGACCCCATTTTTCAAGATGTTCCTCGTTTTCCACTTATTATTATATTAAACAAAAGGAAGGAGAATCTGTCATTTGTACACATTTCAAAAGAAAAGGCAGGCTCATGCACAGATTTCCTAGGAAAAGACCTATAGATCCTTGGTCTTTAAACCCCTTAGTTTTTCTCCATCAATCTGACAAAGACAGGATCATGTGAGGAGACTGACCCCTTAGATGGCCACCCTCTACAGCTGGCACTTCAGTTCTTCACAACAGCTTCTAAGTGTAACTGGACTGAAACACTGTCACTTATGATAAAGCTTCACAATGCACACCACTCCCAATAAGGGACTGTGCCTGTAAATGTCCTTGTTTATAATCTGGTGACCACAGTAAAGCATAGAAGGTGCATAGATTTTGACATTAAACAAGGGAACTTGCCATAATGTATGTTAAGACTTCAATCTGAACATAAGCGGCAGGAAAGAATTGGGACTGCAGGGCTTGAGTATGCCCTCTCAGCTCAATGTAAGATGTGTTCAGTTATGCCAGCCATAAGGCTACATGCCCTTTAGAACAGGATATGAAGAAATTTCAGAGTTGGGGGTATTACAAGAGGAAATTCCAAGAAATGGCCAATGCAGAAGTCTTCTTAGATCAGTGTTAAAAGGAAAATGGGGGCTCAGAGATGCTGGTATGCACTCCTAAAGTGGTAGTGCAAATCCACAATGTGCCAATGCAAGAGGAATGCACTCTGAATGCAATAACTGGAGAAACTGAAAAACTGTGCCAAAACATGGTTTTCAGGAAGAAAATCTCTGCTTTCACCCATACCAGTGAACTCCATATACTAAGACTTAATATCACCTGAAAGTACAATGAAATCTGGCGACAAGACAAAATTCCAATGAAGTAGAGCATCCCAACAGTGCAGCACCCTTTCATCTTGCTCTGTAGTGTCAGTAATGGAACACTAATCCTAGCACCTGGTGAAGAGACAAAACTCGGAGCCTTCTAATCCTCCTAAAAAAATCAAGTGAACTGATCAGTGAGACAATGACACCATCAACAAAGGAATCCTTGAACCCCATCAGAAGTCCACTTTGTAATAGCAGTCTTCTAACGAGGTATCTTCTGGTGGAAATAGTATATTCCCAGATTAAAGGAACATAGAAAAAGGAAATTCTTTTTCAGCCACTAACACAGTCCGTCTTCTTCCCATTCTTCTTTGTTTGTGATCTCCCTCCCCCCACCATTCTGCAAGTTCAACATCAGAAAGTTGATAAAGTGATAGTTCTGGAAACTGGTCCAGAGGCTCCTTCTGTAACCTTAGTCAGCTGTCCCTCTCTTGTGACCACAACACTAGCTTTTGCGTTAGTTATCTATCAATGAACACAGCCAGATGTACTGAATATGGGCATTCCCAATAATCAGGAATGGGTAGTAGAGTAAGGAAATGTGAAAATTACTCCACCCTTCTAACGCATATCATCTTTGGCAAAACCATCATCAAGTCAAAAAGTTCAAAAGTACTGCTGGTGGAGTTTTCTTTGACAAAAATTGCTTAATTCTTACATTTAACTTTTTCACTGATTAATCATTTAGGAAGGGAAAGCAGAAGGGGAGTGGAGAATTAGACTTGGTTTTAGCTTTTTGCTTACCTCCTTAAACCTAGCTCACAGTACATACTTTAAAAAAAAGTCAGAAGTGGCTAGATTCTTTTCTGTACCACTCTTCCTCCACTTGCTTGTTCCAGACATTATTTTTCCAATAACATATGACCACATGACTGGATTCTTGACTTAAAAAAAATGCATATATCAAACAGCAATCAGTTTCAGGATAATTATGGCAAGTTTGTCTTGGACTGAATTCTGAACACAATGAACTTTATGGAAGACTACCTCCGTTATAAAAAATGTATCTCTGGAAAAGTTAATCTCACATAAAAGCAGCTTTTCTCTGAGTGCTAATTACAGAAAAATCATATGAATAAAGTACAGCTGTGTACACTTACCATAAATGTAGATGTTCGAGTGTATTCACTGCTGCAGTCATCACACTTGGGTTATCCTGCCAGGGGTAGCCCTTCAGTCGGCCCAAATAACAGAGGCTTAGTATTTCTGCGACGCTTGCTGTTGCTCCAGAACTGGCGTCAGGTCATCAATGGCATAAAATCAGGCAGCCAGTGCCATTACATCAGTTTTTCTTGCCCCAAATGTCAGGAACCCCCAAATAGGGAGCTAGGTTATTGTGGAAGAACACCACCAATAGAAAGTAAATACCAAAATTTCCCTGCAAGGAGTGAGGGAATGAGAGAGAGAGAGAGACAAGGGGGATGGAAGGTGGGAAACCAGGACTGCAACAGTGAACACACTAACATCTACATTTATGGTAAGTGTACACAACTGTACTATGTTCTTCATGTTTCACTGTTGCAGTCATCACACTTGGGTTGATTCCCAAAGCTGAAGAAAAGGGTGGAGGCAGTCAAGACTGGGGGCTGGCTAGGATGCCCTGCAAGACTGCAGTTGCAAAGCCTCCCCTGGATTTGGAGAAGATAGACAAGTGGTAATGCTTGGTAAAGGTATGAACAGAAGTCCATGTTGCAGCCTCCAGGATGTCCCTGGTAGGGACCCCTCTGAGAAAAGCTGTAGAGGTGGAGGTTGTCCTGGTGAAATGTGTTCTGACCCCCTTAGGGGGCAGTTTCCCATGGTGTTTGTAGCAGAAATTGATGCAGTGTGCTATCCATTAGGAGACTGTTTGGATATGGGCTTGCCCTCTGCCCCTGCTGCAAAGCTGACTAGCAGTTCAGTTTTCCTAAAAGATTTAGTCCTATCCAGGTAGAATCTGAGCTGTCTGTGCACATCTAGGGAATGCAGAATTCTTTCCCCCTTGTTTTGTGGGTTAGGGAAAAAGGTGGGCAAATGAATTGATTGGTTGAGAGCCACACTGGATACCACTTTAGGCATGAAAGTTGGGTTAGTCCTGAGGGAGACCTTGTCAGCACAGAAAATGATGAAGGGATCTACAGCCATGAGAGCTTGTAGCTCTGAAACTCTTCTAGCTGTAGTGATGGCCAGAAGCAAGGCTGTTTTCCAAGAGAGGAATTTTAACTTTGCTGAAGCTGTAGGCTCAAAGGGGGGTAAGTGTGAGCTTTTCCAACACAAAGTTAAGGTCCCAAGCTGGGGTAGGAGCTCTTCTGGGTGGCCTTAAATTGTTAGCCCCTCTTAGGAACAGTTTGATGAGAGGGTGATAGAAGAGAGGTGGCGCTGTGCTGTAATGAGCACAGATGGCAGTGGCATGAATTTTAATAGAAGAGAAGAAAGACCCCTGTGTAGTAGCTCTGCTAGGTAATCCAGGATGAGAGGTAGGGAGGGCTGCTGTGCCGTTTCAGCTCCTTTAGCCTGGATCCAGATGCAATACCTTTTCCACTTGTCAGTATAGGATTTTCTAGTGCTGGGGTGTCTGGCCTCATATAACATATTCAGGACTTGTTTGCTTAGGCTGGCAGCTAGAGGAGAGGTCAGGAAATAAGCCAGGCTGCCAGGTTCAGGGTCTGCAATTGTGGATGCATGAATTCTCCATTCTTCTGGGTCAGAAGTGTTAGGATCTGAGGTAGGTGCCATGGTAGCAGGGGTGACAGGCTGCACAGCAGTGGGTACCAGCGCTGGCGTGGCCAGTCTGGGGCAATCAAGATTGCCCTTGGTTTTTCCTCCCTTATTTTGAGCAGTAGCCTGGAAATTAGTGGTAGACGGGGAAATGCATAGATTGAGAGGTTTACCCACTGGAAGTATAGCTTCCACTTTCCAGGCCTTGCTGTGAGGTTCTCTGGTGCAGAATTTGCTGAGCTGGTAATTGTTGTGGGAGGCAAAGAGGTCCACCTTCGGGGTACACCATTTCTGGGTTACAAGGTTGAAGGTTCTGTGGCCTAGCTGCCACTTGTGTGGGTCTAGCAGGTTTCTGCTTAATTTGTCTGCCAGTGAGTTTTGGGAGCCTGGCAGGAATTGTGCTAGCAGGTGAATTTGCATGGCTGAAGCCGTGTGCCAAAGGGTCATGGCGAGCCTGCAGAGAGGATAAGAGTGAGTTCCTCCCTGCTTGTTGATGTACCACATCACTGTGGTGTTGTCTGTTTTAATCACTAGAGGCCCCGGGGAAAGTAGGGGTCTGAAAGCTGTCAGTGTGCTGAAGAGCTAGCAACTCTTTCTGGTTGATGTGCAGATGTATTTGATTTGGGCTCCAATGGCCATGAATGCACCTGTTGTCCAGGTGTGCACCCCAGGCATAATCTGATGCATCTGTGGTTAGAGTCTGGGTGGTGTGGGGTTGTGAGAAGGGAATACCCTTGTTGTGATTGCATGCTGCTGTCCACCAAAGAAAATCTTTCCTTAGACAGGGTATTATAGGCATGATAGTTTCCAGGTCCTGACAGTGTTGACACCAAAGGCTTTTTAGGTACCACTGTAGTTTCCTCATATGCAGTCTGGCATATGGAATGAGTAGAATGCAGGATGCTAAGAACCCTAGAGCTTGCAGGATTTTCCTTGCAGATAACTGGGTTCTGGTGGCTAGTTGAGAGAAGTAGACTGTCAGGTAGGCTTGTTTTTCTGGAGTAAGGAATGCCATTTGGGATGCTGTGTCCAGGCTTGCTCCCAGGAATACAATTTTTTGAGTGGGGACTAGTTTGGATTTCTTTTAGTTTACAAAATACTCCAGAGAGGTCAGTAGGTCCTTTACAAAGGTCAGGTGCTGTAACAGCTTTTCCTGACTGTCTGCCTGAATCAGGGAGTCGTCTAAGTAGGGGTAAATTTGAATATTCCTTTGTCTGCAAAAAGCAATAGCTGGAGCCAGGCATTTTCTGAAAACTCGGAACTGTGGATAAGCCAAAGGGAAGCGCAGAGAACTGAAAGTGCATAGATCCTGCTCTGAAACGTAGATATTTCCTGCAAGAATCCCCGACTGGGATGTGTAGACAGGCCTCTTTTAGGTCTAGGGTGGCTAAAGTACAGTTTTGTACCTACCATAAATGTAGATGTTCGAAGATCCACATTGCTGCAGTCCTAACACTTGGGTAGTCCGCTGTCCCAGTCGGCCCGAATACCAAAGTATATGGCTGACGTCGGTCAAGGCGCATTAGTCTGACGTCAGGACGTCAGGGTACAAATGCGCCTGACCGACGTCATATCCTCAGTCTTTTCTTGCCCCAGATGTCAGAAGACCCTAAAAAGATAAGGCCAAAACCAAAAAACACCAAACACTCCTGTACCAAATATATGTACAATATATACAAATTTACAAAAGTACAAAAGTACAACCCCACCCACACAACCACCCCTAAACACAGAGGGGAAGGAGGGAGGGTAAATTGGACTGCAGCAATGTGGATCTTCGAACATCTACATTTATGGTAGGTACAAAACTGTACTATGTTCTTCATCCCACATTGCTGCAGTCCTAACACTTGGGTAGAATCCCAAAGCAGAGGTAAGGGAGGCTGGCAAATCATAAAGAAGCAGGAGCCGTCAACATGCCCTGCAAAATAGCCGTGGCAAAACCAGCCCTAGATTTAGAGTAGAGAGGAAGGTGGTAATGCTTAGAGAAATTTGCTTGTGGGCCTCTTTTCTTTGTAGAGGAGGAATGTCTGGCATGCCTTTGAAAGGAGGCAAGGTATGGAAATAAAACCTGTAACCGTGGTGAATGATATCCAATACCCATCTGTCTTGGGTAATTAAACTCCAATTTTCTTTGAAAAGTGCCAGCCTTCCTCCCAAAGGTGCTGCCAGTCGAGAAGGCTCTGGCAGCTGAAAAGGCAGGTCATTGGGTCTGTTTACGAAAGGACTGACCCCTGCCCTCACCAGAAGACTGAGCAGGGGAACTCCCTGTTCTAGGCCTAAAAGAACCTTGAGCTCTGCCCCTACCACGTCTAGACCTACCCCTAGACTGGGAATCATAAGAAGGATATGTCCACCCCTTAGTAGGCCAATTTCTACTAAACTTCGGAGGCTGAACCTGCAAAAAAACTTTAACAGTCTGCATAGACTTAGCCTTGTCCTCCATTTTCTTTAAAACTGCTTCCACAGGCGAACCAAACAACACATCAGACTGTAACGGAGCATCCAAAATCCTTGTCTTAACATGCTCAGCTAAATTCTGATCCCTCAGCCAGGCGTGCCTGCGAAGAACAGAACCAGTGGCAGCCACCCTCGAAGAGGCCTGTACAGCATCAAAACCACATTGCAAGGAATGCTTACCCACCTGTTCAGACACATGAACTAAATCCTGCAACTCTTTACACTCAATACCTTCCGCCAGAGCATCCACCTTAGACTTCAATTGTGAAAGGAGATAATTTTGGTATTTTAACATGTGGAACTGGCAATTCAAAGCCCTCATGGCTAAAGTGGAAGAAGTATACACCTTCTTTCCCCATCTATCCAAAGCCCTTGCCTCTTTATCAGGAGGAACAGGATTTTTAACAACAGAAGCCTTAACACATTTAGGCCCCTGAGAAACAGTTTCTGGGTCTGCCCTAGGACTCTTAAAAAGATACTTATGAGCTTCAGGCACCCTATAATACCTATCCGGTTTAACTGGGGCAGGAGGCAAAGAATCAGGGTTCAGGGAAGCCTCTGCAAAAACATCTTCCACCACATCCAGAACAGGAGGAATAGCTAAAGGCCTATGCTGGGGTAAAAACAAAAATTCCCTAAGCCTCTTCCTGGAATCAGAGAAATCTTGACCTTCCCATTTAAAATGCTCCCTCATGGAATGAAGAGTCTCTGAAAAAGAAAAATCCGGTTAAATACTGAGGCAAGAAAAAACCAAAATATTCCCCAACGGGGTACTTAGCCAACTTTGATTCGGTCTGAAACTCCGACTTCAGAAAATTTCAGAACGCCAACCTGCACTCGCAAAACTGCTTCTGCATCGGACCATGCGGCAAAAAAGACTGAGGATATGACGTCGGTCAGGTGCATTTGTACCCTGACGTCCTGACGTCAGACTAATGCGCCTTGACCGACGTCAGCCATATACTTTGGTATTCGGGCCGACTGGGACAGCGGACTACCCAAGTGTTAGGACTGCAGAAATGTGGGATGAAGAACATCCAAGCATCCTTGGAAAGCATAGGAAGAAGCTACTGAAAGGTGAGCATTCTGAATTTTGATATCACCAGGAAGGTGTTTAGAATTGATAGACCGAGGATTGGGCGCCATGTGCCCTCTTTTTTCGGTACCAGGAAAAGTCTGGAATAGAAACCTTGGCCTATCTGGTCTGCAGGAACAGGCTGTATTGCCCTCATGGAGAGCAGGGAATGGACTTGTTTTTTGGCCTCTGACCACTGGTTTGGAGGAAGATCTGGGAACCCTTTTGGGGTTGGCAGAGTGTGGAAATAAAATTTGTATCCCTGGGGCACTATGTTGAGAATCCATCGTTCGTTGGGAATAGAGGCCGAGTTTTTTGCATGGGAGGAGAGTTTTCCTCCTAGGGGCACAAGTAGGTAGGCAGAGGTAAGGGGTGGAGGTGTAAAGTCATTGTGAGTTCTTTCCATAAGGGGGTGGCTTACCACTCCCTGTTTTTGAAGTGGAGGAACTCCACTGCTTAGATCTCTGCATTCCCTGGGACTGTTGTCTGAGGGGTTGGCTTCCCCTAGGTCTCAATTGAGCTGGCCTGGAGGGAGCCAGAAAGGAACAGTGCTTGGAGGGGCAATGCCTACTGAACCTTGGAGACTGGACCTGTAAGAAGTCTTGAACTGTCTGCATAGATTTAGCTTTTTCTTCCATCTTTTTTAAGACCTCTTCTGCCTTGGTGCCAAACAAATTGTCTTTGTTCAATGGCGCGTCCAATAGTTTTGATTTGAAATGGTCTGGCAAGGAATGCTCCTTACGCCAGGCATGCCTTCTAAGTACAGAACCTGTAACTGCAGCCCTGCAAGATGCTTATAGGGCGTCAAAGCTACATTGCAAAGTGTGCTTAGTAACTTGGCTTGCAGAATGCATAAGCTCCTGTATTTCTTTATTTCCTGCACAAGCAGGAAAGGTAGATATTTTTTGCTTGAGGAGTTCCATGGTATGTTGCTGGTATTTCAGCATGTGGAACTGACAATTTAGTGCTCTAATGGCAAGAGTTGCAGAGGTGTATACTTTTTTCCCCCATCTGTCTAAAGTTCGGGAATCCCTGTCCGAGGGGGTGGGATTCTTAGCTGTGGTTGCTTTTATTCCTTTAGGTCCTTGGGAGATGACCTCTGGGTCAGCAGTAGGATTTTTGAAAATAAATTTGTGAGAGTCAGGGGCTCTGTAATACCGGTCAGGTTTCCTGGGAGCAGGAAGAAGGGTGTCAGGAGTCAAACAGGATTCCAGAAAGACATCATCCACAAAATCCAAGACAGGAGGAATGGCTAAAGGTCTGTGCTGTGCTAAGTCTTAGAATTCCCTGAGTCTCTTTTTAGACTGAGGATAGTCCTGACATTCCCATTGGAAATGCTCCCTTAAAGTATGTAGGGTTTCACCAAATGAAAAATCCTCTGGAGGAGAGGCAGAAGGAATGCATTCCTCTGCATCTGAATCCTCATAAGCAGATAAGGGGTTGCATGTCTTCATATTCAGAAACCTCAGTGTCATCGGACTGCTGGTCAAATAAAACTGCTGGGGTCTCCTTTTGGAAGGAGTAGGCTGGCTTCCCCTAATAAGCATGATAAGGTCTTCCGCCATTTTAAGCATTTGAGATTGAGGCATGGAAGCAGGAGCTGAGCTTGGATAGTCATTTTTTAGGTGTAGTTCGCACCCTCGGCCTTAGAAACTCTGTATTTTTAGAAAGAACTGAAGATGCGAAAGAAGTCCGTCTGTGTCGAGTATCGGTAGTGGGGAGAACTTCCTCGAAAGCTGGTGCCTGTTCAGCGGCTCCGGACCCATCCATGGTAGAGACATTTGCAGGATCCTTAGTCAAAGAAGAGTCTCGTGGCATACCGGACTCCAAACGGGTCTCACTAGCGGCCTGCGAATCCACAGAAGCGGGCATCAGGGGCTGCGAAAATGCCTCACTAAGTATCGGCGAACTGGCGACTAGCTTAATGGAAACGTCGTCGGCAGTTTTGGACCTGTGCAGTCAGTCTCTGCCCTTTATCCTTACATTTTTTTCGGAAGGTCGGTAGTCAGATGGCTTACCGAAGCCATTTTGGAATAAGGAGATCGAGAGCAAAAATATGTAGCTACTATAAGGGCCTGATGACATATAGTTCTGGCGTTGAACAAAGCACAAAAGCGACAGCGACAGACATTGTGGTCTGGGCCTAAACAGGTGACACAGTAAGAATGGAAGTCTCGGTGTGGTATTTGCTTTCCACAGGCAAGACAATTGTTAACTTTTTCTAACATCGGTTAGAGCAAGAAAAAAGGATCCCCAATGGGGTACTTAGCTTTAGAAGACTTCAATTCGGAAACGAAACTCATATAGCGGCCGACTGGCACTCGTGCAAACTGCTTCTGCTTCAGGCTCCTGGGCAAGAAAGACTGATGTAATGGAGTCGGCTGCCTGATTTTATACCACCGACAACCTGACGTCAGTCCTGGAGCGACAGCAACTGATGCAGAAATACTAAGCCTCTGGTATTTGGGCCGAACAATGAGGGCTACCCCTGGCAGGATAACCCAAGTGTGACGACTGCAACAGTGAAACACGATGAACATCTGTTTTCTGTAACAAACGTAAAAAAATTTGTTAATAAGGAAGACAAGAAGGGAGATCCTCAGATGAGCAAAGCTGGACAGAACTGAGGAGGGAATGCGTGCGTGTTGTGTCTCTCTCTTGTTGAAGTCAAAGAGGACAGGTTAAGTCAGACATTTTTCAATAAGCAAAAGGTGGATGCATACATCTTCCTAGTATTTAGAGAAACAGCTAGGCTCCAAGAAAGGACGAGTCTAATGCTGTTTAGACTTGGATTTCTGTTTCTTAACCAGGTGTCAATTACTAGATTACCATGCTTCATAAATCTGAGGAACCACAAAACCCTTACAATTTTTTTTTTTTTTTTTTTTTTTTTTTTTTTTTTACAAAAGTGGATATAGCATCTGGAGGCCCTAATGCTCAAGCAGTTGGACATAAATACATTTTGATGTTCACACAGCTGAATTTGTGGCTACATCCTTATTGCCCAAGTAAACAGTTTAAAATGCAATCTTTAATGTCCAAGTAAACATTTAACTTGTTCTCTCCAATGGAGGTCAGGAAGTTTGCACTGTAACATCCAATGGGCAGAGTGTAAGCCTTTTGACAGAATCAAACTGCGCAAACTATTTTTATAGTGGTAGTTACTCTATAGATTCTAGGTCTTAAACTGAATTTTATAGGTCACAATAACTACTACATTTGTAATATTTTGTAAACAATTTACAATATTTCAGCAACCACTTGAGTTACACACACACAGTCAAGTAGTGTTTTTTTTTTCATTTAGCTGAGAGCTTTCATATGAGGCTAAAGAGTTCTGTCTGTGTTACTTGGTTGTTGAGATATTTACAAAAATGTGAAAATGATATCTGTATAAATTAATATCATAAAAACAACAGTTAAAAAGAAGTTATGTCTTACCATAACATTCCATCTGTGCTGTTGCACTTCACCCGTTCATCACTGATGGGAATCGGTTCCGTCCTCGGAACAGAGCCGGCCTTATATCAAGCTCGCAAGAGCCAAAAACTCTCGAGCTAAGCTTTTACCCATGATACCCTTCTCCCTGTTACCTCAGATAGAGTTTGCCCTTTATCAGTAAAGCAGAGGCAGTTTCTGCGCAAGTGCCCTAACACAGCACTTGGACCCAAAGTATCCCCCAGGAGCCTTTAGAGGGGGACAGAGGGTGGAACATGATGAATGGATGAAGATCAACAACACAGATGAAACGTTATGGTAGGACATAACTTCTTTATCTGAAGTTGTTAATCTTCATCCCATTCATCACTGATGGGAAAGAGTCCCCAGTTACCTTTTGTTCCTTGGGTGGCCGTCATGAAAGAATATTCCTGAGCACCATAGAGCCAAAGGATGCTCTACCCTAGAGACCAGATTCAGTTTGTAATGAGTAATAAATGTATGAGGAGAGTCCCATGTTGCTACTGCACAGATGTCATCCATGGAGGCTCTAGAATGGAACGCTACAGAAGTTGCCATCGACCTGGTAGAATGAGCTTTGATTTTCTGTGATACAGGCTTTTTCTCATGATGATAAATGTAAAGTATGCAATCTCTAAGCCATTTAGATAAGGTCACTTTAGAAACTGAATTTCTCATTTTAGGGCCAGAAAAGGAAATGAATAGTTGGGTCTGATTTACACATTGTCTCAGTCCTGTCTAGGTAAAATCTCAATTGTCTATGTACATCCAATGAAAGCAGACAGTATTCCCCTTTGTTAGTAAAATTTGGGAAAAATACTGGAAGGTTAATAGTTTGATTAATGGAAAAATCTGAAATGACTTTGGGAAGAAAGGTAGGGTTCGTCCGGAGTGATACTCTGTTCTTGTGAAAGATAAGATAGGGCCGATTAATGCATAGAGCGTGGAGCTCTGAAATATGTCAAGCTGACGTGATGGTGACCAGAAAAAGGGACTTCCATGATAAGAATTTGATGTCACATTTCCCTGCAGCCTCAAAGGGGGTTGTGCCAAAGACTGAAGAACTAAAGTGAGGTTCCATGGTTCAATAGGCTGTTTTATTGGAGGTCTGAGGCAAGAAACTCCTTTCAGAAAGGTTTTGCATAAGCGATAAGTAATCAGGGGAGAGTTTCCAAAGCCATTATGAAAGTTTATAATAGCAGCTAGATGAACTCGTATGGTAGAGACTGCAGCTCCATTTTTGAAAAATGTTGATAAATACTGAAGGACTACAGTAACTGGAAATGAATATGGATCTATTTTTCTTTTCTTACACCAAATAGAGAATCTCTTCCATATGTCTAGATAGAGTTTTCTGGTGGATGGTTTGTGTGAGGCCAGAACAATATCACGTACTGGAGAGGAAAGGTTATCCTGCCTAGCAATAAGCGAAGTGGAGAAACCAAGCTGTCAGCTTGAGACTGGTCAGGTTCGGATGACTCAACTCTTGGGGATGAGTGATTAGGTCTGGAGATGGATGCAGAATCCATGCTCGGCATAATAGATGAGGCTGGAGGAAGGGGAACCATACTTGTCAGGGCTAACAAAGGGCTATGAGGATCACTCTGCTTTTCAACCAAAGTGCTTTCTTCAAAACTGGGGAATCAGAAGAATGGGGGGATAGGCGTACAGAAGTCCTGTGAGCCAATCGTGGATCAGAGCATCCCTTGGGGACTCCCCCTGCGGGGGAATTAGGGCAAAGTAGCTGCTGCGTTTGTGGTATGACGAAGAGGCAAATAGGTCGCAGCAAGGCTAGCCCCAGCGGCTGAGAAGTTTTACCGCTGCGCTGAGGTTGAGGGACTACTCGTGAAGCAGGAGAATGTATCTGCTCAGCTTGTCCGCAATCACAATGGAATCCCCAGGGATATGTGTTGCTATCAGAAAGCGGTTGGAAGCTATCATCCACTGCCAAATTCTTACAGCCTCTCGACATAGGGGGTAAGACTTGGTTCCTCCTTGTTTGTAGATATACTAGACTACCGACATGTTGTCTGACTGAACTGCGATCGTCCCAGAAGGAAGAACAGATTGGAATGCTTGCAATGTTAAAAGGATTGCCCTCAGTTCTGGAACACTGACATGCAAAGTTCACCTCTATTGTGGACCATGTGCCATGGACTGTCATACCCTGAAAATGCCCCCCCCCCCCCCCCCCCCAATCAGGGAAGCATCCGTGGTTACAGTGGCCTTGGGTTGAGAGGGGTGGAAAGGCTGGCTCCAAAGTTCTGTCTCTGGCCTCATCCACCAAAGCAGGTTCCGTTTGCAATGACTGGTTATGAGTACCTGAAAACAGAGGGGGGTGACGATTTGGGAACCATTGAGATAACAGAAGCCATTGAAGTATTCTCTTGTGAAGTTTTGCGAGAGGCACTACTGGCATAGCAGCTGCCATGGATCCTAGGAGTTGAAGGACTTCCCATGCTGAGGCTTTGTTTTGGCAGAGTATCACCCGGAGCTGAAGTCTCAGTCTTTGTAATCTGTGATGTGGGAGAGATACTAAACGGGAGCGGGTGTCGAAAACTGCTCCTAAGAACTTTATGGACTGGGTCAGAGTAAGATTGGATTTCTCCCAATTTACTGCTAGTCCTAATAGTCTTGCCAGGGAAAGAGTGTATTTCAAGGCTGTTACCAATTGATGCTTGGTGGGGGCGATAAGGAGTCAATCATCCAAGTATGGAAACATCCGGAAACCTTGCAGCCTCACGTGAGCTGTGACTAGTGCCATGCACTTGGTGAACACACTGGGGGCTGTAGAGAGTCCAAACGGCAGAATGCAAAATTGATAGTGATTGGCTCCTAGCCAGAAGCAAAGTAGTCTCCAGGAGCGTTTGTCCATTTTGATGTGATAATACGCATCCTGGAGATCCATGGAGCACATCCAATTGTTGTTTCCCAGGAATGGGAGAATGGACTGAACGGTGACCATCCAAAATTTCGTTTGGTTGACAGACTTGTTTAAATTGCTGAGATCCAAAATTGGTCTCCAGTACCCTGTCTTTTTTGGCACCAAAAAGAACCTTGAGTAGAATCCGGATCTGCATTGGTCTGGTGGGATTGCTTGGATGACTTTTTTGACAAAGCTTTTTTATTTCTATAGCTGCTTCTTCCCTTTGACTGGGTGGAACATCGGGAGGTCTTGTAGGAGGTCTAGGGTAAACATTGAGGGGAATAGTGTAGCCTCTGGTTATAATCTTCTGCACTCAACAATCGGAAGTTATAGATTGCCAAGCAGCGTGGTGCAGAGAGAAACATCCCCTGACTGTTTCTAGAGGAAAGCAACAGGGCTGCTCTTCAGGAGAGCTGGTAGGACTGTTCAGAGAAAGAATCTCTGGGTCCCTGGTTATGCGGCCCCCTCTACCTCGGTAAGGGCATCTTCCGAAGAGTTACCCCCTCTGCCCCTGGGGGTATACGCGCCACGTGTCACAAAAAGGACCCCGAGACTTTTTGCACTTTCCACTCCTCTGGTTCCTGGAAAAGGAGCGCTGCGGAGTGGAGAAGCATACACCTACGGCAGACGGGGTCTTGCCGTTCTTTTCACAGCTGGCTAGAGTGCCCTTCACTTTAGGGCTGAACAGGGAAGAAGCTTCAACTGGAGCGTTCAGGAAGGAAGACTTAGAAGACCCTGCAAAATCACAAAGGCACATCCAGGCATGCCATCTCATTACTATACCTGAACCCGCAGTTCTGGCTGCCCCTTCGGTTGCATGTGATATTGACCTCATGGACAACATAGAGACAGATTCCAGAGTTGTGAGCTGCGAAGCTACTTTGTCACTTACCTTGTCAGACAACTGTGCTGAGAGAGAGTTCCAGAGAGTTCGGAGATTAAATCTCTTTGGAGTCTCGTAAAATGTGGCAAATAGTTCAAGGACCGTATGGTAAAGGTCGATGAAACAAACACTCACTTCCCTAATCTGTTCACTGCCTGGGACTCTGTTGGGCGACTGAACAGTCTGACTCTCTTCAGCGAGTTCCTTTTCAGTGGCCGCCACCACCACCACAGCATCAACTGGTAAACCAATGTGGGCTCTCCTTGGGAGGGGATAGGATTTTGTCTTGTCTCCTAGGGATCGGTTCCACAGAATCAGGATTCTTCCAAGCACGCTGCACCACAAGTTGAACTAACTCATCTACAGGCGGGGGTCACCCAAGAGGTAGATAGGCACAGAAAGCCTGCAGAAAGATGGACTCCTCGGAGGAAGGGTTGGTGGGCCTCCAGTCACCATTGTGTTTCAGCATTTAAAGGATTTTTCTGAAGGAGACATCATCAGGAGGTGACCGTGGGGACCCTTCCCTTTCATCGTAATCCATACCCTCAGTCCCTGACTCCTCAGGGGAGTCTACATGCTTCCTCTTGCATGACTTCTTCCAAGGAGGCTCCTCAGTGGGGGCTTCTGAGGAAGACTTGGAAGAAGGGGCACCCTGCAAAGTACAGTTTTGTACCTACCATAAATGTAGATGTTCGAGTGCTAATACAGCTGCAGTAATCACAGATGGGTTTTCAGCCGTCAGGCGGTCCCTCGGTCGGCCGAATTCCAAAGTCTTGGTCCGGCGTCGGTTGTCGTCGCTTACTCTTCTGACGTCAGGAAGGCCAGAGTATATAAGACACAGCCGACGCCATGTTCTTCAGTCTTTCTTGCCCCAGATGTCAGGTGCCCCCAAAAGGAAGGCAATACATAAATAAGGCTTATCCACATATGCAATCCCTGCAAAGTAATGCAAAATCAGTGTAAGCAAGCAAATAAAACATAGCAGGATAACCCAGTCAGGAAGTATGAAGAGGTTGTTAGGCCTCATGCCCTTACCAAGTGGGGAAGGAGGGAGGGAAACCTGTACTGCAGCTGTATTAGCACTCGAACATCTACATTTATGGTAGGTACAAAACTGTACTATGTTCATCGTTCATACAGCTGCAGTAATCACAGATGGGTAGAGTCCCAAAGCTATGCATAGGGTGGTAGGTACTATGAGGAACTGGGTTGAGCCAGAATGCCCTGCAAAACAGCCGTAGCAAAGCCTGCTCTTGTTCTGGAATATAGGGGCAGGTGGTAGTGTTTTGTGAAGGTATGTACAGAACTCCAAGTGGCTGCCTCCAAAATATCCTTAGTAGGCACACCTCTGAGGAAGGCTGTAGAGGTGGCTGTGGTCCTGGTGGAGTGAGATCTGATACCAGTAGGGACAGATTTTCCATGATAGGAGTAACAAAAACGTATGCAGTGGCCAATCCACTTGGAAATGGTCTGTTTGGTAACTGGTTTCCCTTGAGCCCCTACGGCATAGGACACAAAAAGTTGTTCTGATTTCCTGAAGGACTTTGTTCTGTCCAAGTAGTAACGTAGCTGCCTATGGATGTCTAAAGAGTGAAGCAGCCTTTCCCCTTTGTTTTGAGGGTTGGGATAAAAAGTAGGTAGGTGTATGGCTTGGTTTAAGGCTACCCTGGATACCACTTTTGGCATAAAAGATGGGTTAGTACGAAGGGAAACCCTATCCTGATGGAAGATGAGGAAGGGCTGCACCGCCATGAGGGCCTGTAGTTCAGAAACCCTACGAGCTGAAGTGATGGCCAGAAGGAAAGCTGTTTTCCAGGACAAATATTGCAGATCTGTTGAGGCAGCTGGCTCAAAAGGAGGCAATGTTAATTTTTCTAGTATGTAATTAAGGTCCCAGGCTGGTATTGGTTGCTTCCTTGGAGGTCTTATATTCTTAGCCCCTCTGAGGAACTGTCGTAAGAGTGGGTGAGAGAATAAGGGAGGATCCGTGTTGAATTCTGCAGAAATGGCTGAGGCATGTATTTTAATGGAAGAAAATGAAAGTCCACTGTTCAGCAGTTCAGCTAGGTACTGTAAAACCTGAGGCAAGTTCAATTTTCTAGGGTCCTGTCCTTTTTTCTCATTCCAACAGCAAAACCGCTTCCATTTTGCGGAGTAAGCTTTTCTAGTAGATGGTCTTCTCGCCTCCAAAATGACATCCTGCACCTCCTTGGAGAGTAGGGTCTGATGTGGTGTTAAGGAATTTTCCATGCAGCGAGGTTGAGTGTTTTTAGCTGACTGTGAAAGGGTTTTGTAGCTGTTCTGAGTCAGCAGAAGGGGTATTAGAGGCAGGG
This sequence comes from Protopterus annectens, assembly GCF_019279795.1. NCBI lineage: Eukaryota > Metazoa > Chordata > Ceratodontiformes > Protopteridae > Protopterus > Protopterus annectens. Next base: position 761,559,415 of record NC_056737.1, read on the forward strand.
ACCAGGGAGGAGTATGAGTTAGGCTCCTCAGGAGTGGATACCAGTGTTGCCTTGGCCAATCTGGAGCAATCAGTATCATCCTCGGTTTGTCTGTTCTTGCTTTCAAAAGCACCTTGGACAGAAGTGGCAGAGGTGGAAATGCATAAACTGTCCATGCTGTCCAACTGAAAGAAAGGGCATCCACTTTCCAGGCCTTTGGATGGAAGGTCCTTGAACAAAACTTTTTCAATTGATGGTTCCTGTGGGAGGCAAAAAGATCTATGTCTGGCCTCCCCCACGCTTCGATTATTTCCGTAAACACCTTTGGATGTAACTTCCATTCGTGTGGATCTGTCATATTCCTGCTCAGAGTGTCTGCCAGTGTGTTTTCCAGTCCTGGCAAGTACTGTGCTTGAAGTTCGATCTGTATTTCCAGAGCCAAGTTCCAAAGAGTCATGGCTAGTCTGCACAAGGGGTATGAATGTATTCCTCCTTGTTTGTTTATGTACCACATAACTGTGGTGTTGTCTGTTCTTATCAGTAATTGACCTGGAAGCAGGAAGACCTTGAAAGCTGTAATTGCATTTATTACTGCTAGCATTTCTTTTTGATTGATGTGAAGGTGCTTTTCCTTGTGGGACCATCTGCCCTGAATGCACCTGTCCTTCATGTGCGCCCCCCAGGCGTAATCTGAAGCGTCTGTGGTTATGACTTGTTTTGCTTGAGGCTTGCAGAATGGAAGGCCTGTGTTTACTTGACATGCTTGGGCCCACCATAGAAATTCCTTTTGTAAACATGGAATTATTGGTATAATTGCTTCCAAATTGTGACTGTGTTGAGACCATAGATTTTTTACGTACCACTGAAGTTTCCTCATATGCAACTTTGCACATGGGATTAGCAGAATGCAAGATGCAATGAATCCCAGAGCCTGCAGGATTTTCCTTGCAGTAAGCCTGGTACTTTTTGCTAGTGTTTTGAAGTACTGAGATAATTGCCCTTGTTTTTCTGGCGTAAGATATGCCATCTGGGTGTTTGTGTCCAAGCTGGCACCCAGGAAGGTTATTTTCTGAGATGGTGTTAGCCTTGATTTCTCCTTGTTGATGGTGTATCCCAGAGAAAGCAGTAACCATGTCACATATGCCAGATGTTCCAGTAGTATGTGTTTGCTGTCCGCTTGGATCAGGCAGTCGTCCAGGTAAGGGTAAATTTGTATCCCTTGAAGTCTGCAAAAGGCAATCACTGATGCCAGGCACTTTGTGAATACTCTGGGCGCAGTAGATAAGCCAAAGGGCAATGCAGAGAATTGATAGTGGATTGAACCTGCAAGAAATCTGAGGTATCTTCTGCAGTTTTGTCTGATTGGGACATGCAGGTATGCCTCCTTGAGGTCCAATGTTAACAGCCAAAACTCCTTGCCCAGCATGGGAAGAAGTTGCTGTAATGTGAGCATCTTGAATTTTGGTACGAGCAGAAATGTTTAGGATGGATAAGTCCAGAATGGGTCTCCAGTCGTTTCCTTTTCTTGGTACCAGAAAGAGTCTTGAATAAAAACCTTGACCTTGTTGGTGCGTAGGTACCTTTTGTATAGCTCTCATGTTTAGGAGCTTTGAAATTTGCAGTTGTGCCTCTGCCCTTTGATTTTGTGGCAGGTTTGGCATGCCTCTCATTTTTGGAAGAGTGTGAAATTGAAATTTGAAGCCTCTGTTTATAATGTCCAGTATCCATTTGTCTGTTGTGACCATATGCCAATTGCTTGCAAATAATGCTAGTTTCCCTCCCAAAGGTGCTGCCAGCTGAGACTTGCTTGGCATGGGAATGAGGGAGTCATTGTTTCTTCCTGTATTGTTGTGCACTGTCTTCACCACCTGTTGGTGCCGGAGATTGCCATTGTCTGCCTCTATATGAACCTTGTGAGTGTCCTCTGCCCCTTGTGTGTCTGTATCTACCTCTTTGGGGCTTGTCAGTGGCTGGAAAGGACCAGTTTTTTTGAAGGCCAATTCCTGCTAAAACATGGTGGCTGAACCTGTAAGAAAGCTTTGACAGTTTGCATAGATTTGGCTTTTTCTTCCATTTTTCGTAGTATATCCTCAGCATTAGTACCAAAAAGTACATCCTTTTGTAAAGGAGCATCAAGAAGTTTAGCTTTCAAATGATCAGGCAAATTTTGTTCCCTAAGCCAGGCATGTCTGCGAATGACTGATCCTGTAGCAGCCGCTCTACTGGAGGCCTCTAGTGCATCATAACCACATTGTAAGGTGTGTTTACCCACTTGCTCTGCACTATGCAACATATCCTGTAACTCTTTTAAATCTGGTTGTTCAGGTTGAGACATTTTGTTTTTTAATTGTGATAACAGAAACTGTTGATATTTAATCATATGAAACTGACAGTTTAAGGCCCTCATGGCTAGGGTGGCCAAGGTATATACCTTCTTACCCCACCTTTCTAAAGATCTAGATTCCCTTTCTGCAGGAAGTGGATTCTTGGCAGTGGAGGCCTTTAATCCCTTAGGGCCTTGTGAAATGGTTTCAGGGTCAGCATTATGGCCTTTGTAGAGAAATTGGTGAGAACTGGGTACTCTGTAATATCTATCAGGCTTTACTGGTGCAGGAGGCAGAGAATCAGGATTAAGACAAGCCTCCGAATAGACATCATCCAGTACCTCCAAAACAGGGGTATAGCCAGAGGTCTGTGCTGAGGTAACCAAAGAAATTCCCTAAGTCTTTTCTTGGAATCTGAAAAGTCTTGGCCTTCCCAATGGAAATGTTCCCTCAAGGTGTGCAAGGTTTCCCCAAAGAAAAATCCTCAGGGGATACAGAAGGAATAGACTGTTCTGCATCCGAATCCTCAAAAGGGGAGTATGAGTGTACCTCTGCATCAGAATGTTCTGATAAAATGGATCCCTGATCAGAAGAGGGGGATTCTTCCTCCACTCTGGGTCTCTTGTCAGGAGGGGGCTGAGAACCTCTGATAAGAGTAATTAGATCCTCAGCCATTTTAAGCATGTGTTTCTTAGGCATGTGTCCAGGAGATGGGCCTTGAGCAGCAGGCCTAGTTTGATGCCTGGCTGCTTTGGATTTAGTAAAGGCCTTAATAGAAAAAGAAGATGAAGGCCTAAATACACCATGGGTAGAGGTGAACCTGTCCACATTAGTAGGCTCGACATAATCCGGGGCTTCGGTTGTAGTCTGGGAAAGGGCCGAGGACCCAGCGGTCTCGGGTACAGGAGACACCGCCAAAGGAGTGTCGTCGGTAGTCAGGGACTGCAAAGGCGTCTCACTGAGAACCGGACCACGTGGAGCCTGTTTCAGCGTGGTGTCAGCGGAGACCGCGGGCCTCGCGTGTCGGTCCTTTTCCTTGCGGTTTTTGGATAAAACGGTAGTCGGAGTGTCCGACAACATTTTATAGTCAAAAGCTTTACCAAAATAGTGTTGGGCGAACTCCGCCCGACGCTTGATAGTGCGTTTATTGAAAGTAGCGCAAAAGCGACAGGCCGAGACGTCATGGTCTGGGCCCAAACAAGGTATGCAAAGGGAATGGAAATCCTTATGCGGCATTTGCTTCCCACAAGAAATACAATTATTAACTTTTTCTGACATCGGTCTGAGGCAAGAAAAGTTTCCCCAACGGGGTACTTAGCTTTAAAGAAGACTTCGGTTCCAAATATTTTCGTAATTCAGGAGCTGGCCGACCGGCACTTGCGAACTGCTTCTGCTTCGGGCACCGCGCGGCAAAAGACTGAAGAACATGGCGTCGGCTGTGTCTTATATACTCTGGCCTTCCTGACGTCAGAAGAGTAAGCGACAACAACCGACGCCGGACCAAGACTTTGGAATTCGGCCGACCGAGGGACCGCCTGACGGCTGAAAACCCATCTGTGATTACTGCAGCTGTATGCACGATGAACATCGGGGTCTTCTGCGGCTCTCCTGCCTGATATCCCAGGACGGTGGCTTGTGTCAGCTGCAGCTCAGGGGAAGGGGTTTCTGGGGTTCCATCATCAGAGGAATTCTTCCTGAAGCAAGTGCCCTCTCCATCGCCTGGAAGGCGGGTCTGTCTGAAGAGGGATGGGAGCCCAGAACAGAGGAGGACAACTTCGGGATCGGGGTCACACCCCGCTCCGTCGAACCTGCCTCCGGGGAAGGAGCCTCAAGAAGAATCGGAGCCGACAACGCCCCTGGCACCGTGGACGGGACCATAGATGTACTTGGAACCGTACTCAGCGCAGAAGAGCCCGTGGTCCAATCCTGAACTAGAGGAAGGTTCGGTTCTGAAGATACCAAAGACCAAAGGGACAGTCCCGAGGCCACAATGAGGTCCACTACTGGCACAGAGAGAGAGGGTTCTGAAAAGGATGTTGCAGCTAGAGACTTTGAAACCTGTAAGTTCAAAGGAGCAGAGCAGAGTATGATGGAGTCCTTGGAGAGACAGTCCCAGGTCCAGAAAGTTAATGGGTCTTAGATGGAGTGGGAATCCTCCTAGCTGTCAGCAGCTGATCCACAAGGCGCACCACAAGTTCCAAAAGGCTCCTGGTGGATCTTGCGGATACGCCTGATGGGGAGTCTGGTCACTCTAGGAAGGGACTATGTGTTTGTTCTAGGAAGGGGTCCACTGACAGGGAGTACTGGGTCCATGCACTGGTGTCCAATGGCGCCGCTGTCTCTAGTTTGGAGACAGGGAGCAGTGGAGTTATTATTGGTGTATTCGGTACCGTGGAGGGAGTCAGTGTTGAAAGGGCAGTCGGTACCGGAGAAGGCAAGAATGGCTCAGTCACTAGTGGAGTTGAAGTTATAGTACCGAAGGTATGCTTGGAGCTGCAACGGCACTCTGTGCCGAAGAGGAAGAAGCAGTTATCGGGACATCAAATGCCACTACCCTGGACAATGTCTGTGCCGAAGGTGATATAACAGTTAACGGAATGGAACCAAGGTTGGTGCGTAGTGATTGGCCTAGGTTCGGGAGACATTTTTGTTATTTTTGACTTGGTAGGCTTGCCCAGGTCACCGGAGGGTAAAGAACGTACATAATGCAGTCTTTTCCTGTCTTTTCTGGGGGGGGGGGGCCCTCAGTCACAGAAAGAGCCTCTGAAAAGGGCATCTTTAGGAGGCCCTTCAAAATCAACTTGTTTTTAATGTGCGCTGACTGAAACCTTTACAAATAGAACATGGGGGCTGCACCGACAGATGGGGCACTCCCAGACAATTTACACAATCATCATACAAGTCACTGTTAGGCATTTTCCTACAACTAGTATGACATTGTTTAAACCCAGAAGTAACTTTCTTCTCAGACATAATGAAGCACCCCGAAACGCACAGACTGTAAGTGAAGAGAAGAAATATTTATTTATTTATTTTTTTTAGGTAAAGAGAGGAGAGAAAAAGAAATACCCCAAAGGATAGGGAGAAAGGCCGTATCACCAATGGTACCAAGACTACCAACAGGTAGATGGATAAAAGGTTTAGCGACTGAGCATGAACAGCAAGAGTATGTAGAAAAAGGCAGAGAGAAAGAGAATAATACACTTAGTAAAATACAAATGACAAAAAAAGTAAAAAAAGTTGAACTTAGCTTGAGAGCTGGCTTGAATGCGTTTTCAAATATTTATAGAAAACCTACCTTTTCGAATTCTTATTTGGAATATCAGAGCTGGCACCCTGACCACCAGAAAAGGGCTATAATTAAAGGGCAGATGGTCAGGGCTGCCAGAATGGTTAATAACTACTTAAATTTTGAAAAGGAACTAGATTTTATTACAGGAATGTTTTTGAAAAGAGGTTACCCCGAGACCCTGGTACAAGCTATTAAGGTGGAGATTAGAGATAAAAGAAAGGGAGGGATTTATCAGCTCATATTAAAAAATGGTACAGACATAGGTGAGCTGTTTGAATTTGAAGTGAAAAAGGAAAATAAAATCAAGGAAGGTTTGTTTTTTATAACCACATATAATTGTGACACGGAATCTATGGTGAGGATAATACAGAGGAATTGGGATTTATTGAAATTAGATACTAGTGTATATAGTAAATTAAGGGCCTCTCCTATTAATGTATATAGAAAGGATATATCTTTTAAAAAACTATTAGAGGGCAGGAAGTTAAAATTGACATCTAGGTCTTGTAGGCCGGTTGGGAATTTTAAGTGTGGCAGATGTAATAAATGCAAGCATATTCTTACATCAGGAAATAGGATTAAATTAGGGAAAGAAATTATATTTATTAATAGACATTATGATTGCTATAGCAGAAATGTGGTGTATTTAGCTAAGTGCAATCAGTGTCCGGCGTTTTATATAGGAAAAACATGTCGTACACTTAGAGAAAGGAAAGGGGAGCATTTGCTGGACATTAAACACATGAAAAATACTAATGCACTGGCAAGACATATTAAGATAAATTTAGGTCACAAATTCCAATTTTGTATTATTCAACAAGTTATTAAGGACAATCAAGGGCATATATTGGATGTACATTTAGATATTAGTGAAACTAAGTGGCAAATAAGGTTAAATGCCACTAGTTATCCTGGAATTAATGACCATATTAGTTTAGCCCCATTACTAAAGTTAAGATATATACTGGGCTAAAATTTCTGCCATAAAATTAGTTTTTATCTAGACATTTTATAAACTTATATTGTTGGATTAACAAATCAAATTATTTTATTATTCATTTTGTACTGATTTTATCTTACATATTTTTATACGTTTATTTTTATGTAACATTATAGTATGTTTTTATTATGGTTTTAGCTTACATATGCTTTTAGGTATATGTATGGTCTGACGGGTATGTGTCTAACTTTGTGGGAGTGTAATTAATCAATTAACCTGGGAGTGTTATAAAGGGAAGGGGAAGTGGTTTCAGCATGATGTGTTAGTTCTGATGAAGTCTGTATAAGTTCAAGACGAAACCTAGGTCAACTTGTCTACAACTGTGAACTGTGTGTCTAATAAATGGTATATTTGAGAAGTTCCTTGGTTGGACTGATTTGGACTGATCGAGTTTCCGTGTAAGAATATTGAATGCGGTTTTACAGCAATGCAGCAAACGAGATCTGAGGTAACAGGGAGAAGGGTATAATGGGTAAAAGCTTAGCTCAAGAGTTTTTGGCTGGCACGAGCTTGATATAAGGCTGGCTCGGTTCCGAGGACAGAACAGATTCCCATCAATGATGAATGGATGAAGATTAACAACATCAGATTATTTACTTTCCTACATCAGAAGTCAAATATTAATGCAGTTGAGTTTGCCACTGTGTAAGCTTTAAGATGAAATCTTTTAAAACCCTGTACATAGCATGGTGTTGGAATTATTAATGCAAATATGAACAAGCATTGATGCCTAACAGGAGGCAGTAGGAGTAAACTGCAGATGCACCTGGAGGTGTCACTAGGATGTAATGAGTTAAGACTCTCTGTAACGTCCATGTGAATGCTACAGCAGCATCTACATTTTAACATATATGTAAATGGTTCATCATCACTCCTCATGTTTAGGCCAATTCATATAGTATTTATATCCTTAATGGCCAACTGATTTAAATCCTGCAATCTACCAATATGCAATAAACAGCTCAATGTCTTAATCCTTAAAAATATCCAAAGCAATGTGTCCATTATTGGGTCTATATTAGAAGAGCGAAGCGACGAAAGAGTGAATGCTCTTTCGTCAACATGTAAAATCCGAAGTCTGAAAACAGCCAAGTTACGGAACAGCGATTTTTTTTTCCCAGGGAAAAAAATTGCTGGGCCATTCTCAGGACTTTGCTGTTTTCTCCACTGTGGTGCGATCTTGGAGTTGGCATACTTAAGTGTGGGGAGGCTGAAGTCCCCATTTATTTTGTCTTTATAAGATTTTTTTTTTTTTTGGAACAGCATTTTTTTTTCCGGGGGGCGGGGGATCGCTGTTCTGTAACTTCGCTGTTTTCAGACTTCAGGTTTTACATGTAGACAAAAGAGTTCGCTCTTTCGTAGTTTCGTTCTTCTAATATAGACTCCCATTATCTATAGCTTGGAAGTGGCTTAACATGCTACCATTTTTACACACACATACACACACACACACACACACACACGCATGCAAAAATCAGTTAACTGAACTATTTGTGTTAACAATTTTATTCTACTTACATCCTACATTACTTGTAAAGTTTAAAAAAACTTCAAAAAAAGTCGGCACTCAAAACACATATTACCTACAAACTGTTGTTTCTCAAATTCTGGAATTTGGAGACTACTTTAGCACAGTGGCATGACTGGAAACATTTTCTGATTACTGCCATTATTCTGGAGTGTAATAGTACAAAAATAAATCACAAATTTCATTATAAAAATAAATTACCTGAAGTTTAATTTCAAATATATTTTGTATAAATCTGGCCATCACAGTCTCAGGACTACTGAATATTTCTCCAACCTGTTTGTTCACACGCTGGCAGAGGATAGCAGCATCTTCAAATATATCATCTCTCAAGAAGGCACCCTAGACAACAAAAAAAGATCAGATATAGAGAATTCCAACATTCTTGTGGGGCGGGGCGCATATACATTTACTACCAATGAAAAAGTAAATTAACATAAAAAATGTGGGAAAAATAACATATGGTCGTACCCTATAAGGTGATTCACAAGGGGATGCACAATAAGTCATTTTTTTCTCTGAAGCTCCCATGATCAGGAACACATGTTATATACTGGCACACAAAATGGAATCACATGCCACATTAACAGAGCGCCACTCTATGAGAGCACTCCTGGCTTTTGAGCTCACCAATTCACCCTAATTACTAAGTTAGCATACTTTTGCAAATCAAGAACAAAAAAAAACAAAAAAAAACATGAATCATTAACAACTATGCTTTGATAATGTATGTTACTTGTTCGTCTCTAATACATATGACAAGAAGGCTGGGTTTTTGTTTAGATGCTCTAATACATAGAAACACATCAAGGTGGATAACAGCATCATTACATATGAACAAACTAGTTAACAGATAGACCTTACATACATGCTTACATCTCAACTACTAACTACAAAATGGCAGTCTAGCTTGCACGTGCTCAGTATTTATACACTTGTGCAACCCCTCGGATAACTTCTTAAAGGTACATACAGACATTGATCTACATTTTCCCTCTTAAAAGACTGCCCATTATACAAAACAATATCAGAGTTAGACATGCATTACTATATATACACTGGAAACAAAACACAATGTTCATGTCCAGGCTGCTTCATATCTGCTACAGGGTTTAGAGATTCGACCATATCTTGTAACATAACAGTTGGGACCAAATTTAGCAACAGGGACGGTCTGCGGTGCACAACTCGTATCAGGAACTTATGGATTTGTCATAGGAACAGGAATGTCCTGTGGAACTTCCTCTGGAATTGGAACACTGGACAACTCACTCTGAGATGCAGTCTCTTTCTCATAGGTCTATATTATAACAGCCAAAGCTGTAGAATCAACCCCAAAAAAAGAAAACACAAAATTCTAAACAAATGGAACAGTGATTTTTTTTTTCCCCCAGGGGAAAAAAAAACAGCTGGTCTGCAAAAAAACAACAAAAAAAAAACAAACACAAAATAAAGTGGGGGACTTTACCCCTATCCCCCTGATGTGGGGGGGATGTGCACCCCACACCCCCTACTAAAATATACCAACTCCCAGATCGCATCACAGTGGAGGAAACAGCAAAGTCCCGAAAACGGCGCAGTGATTTTTTTTTCCCTGCGGGGAGTGGGAATCGCTGTTCTGTGTGGAATTTTGCCGTCTCGACATTTAGCTGTCGATTAAACATCGTTCCCTATATTAAGCGTTCGCTTACTTAATAGGGAACCCTTTCTCACAGTATATGCTGTGGTATAGGCTCGAACAAATGTTTCTGATTCTATCTAAAGATTGCTCCTTCTGATTCCACAGTATACAGTCTTGGCTCTGGACCAACATTCTTCACCACACCAATCAGATCATAACCTCTGGATGTTTGCATCCCTACCACTTCTCCTTCTAATAACGGATTGAGCGGTTTACTGGTCTTATCGTACTACGGCTTCTGGGTTAAGCACTTCAACAGGTTGGGTTTCACTGATCTGTTCTTCTTGACACATGGTCCCCAGGGTGAATTTTCTATTTCCCATCCACTCATCAAGATTTCCCTTGAAGAGGGTCAGTGAGGTGCTTTGCTTGACTTGTATAGAAAGTCTACTCCACAGCATGTGCAGCCTATGGGTTATGAACCTGTCTCTCCAGCACATTCTGTTGATTGTGGTAATGAGGTTGTGGTATCTGGAGCGTGTGGTGCAGAGGGATTGGGATTTCTTTAGCTGTAGCATTTCTAACACAGCTGGGTCAGACATGGCTTTGTAAGTCAAGCAGAGATTGCCTCTAAGTACACAATATGAGACAGAGGATAGTCGGAGTTTTTTTAATCTGTCCATATAGGACATATGTTTAGGGCCTAGGATCCTCTCTGTGAGGTACTTTTGTGGCCTCTCCAGTTGTTGCAGGTGTCTAGTGAGGTACATGCCAAATGGGGCATTGTACTCAATGATTGGCCTAATGAGGGAAGAGTAGTGGGAGATGATGACCTCTTTCTTCCTGGATGCAAAACCCTTAGAAATGAGATGTGCCACATAGACTGACTTTCTGACCACAGTGGCAACGTGGTGGTCAAAAGAGAGGGTGCTGTCAACTTGTGTTCCCAGATCTCTTCTAACGCCTTCTGTGTTCAGTGAACTACCATCAATGTGGTAATTCAAGGGAACCGGGTTTTTCCCCAAGGAGGATGACACATTTTTGGGCATTGAGTTGAAGGCCATGGGTCTGACACCAGTCGTTGGTGTCACTGAGGCCTTTCTGTAGGATGTCAACATCACTTGGGGAGTTAATAATAGCTCCCAACTTGCAATCTTCTGTGAACTACTTTGTCAGCCAGAGTCCCTTCGTGTTGGCCTGGACTTCAGAAAAGTAGATACCAAACAGGAGAGGACCCAGGACCGAACCCTGTGGGACTCCACTTGTGACTGGATGGCAGTCTGACTTGGAGTCAGCTACTTTCACACTGTGGGTTCTATCTGTGAGCCAGTTTGCAACCCATCTAGTGATATAGGGGTTGATGCCTAGCTTAGTAAGCTTTTCTATGATTCCTGAGTGGGGAATGGTATCAAAGGCCTTGGCCAGATCAAGGTAGGCTGTATGAACCACCTTGCCTTCATCCAGAGCTCTGGTGACTGACTCAAAGAAGTCGACCAAGTTGAGCAGGAATGATCTACTCTTCACAAAACCAAACTGTGTAGGATCCAGAGTTTGGAGATTCCCTACATCCTTGTTTATTAGGTCCATGATGATGCATTCCATACCTTTGCATATCAGACTAGTCAGGCTAATTAGGCGATAATTCCTGGGGTCTGTAGTCGCTCCTCCTTTGTGAAGAGGGATGACTGCAGCAGTATGCCATTCTGTAGGGATAAAGCCTGAGATGACGCTGTGATTGAACAGGCCACAAAGATGAGGTACCAGTTCACTGAGGTGAGGCTGTGCTTGAACAGGGCACACAGGTGAGGTGCCAGTTCACTCTACAGTTCATGTAGAACACAGCCAGGGATATTGTCAGGTCCCATAGAAGCTGTATTCTTGGCTTTGGACAGTGCTGTTTTAACCTGTGCAACAGTAATACTGGGTGCCTGGCAATCTACTGGTACTGTGATTGGACCTTTGGGGTGGGGAGAGAGGGGTATAGTTAGCAGTGAATCTGTCGGTCAGTATATTGGCAATATCTTTTGGCTCGGTATAGGAGGTACCATTGTGCAATAGCTCAGAGCAAATATGGGTACTGCTGTGGAGATTCTTTACATAACTATAGAAGGCCTTGTGGTTGTCTTTACTATCTGCTGCAATTCTGTTTTCATAGCTAGCTTTAGAGGATTTCAAGAGGGATCTCAACCTTTTGTTGAGGCCGATAAGGGAGCTTTTTCCAGTCTTGGGACTTTGCCTTACTCCGCATCAGTTTCCTCCTTCTGTTGTAGAGTTTGTTTATGGCAGGGGACCACCAGATTGGCTCCCCCTTTTTTTTTGAGGAGAGCATCTTAGTTCTATTGGGTATGGCGAGATCCATGCATTTGTGTAAGTGTTCGTACAGTGCATTGCTGTATGATTCGACGGTCATGCAACTATTCTCCATTTGCATGAGTGCAGTGAAGTTAGCCACCTCTGTTTTTAGGAGTCCAAAGTTAGCTTTGGAGAAATTTTTCATGGTGGTTACCTTTGCGGGGTGGGGGATGGGAGGGATGTGGATTTCCAAGGTGATTAGTTTGTGGTCGGAGCTAACCAGGGAGGAGATGACTATTGGTGCAACGGTTGCCCATGTTAGTAATGACCAGGTCAAGGATGTTGCTACCTCTAGTGGAGGTAAGAACAAGATGGTCCAGAGCACTGGAATTAATAAATTCCAGAAAGCATTGGGCAAGTGTATTGGTACAGGAGTAGTTTTCCCAGTTAATGGAGGGGTAGCTGAAGTCACCCAGTATGAGTGTGTTAGGTTGAACCCTAATATTCTCCAGGGTGCTTAGGAACGTGGAGTATGAGTGTTGGGACATGGTTGGGGACCTATAGCAGGCTACAACCTGAACCGCTGTCTTAACCAGTGTTAAGCTGCACCTGAATGATCTCAGATGTGTTATGTTAGGCTACCAGTCTGGAGGTGTGCGCATCCTTTATGAATATGGAAACACCACTGCCTTTGGAGCTTCGATCCATGTTCTGGGGCCAAAGTGTGTGGAATGAGTTATAACCTGGTAGTGCAGGGGTGCTTTCTGCTGCCTTGAACCAGGTTTCTGTTACAGCACAAATGTCGATGTTCTCCATTTTAAGGAGTGCTTCAAGTGAGTGCATTTTGAGATTTAGACTTCTAGCGTTGAGCAGCATGACTCTCAGAATGCATTTGTTCGTAGCTGTTACGGTGGTAATTCGGTCTTTGGAACACCACCTAAAAAAGGCACTATAGGGGTGGCAAAGAGCTTTGGCCAGTATCCGGAAGCCCAGGGGTGACAGATGCAGGCCATCTCTGGCAAAGTATCGAGGTCTGTCAATCATGTCACCCCAGGCAGACAGAAACTGGATCCCCTTAGAATGACACCAGAAACAGCCAACTGTTGAAATCAATCATTTTCTGCTTGCACTGTGGTATCATTCTGGGTGATGGTAGGATGCTGTTCAGGGCCAGGACTACATAATCTGAGAGCTCCTCCAAGTCTCTTTTCATGTAGTCCAGGGAGGTACGTCTCAGGTCATTCACACCCACATGTACAATGACAGAATCATATTTGTACCTGTTGTTGAGGGACTTGAGTGCACGCGTTGTGGTGGATCCTGGCACCTGACAGGCAGCTGACTGTTACTTTCTCCTTATTCAACCTAGTGAATGAGACATCAGTGTGCCTCACTATCGAGTCACCTATGACTAGTATATGTTGGGTATGCTGTTTTGCCTTAGGGACTTTGGTTGAGTGGCACACTGTTCATGAGAGTTGTGCGTCTCGTCATTAGTTTTGTGTTGTGGTGGTCGGGTGAGTTTTTGCCTTGGAGGTCTCTACTATTTGTGTAGATTTTTATTGAGAGCCTCCACGAAGGTGGGTGTGTGGTTTGTGTTTTTATGTGAAGGCAGTGCTGGTGTGTGTTCTGGAGGGCTATGTGTTTCATGTATTGTGGTGCAAGTGTTGACCTTCTCCTCTTGACCAGCTATTCTGGTCTTGGCTGGAGAGTGCGTGGCTTCCAATTTGGATATATAAGTGCATCTCTCACAAGTCTGAGTGTTGGAAGGTAAGAGGAGAGGGTTGTCAGTGCACATGAGGCAGTTGCTACATTGCCTCAGGATGCCCAAGTTCACCAGGTTAATAGGAGAAAGCACAGGGAACTGACCTTTAGACATGCATAGAGGGGTGCGCATTGATAAATACTGGAGAAGTTTCCTTGCACATCTCTCTAAATTTATGTTTTAAGCACTGTGGGTCCTCCCTTGACTCAACCTATACAACAATATGATGGTTTTCCTTCTTTTCTGTACAGACAGCAGGTGCATACAAATGAACTTACTCTTTCTATGGCTTCTGACCCAGCAAAATTAAGCAGAATAAATGCCTTTGTAGGGTCATCTTTATCAGAAAATACAGCCTGTATGTTATCGTACTCTTGCTCAAACACTCTCTAGTTCTCAGCAATATTACTGTCAAACACAAGTGCAGTGGGTTTTCAAAATCCTTCTGCCATGCCCACAAAGATTAAACAAACGCACTGAAAATATGGCCCTTGTAATTATGTACAAACTGTGCTGTGAGCTTGTAACATTCAAATGCACATTAAACTCTTTGAAATACTGTGCTTTGTAAAATATGCTCTGTAATAGCTGTATTCTGCGAAATATGCCTTGTAATGGGCTGTACTCTGTGAAACAGCTTCACTGTAACACTGCACAAATATGCGAACACTTTATACACTTCTGATAACTTTAATATCTTTGCTTAATATGAAAAATACATGCTTTGGGAAAATGCATCCTTTCCCCTTATTGTATTAGTTTTATGCAATTCAGACTATTTAAAATACTTTCCGTAGTAATTCAAATATTTTTTCATCAATAGCGTACATAGCTGTTTGCGCAGTTATTAATTAGAGCAATCTGTATGCCTTGTTTTATATTACACGGAAAAGAAATAGTGCTGAGCAAGTTTTTAATATGAGAAATTTGTTTCTGATCTGTTTTGCAAAGTTTGCACATTTTAGGGAAGATTCACTCCTTTATATTAGCTGCGCATCTCTTTGTCTTGCTTCTGGATCTCGTTCTGACACCATGTCACTTGTTCGTCTCTAATACACATGACAAAAAGGCTGTGGTTTTTGTTTAGAAGCTTTAACACACAGAAGCACATCAGGATGGATAGCAGCATCATTAAATATAAACAAACTAGTTAAGTGACAGACCTTACATACATACATACATACATGCTTACATCTCAACAGCTAACTACAAAATGGCCATTTAGCTTGCACGTACTCAGTATTTATACACCTGTGCAATCCCTTGGATAGCTTCTTAAAGGTACATACACACACTGATCTACAATATACTAGAACATACTTACCCAATGTAAAAGGCACTGCACTAACTTCCTTTGAATAAAGATGACATCTAAACATGATGGGACAACAGGGGGCATTTGAGATATGCTGAGATCCATCTCCTTTCAGATCAACTGGTACAGTAAGAATGTATCTGTTTATCTAATACTAAGGAATAAACTTAATGAATTTCCAATACGGATGAAACCCAAACACAACACCCATAAATCCACCACGGTAGAAAGAATTAATGAGAAAGCAGGTACCAATCCAGGCCTGACTCCAGAAGTTACCAGCCATGAAATACGGGTCATTAAAGTGCAAAACCATAACCATGTAGCAGTGGCACAGGCGTCTCAACAGAAACTCACTTTGAATAAGAACTGCAGTCATTCTCACCTGCAGGTGAATGACCTCTCACAGTATTTTCCAGCAAATGAAAATTCTGATGGCAAAAGCAGTGCAGCTGGGAATGTACTTGGAAATGGGCTGTTTAATGACTGTCAGCCTTTGCATCTCTTTACTAGAGCAACGCAGCTGAACAGCTGATCAATCTAACAAAACATGTATACTCATTTCATGTAACACCTGAGCTAGTGATACAAATCCTGGGTGAAGAGTTTGCCTTACCCACTCACTTTTACACCTGTGATTAAAACAGCAAGATGGGTGTACTGGTTTACAGAAGCAGTTCAAAAAAACACTTTCAGAAAAGAACAATGCTTCATGCTAATGGGCACTTGATCCTTGCAAAGGACATGATATGAATCCCTTAATATAAGGGCCTGCAACTGTGAGAGACTGCAAATAGAGGTAAAATCCATCAGAAGGTGTTCTCCAACAAACTAAATTTAAACCAGTGTGTTCAAATGTGATGATGCAATGATGAATGGACTTGTTCGCTGTTACTCTGTGAATGTTTCACAGTTACTTTATGAATACAGTTATGTTAGTAACACTACAAAGTTGACAGCATTGATTTTATTATGTAACTAGTGCAAAGAGGTACTGAATTTTATGTCTAAAGGTGTCAAAAATCAAAAGGAGACAAAGTGGTTGTCCATATATCAATGAAAGCAGATCATGGTGAATGAGGATCAGTTGAATGGGCTGGAAGATGCAGAGTTGAAGAATTTGCAGGTGAGAACCAAGGCTACAGTAGTTTAGGCTAGAATATCTAGTAAATAAATGAACAGCTTGCAACTAATGGATTCATGTTATCAGATGTACCTCCTGAATGGCGACTGCCATAGTACTTAACTACTGAGCACAATAGCACAGACAGTCAGGTCAAACTCTAAAAAAGAAAAAAAAAATTTGCAGGGGGGTGGGGGTGGGGGAGCTCCAAGATCACACTACAGCAGGGAAAGGGCAGATTCTCCAATCCCTGCTGTACAGCGATCACAAAAATACAGGCTTCGCATTACACCCCTACACTGACATTTCTGACATCAACGTATAGGGTTTGCCATTTCTGTTGACTTATCATCATGAACCCTGCAACTAATACAGCAAAATATATGGTGCAAAACTATGACATGGCAGAAGCCATGAACTTCCGTGTGGATGCTATTGACTTAGCACACAAAGAAAACAAAGACTTAAAAGATAAATATGTAACATTAGTTACAGAGTTGGATGAACCAAATCAAGGGCAAGTGGACTTTGAAAATAGAGCACTTGAAGAAAAAAATATCTGCATCACTGACATAACCAAAAAGGGAGGACAGGACTATGAGGAATTCATGCAGGGAAAAAGTGGTAACATGGATTGGTTCACATGTTGTACAAGTAAAAACTGAACACACATTTTTGTGCATTACGGACAGTGTGTGATGAAACCGGTATTTGAAATTTACAAAGTGAAAGGGCAGATCTTATCCTTGCCTTGGCATCTGATGAAAGTGGGCAAAATTGGAAACATACATGTGTACTCCATGATTACAAATCTTTCACTCAAAAAACAGGTAGCTATTTGAGAATGTCAAATGAAAAAAATGCACTTTTGGATGTTTCATCCCAAGTATGACCCTAACGGACTGGAGGCAGTGGCGGACTATAATAGCAGTAACATGGGTGGCTATTCAACAAATCAACAAAATAAATTAACAAAAAGACTTTTAGTTGTGCTCAACACTGTGAACTATTTTAATTAATATGCTGAGCATAACAATCATTTGCTTGCTTTTCATGGAAAAAATGTAAATGATAAACACTCTAGTACTTCCTATGTATATTCGCAGTGCCTATCACTTGTATATGTGCAGCACAAGCCTGTGCCACCACTTCGATATGTTTTTTTTAGCTAGCTTTATGTTTACTTAACACTAAATAACTAAACAGATAAATAAGCAGCACCCAGCAATCATCTACACAATAAAAAACATTCTGCTCATTTACTTCCTATGATCCACTGGGAAAGCAACAAGCAGAAAGCCAGGGAATATTAAACTGTACAAAGAAAAGCTGGATGGATTGCTGCAAATGGTCACAATAATGCGAGGTACTTTTTATCCTGTCATTCAACCGGATACAGTACTGACAACTGAAATCTAAGGGGACTGCAGTCAGTGGATGAAAGCAACTTGTTTGTTTGGTCATTTTTAAGTCTGTAGAAGTTTCTGGTCACTGTTTGTGTGATAAAAAAAAACTGACACTGCCTTACATTTTTGGTATGTCCCCCATAAAACATTTGTTTTTATGGAAAATCACTGAAGATTACAGTCATTAAATATCGGGGGGTGGCTAGCTGTGGATAAAACCAACTTACAATCTAGTTCGCTTATTTTAAACTCTGGCTTTATAGGACTAGTATGCATTTATATGACTTATATTGTATGGCAGTTACTGCAGAGGACTGAAGCTCTGAGCAGTTAATAAGCTGCTTCTTGGCTAAAAGGTTTGATTCCTTCCACCTTCATTTTCCTCTGGTGCGACTCTTAAGGAAGTCACTTAACCAGAGAGTACTCAAGTCACTCCTGAAAAGGGAAAGCTTGTCAAGAAGCAGGTAAAATACAAAATAAACATTTCTTTCACAGAAAGAGAATATTCTAAGTTAAAACTGCTTCTGACTTTGCCTTATAAAATATGTGGTTTTCTGGCAAATCAGAGAGGACTGTAATCACTAAATAATGACAGACATTTAACTTTTCAGACTTCATATCCTTCAGAAAATGTATGCCGAAGCAAAAACTGTTGATCTAGCAAATTTCTAAGTATATGAGAGCAAAGTCTGCCCTGATCTTGGGCTTTTGTTCCTCATTATTTTTGGAGTCCTCCCGGGCTCTTGCAATAAGAGGTTGAGAAATACTGTTTACATTACAGTCAGATGATATTTACATGGCAAGGTAGGATAGGGGAAATTTGTAGATTAATGTAGTTTACACTGTGGTTGTTTGCTCAGTTATCCACCTGGCTTTGTGGAATTAATGTGTACTTGTGTGAAATAAGTTGGTACAACTGGTTATTTATGTGAAACAAAAAAAAACTGATTTCACAGAATGCTCTTGATTTTCAATATATTTTGATCTACTTCTATTAAATCAACTAGGACTGTCGTCACTAAACAATGACAGAGATTTGAGTTTTGGACTTCATATGTAGCAGAAATTGATACAGCACGCTATCCATTTAGAAATGGCGTGCTTTGAAATGGCCTTGCCCTCTTCCCCTGTAGCAAAGCTGACTAGCAGCTGATCAGATTTTCTGAAAGGTTTAGTCCTGTCAAGGTAGATCCTGAGTTGTCTGTGCAAGTCCAAGGAGTGCAGGATCCTTTCCCCTTTATTCTGAGGATTAGGAAAAAAAAGGTTGGCAAATGAATGGACTGGTTTAAAGCCACACTGGATACCACCTTGGGCATAAATGATGGGTTAGTCCTGAGGGAAACCCTGTCTGCATGTAAGATAATGAAGGGTTCCACAGCCATAAGGGCCTGTAACTCAGACACTCTTCTTGCTGAAGTGATGGCTAGAAGTAAGGCTGTCTTCCAAGACAGGAATTTTAACTCTGGTGTAGCAGCAGGCTCAAAAGGGAGGAGCGTGAGCTTCTCTAGTACAAAGTTAAGGTCCCAGGCAGGAGTGTGAGCTCTCCTTGGGGGTCTTAAATTGTTAGCTCCTCTCAGGAACTGTTTGATCAGAGGGTAAGAGAAGAGGGGCGGCTCAGTATTGTAATGAGCCGAGATGGCGAGGCATGAATCTTAACTGATGAGAAGGATAGACCTTTGTGGAGCAGCTCTGCTAGATAATCTAGGATTTGAGGTAAGGTAGGCATGGCTGTGTCCTTTCCTTGAGACTGGCTCGAAGAACAGTATCTTTTCCACTTTTCTGAATAGGATTTCCTAGTACTAGGCCTCCTGGCCTCAAGGATAACATCCAGCACCTGCTTGCTGAGGGCTGCTGGTGATGTATTAAGGGAATAAGCAAGGCTGCCAGGTTCAGGGTTTGCAGCTGAGGATGCAAAATCTGTCCCTCCTGCTGGGACAGCAGAGAGGGGGGTCTGATGTAGGTACCAGAGTGGCACTGCTGTCAGACTGCATAGGATTGGGTACCAGAGCTGGGGTGGCCAGTCTGGTGCAATAAGGATTGTCCTTGGCCTGTCCTGTTTGACCTTAAGTAGTAGTTTTGAAAGGAGGGGCAGAGGGGGGGGGGAGGCATAGATTGAGAGGTTTTCCCATGTAAAGGACAGGGAAATCCACTTTCCATGCTGGGCTGTGGTGATTTCTGGTGCAAAATTTGCTCAGTTGATGGTTTTGGGGGGAAGCAAAGAAGTCCACCTCTGGTGTCCCCCATCTGTGTATTATAAGTTTGAATGAGTTGGGTTCCAGTTTCCACTCGTGTGGGTCCATTAGATTTCTGCTTAAGTCGTCTGGCAGTGAATTGAGCTTGCAGGTGCACTTGATTGCTGAAGGGTGTGTTCCACAGAGCCATGGCTAACCTGCAGAGTGGGTTGGAATGAGTTTCCCCCTGCTTGTTTATGTACCACATAACTGTGGTGTTGTCTATCTTTATCAAGAGTTGTCCTGGCAGGATAAGGTATTTGAAGGCTGTCAGTGCATTCTGTACAGCTAACATTTCTTTTTGATTGATATGCAGGTGAATTTGTCCTGGGCTCCATTTGCCTTGAATGCATTTGCCTGCCATGCGAGTCCCCCCTTGCATAGTTTGATGCGTCTGTTGTCAGGGTTTGGGCGGTGAGGGGTTGAGTGAAAGGGAGTCCCTTGTTGTGGTTGCAAGCCTCTGCCCACCAAAGGAACACTGTCCTTAGGCAAGGAATGATAGGAATCACTGTTTCCAGGTCCTGAGAATGTTGACACCAGAGACTTTTTAAGTACCACTGAAGTTTCCTAATATGCAGTCTTGCATATGGAATTAGTAGAATGCATGAGGCCATGAACCCTAAAGCTTGCAGTATTTTTCTTGCAGATAGCTGGGTTTGAGTGGCCAGTAGTTTGAAGTAATTTGTCAAATAAACTTGCTTTTCTGGAGTGAGGAATGCCATCTGGGAAGTTGTGTTCAAGCTTGCTCCCAGGAATACAATCTTCTGGCTGTGTACTAGATGTCTGGGGTATACCATCAACGAAAAGAAATCACAAGTTAGAAGTCTCTTTACAAACGTCAGGTGCTGAAGTAGCAATTCCTGACTGTCCGCCTGAATCAGGCAATCGTCCAAGTATGGGTACATTTGAATATTTCCTCTGCTTGCAGTATGCAAATGGCTGGAGCCAGGCACTTTATGAAAACCCTGGGCACAGTAGATAAACCAAAGGGAAGTGCAGAGAACTGATGGTGCATAGAGCCAGCCCTGAAACATAGATATTTCCTGCAAGATTACCTTATGGGGATGTGCAGATAAGCTTCTTTTAAGTCTAGGGTGACTAGCCAGGAGTCCTTGGCTAGCATAGGAAGCAGCTGTTGGAGAGTAAGTATTTTGAATTTTGGTACCATCAGGAAGGTGTTGAGAGTTGACAGATCCAGAATAGGGCACCAAGAGTCCCCTTTTTTGGGCACCAGGAACAGTCTCTGGAGTAGAAACCCTGTCCCCTTTGCTCTCTTGGAACAGGTTAAATAGCCCTGATACTGAGAAGACAAAGTAACTTGCTTTCGGGCCTCTGCCTACTGGTTTGGAGGAAGGTCTGGCACTCCGCATGGGGTTGGCAGTGAGTGGAAGTAGAATCTGTATCCCTGGGATACAATGTTGTAATATACTCCCAGTTTTTTGCATGCAGGGCGAGTTTTCTTCCTAGGGGTGCAAGTACTTGGGCATGGCTGGGAAGGATGAAGGACAAGTCATTGTGAACTTTTTCCATAAGGGGGTGGGGCTTACCACTCCCTGTTTTTGAGGAGGAAGCACTCCATTGTTTAGATCTGTGCATACCCTGAGACTGTAGTCTTTGTGGTCTGTTGTCCCTGCGTTTGGACTGAGAAGGTTTGGACTGAGAAGGTCTGGGAGGGACTGGAAAGGACCAGTTTTTTGAAGGCCAACACCTACTGAATCTAGTTGGCTGTACCTTAAGAAATCTGTAACAGTTTGCATAGATTTAGCATTTTCCTCCATCTGTTTAAGAACTTCTTCTGCTTTTGAGCCAAACATTCTTGGTTTAATGGAGCATCTAGTAATTTTGCTTTGACATGGTCTGGCAAGATTTGTTCATTCATCCAAGCATGCCTTCTCAGAACAGACCCAGTGACAGCAGCCCTGCAAGATGCTTCTAAGGCATCAAAACCACACTGCAAAGTATGTTTACCAACTTGGTTTGCAGAATGCATTAACTCTTGCAAGTCTTTATTTTCTGCACAATCAGGAATCAAAAACATTTTTTGTTTAATTAATTCCATAATATGCTGCTGGTACTTCAACTACTCTGTAGTACCTGTCAGGCTTTCTAGGAGCTGGTGGTAAAGTATCAGGGGTAAGACTGGATTCCATGAAGATATCTACAATATCCAGGACAGGGGATACAGCTAGAGGCCTATGCTGAGGCAAGTCTAAAAATTCTGAGTCTCTTTTTGGACTGTGGGTAGTCCTGGCATTCACAGCGGAAATGCTCTCTTAGGGTATGCAAGGTTTCACCGAAAGAAAAGTCTTCGGGGGGGGGGGGGGGCAGAGGGAATGGAATCCTCTGCATCTGAATCCTCATAGGTAGATAAGGGTATGTCCTGGTAATCACAGGGGTCAGTCATCTACTTGCAGGTAGCTCTCAGCCGGCCTGATTATCAAAGTCTTGGGTCCTGTGTCAGTTGCCGTCTCTTTTTCCATGACGTCAGGTAGTCAGAGGTATAATGCATGCAGCCAACGCCATTACATCAGTTTTTCTTGCCCCAGATGTCAGGTGCCCCCATAATGTGAAGCAACTGTATACAAGGTTACACCTCCAATTATAAGCAAATACACCAGAAAGCTTCAATACGGTAAACAAGAAGCGAGGTATAGCAAATAGAAGTCAGGGGGCTGGAGGGAGGGTAACCAGGACTGCAACAGTGAATAAATTTGGACATCTACATTTATGATAAGTGTACACAACTGTACTATGTTCTTCATGTTTCACTGTTGCAGTCATTACATTTCGGAAGATTCCCAAAGCTAAGGAAGGGATGAGGCAATTAGAGAGCATTAGGACCAGCTATTAGGCCCTGCAAGACTGCAGTGGCAAAACCAGCTCTGGATTTATTGAAAATAGGCAAGTGGTAATGCTTGGTGAATGTATGAACAGAACTCCAGGTAGCAGCTTCTAGGATGTCCCTGGTAGGAACACCTCTGAGAAAGGCTGTTGAAGTAGATGCAGCCCTGGTGGAATGTGATCTTATCCCTTTGTGGAGTAGGTTTTCCATGGTGCTTATAGCAGAAATGAATGCAATGGCCTATCCATTTAGAAATGGTTTGCTTTGAAATGGCCTTCCCCTCTGCCCCTGCAGCAAAGGCAACTAGCAGCTATTCAGTTTTTCTGAGAGGCTTAGTCCTGTCCAAATAAAATCTAAGTTGTCTGTGCACGTCCAGAGAGTGCAGTATTCATTCTCCTTTGTTCTGTGGATTAGCAAAAGAAGGTTGGCAAATGAATGGACTGATTAAGGGCCACACTGGATACCACCTTGGGCATAAAGGAAAGATTGGTCCTGAGGGACACCCTGTCTGCATGGAAGATTATGAAGGGCTCCAATGCCATTAGGGCCTGTAATTCAGACATTCTTCTTGCTGAATGATGGCTAGAAGAAAGGCTGTTTTCCAAGAAAGGAATTTCAACTCTGCAGTTGCAGCTAGCTCAAAGGGAGATAGAGTGAGCTTTTCCAATATAAAGTTAAGGTCCCAGGCTGGAATAGGGGCTCTCCTGGGTGGTCTTAAATTTTTGGCCCCTCTGAGGAATTGCTTCAGCAGTGGGTGAGAGAAGAGGGGTGGGTCCGTATTATAATGTGCTGAAATGGCAGAGGCATGAATTTTAATAGAAGAGAAGGAAAGGCCCTTGTGAAGTATTTCTGAAGAATATGCGGTAAACTGGGCACTGTTGTGCCCATCCCCTGAGTTTGGCTCCAGGAACAGAATCTTTTCCACTTTTCGGCATATGATTTTCTAGTACTAGGCCTCCTTGCTTCCAGAATGACATCCAGCACTTGCTTACTGAGGGATAGTAATGGAGAGCTCAGGTAATTAGCCAGGCTGCAAGGTTCAGGGTTTGAAGCTGGGGGTGCAAAATCTGGCCCTCCTGCTGGGACAGCAGGGAGGGGGTCTGAGGCAAGTGCCATGGTTCCAGCAGGGACACACTGCGCAAGAGGGGGTACCAGTGTTGGCGAGGCCAGTCTGGTGCAATGAGTATTGTCCTTGGTTTGTCCTGTTTGATCTTTAGTAGAACTTTGGAGAGGAGAGGCAGAGGGGGAAAGGCATAAACTGAGAGGTTTTCCTAGGTGAAGAACAAGGCATCCACTTTCCAAGCTGGTCTGTGGGGAGTCCTTGTGCAGAATTTGTCCAATTGGTAGTTCTGAGGGAAGGCAAACAGGTCCATCTCTAGGCTACCCATTTGTTTCTCAACATGTTAAATATCTTTGGTTCCAGTTTCCACTCGTGTGGGTCCATGAGATTTCTGCTTAGGTCATCTGCCAGTGAGTTTAGCTTGCCTGGCAGGAACTGATCCTGCAGGTGCACTTGGTAGCTCAAGGCTGTGTTCCACAGAGCCATGGCTAGTCTGCAGAGGGGGTATGGGTGGGTTCTCCCCCTGCTTGTTTATGTACCACATAACAGTGGTGGTGTCTGTGTTTACCAATAATTGTCCTGGAAGGATGTAGTCCTTGAAGGCTGTCAGAGCATTCTGTACAGCTAACATTTCTTTTTGATTGATATGCAGGTGCATTTGACTCGGGTTCCATTTGACGTGAATGCACTGCCCTTCCAAGTGAGCCCCCATGCATAGTCTGATGCGTCTGTTGTTAGGGTTTAGGCGGTAGGGGGTAGAGTGAATGGCAGTCCCTTGTTGAGGTAGCAGGCCTCTGCCCACGAAAGGAATTCTGTATTTATACAAGGGATGATAGGAATCACTGCTTCCAGGTCCTGATAATGTTGACACCATAGGCTTTTTAGATACCATTGTAGTTTCCTCATATGCAGTCTTGCATATGGAATTAGTAGGATGCAAGAGGCCATGAACCCCAGAGCTTGCAGTATTTTCCATGTAGCTAACTGGCTCTTTGTGGCCAGTAATTTGAAATAGGCTGTCAGATAACCTTGTTTCTCTGGTGTGAGGTAGGCCATCTGGGAAGTTGCATTCAAGCTTGCTCCCAGGAATACAATTTGTTGGCAGGGTACTAGATGAGATTTTTGTTTATGGTGTACCCCAGTGAGGTTAGCAGTTTCTTTACAAATGCCAGATGATTTAATAGTATGTCCTCGCTTTCTGCCTGAATAAGACAATCGTCCAGGTATGGGTATATTTGAATATTTCTTTGCCTGCAAAATGCAATAACTGGAGCTAGGCATTTTGTGAATACCCTGGGCGCAGCAGATAAGACAAAGGGCAGTGCAGAGAACTAATAGTGCATGTAGCCTGCTCTGAAGCATAGGTATTTTCTGCAAGAATCCCTTATTGGGATGTGCAGGTAAGCTTCCTTTAAATCCAATGTTGCCAACCAGGCATTTTTGCCTAGCATGGGATGCAGCTGATGAAGAGTTAGCATTCTGAATTTTGGAATTACCAAAAAGGTGTTTAGGATAGATAGGTGCAGGACAGGACGCCAAGAGTTGTCTTTTCTTGGTACCAGGAAATGTCTGGAGTAAAAACCTTGCCCCCATTCTTCTGCTGGGACAGGCTGAATAGCCCTGATGCTTAAAAGAGAGAGAACTTGCTGTTGAGCCTCTGCCCACTGATTTGGGGGTAGGATCTGGCCAACCTTTTGGGGTTGGTAAGGTGTGGAAGTGGAATCTGTATCCTTGGGAAACTATTTAAAACTCATTTGACTTGTGTCACGAGTTACCAGTTTTTTGCATGCAGGGTGATCTTTCCCCCTAAAGGTGCAGTCAGTTGAGCAGGGCTTGGAAGGTTTAAGGTTAAGTCATTGTGACAATTTACCATAGGGAGGTGTCTTACTATTTCCAGCTTTGGAAGTGGGAGCCCCCCACTGCTTAGGCCTGTGAGTACCTTGAGACTGTGGCCTAGGTGGTCTGCTGTTCCTGGATTTGGACTGAGAAGGCCTGAAAGAGACAGGAAAGGACCAGTTCTTAGAAGGCCAATACCTACTAAATCTGGGAGGCTGTACTTGCAGGAAATCTTTAACAGTTTGCATAGATTTAGCTTTTTTCTCCATCTTTTTAAGAACAACTTCTGCTTTGTTGCCAAACAGGCGGTCTTGGTTTAAGGGAGCATCCATAATTTGGCTTTAACATGATCTGGCAGAGTTTGCTCCTTAAGACAAGCATGCCTTCTAAGAGCAGACCCAGTAACAGCAGCCCTACAAGATGCCTCTAAGGAGTCAAAACCACATTGCAAAGTATGTTTACCAATTTGTTCAGCAGAATGCATTAAACCCTGTAATTTTTTATTCTCAGCACAGTCAGGAATCAACATCAATTTCTATTAAAGTAATCCAATAATATACTGCTGGTACTTTAACATATGAAACTGGCAGTTTAAGGCCCTAATGGCCAAAGTAGCAGAAGTGTATACCTTCTTACCCATCTGTCCAGGGCCCTGGAATCTCTAACAGAGGGGGTACGATTTTTGGCAGTAGTAGCCTTAATGCCTTTGGGTCCCTGAAAAATGGTCTCTGGGTCTGCAGTAGGATTCTTAAAGAGGAACTTGTGAGAATCAGGTACCCTGTAATACCTGTCAAGTTTCCTGGGAGCAGGAGGTAAGGTGTCTGGAGCCAGGCTAGATTCCAAGAAGGCATAATCTACCATGTCCAGTACAGGGGGGACAGCTAAAGGCCTGTGTTGAGGCAGGAGTAATTCCCTAAGCCTCTTTGTGGAGTCAAAGAAACCCTGGCTTTCCCAGTGGAAATGCTCCCTAAGTGTGTGCAAAGTTTCACCAAAAGAGAAATCTTTTGGAGGGGAAGCAGAGGGAATGGAGTCCTCTGCATCAGAATCCTCATGGGCAGATAAGGGCAAACCCTGGTCATCAGAAGAAACAGAAATTTCAGAATCCTGATCAGAAGAATAAGAAGGAAAATAAGTTCTAGGTCTCTTAGAGGGAGAAGGGTGACTTTCCCTAATTAGAGGAATAAGGTCTTCAGCCATTCTTACCATTTGTTTTTTAAGCATATGGGCCTGACAATGTGGTTTAAACGTAAGTTTTCTAGGCGTGGATCGAGTCTTAGGCCTTGAAGAAGAAGATTGCGTCGGTTTGATATGCAAGTCAGTAGGCCTGAATACACCCTCAGAAGCCGGTGCCTGCACAGGTGCTCCAGACCCATCCAAGGCAGAGACATCTGCAGGTTCCATAGTCGAAGAAGCATCTCGTGGCATAACAGACTCCGAATGGGTCTCAGTAGAGGCCTGCGAATCTGAAGTAGCGGGTATCAGGGGCTTTGAAAGCGCCTCACTGAGTACCGGCAAACTGGCGACTAACTTAACGGAAACATCTTCGGCAGCTTTGGACCTATGCGGTCTGTCTCTAGCTTTACGTTTTCTCGGAATGTCAGTAGTCGGATGGCTTACCGAAGCAATTTCTGGATAATTGAACTGAGTACCAAAATAGTTAGATGTGAAAATGAACAGACGATGAATAGTACGAGGATTGAATAAGGCACAAAACCGACAGCGAGGGACGTCATGGTCTGGGCCTAAGCAAGGAATGCAGTACGAATGAAAATCTTTACGAGGTATTTGCTTTCCACAAGAAATACAATTGTTAACTTTTACTGACATCGGTTTAGAGCAAGAAAAAGGATCCCCAAACAGGGTACTTAGCTTTTTGAAGACTTCAGTTCTCAAACTCTAAAATGAAAATTTCAGGAGTCGGCCGACCGGCACTTGCGATCTGCTTCTGCTTCGGGCACTGCACAGCAAGAAAGACTGATGTAATGGCGTCGGCTGCATGTTTTATACCCCTGACTACCTGACATCAAGGAAGAAGAGACAGCAACAGACGCAGGACCCAAGACTTTGATAATCAGGCTGGCTGAGAGCTACCTGCAAGCAGATAACCCAAATGTAATGACTGCAACAGTGAAACACGAAGAACATCTGTAGCTGTTCTCTATTCCGCAGGAACAAAGTTTGTGGTTAGGCTACAATTGAAAAGGGTACTTAGTGGTGATGCTAGTTCATGTTTTAGCCTGTTTCGAAGACAGCCTGGGATGTCATCTGGTCCCATAGAGGCCATGTTCTTTGCTTGGATAGGGCTTTGAGGACCTGCTCTTCAGATACGAAAGGGGGGGGGGAATTGGGGTGAGGGTTTGTTGCAAGTTAGGAGGGGATAAGGGAGTGACATTTTCACCAAACCTATCCACTAGCAGGCTTGCTTATCTCTGTGGGGTCAGTGTGGGTGTGATCACCAGTTCTGCACATGCCTGGGTCCTACCCTTAGGTTATGTACATAACTGTAAAAGGCCTTTTGGTTATCCTTGGCAGTACTTGCTAGTTTTCTCTCAAAGGAGCTCTTGGAGGATTTGACAAGTTATCTTATTTGCCTGTTAAGCCTAAGGAGGGTGTTTTTCCATTGTTGGGTCCTTGTCTTGGTTTTCCTGGAAAGCAACTTTTTGCATTTATTGTAGAGCTTCTTGATGCTAGAAGTCCACCATGGCAGGCTGATTTTACTTGGGGCTCTGGTTTCGATTCTATCTGGTACAGCAGAGTTTATACACTTATGTAAGTGACTGCACAGGGCTTTAGTGTATGCCTCAGCATAGTCACCACTTACAACTGGAGGTGGGGCTTGGAATGCATTTATACCTTCACCTAGGAGGGAATATTTTGCCTTGATGAAGTTTTTTAGTCTAATTTCATCCTTTGTGAGTTCTGGTGTTGCTGTCAGTTCGAAGGTAACTGATTTGTGGTCAGTTTTAACTAATGAGGGTCCAAACAGTTGCAGCAGTGCACCTGACTGACATGTTGGTGAGGACAAGATCTAGAATGTTTGCTCCTGTTGTTGGGGTATGGACAATTTGCTCCAGAGCATTTGAATTCACAAAGTCAAGGAATTTTTGTGCTAGCGAGTTTGGGCTAGAGTAGATTTCCCACTTGATGGTGGGATAATTGAAATCCCCCATAACCAGTGTGTTTGGTAAAATTTGGATTTTCATCAGTTTGGTTAAGTAGGCTTCATGGGTGTCATGACCCATGGAGGGAGATCTACAAATGGCTAGGACCTGAATGGGGGGTTTTACCCACATTAACATGGACCTGGAGTAACTCCATGGAGCTGTCCAGTCTAACTATATGTGAGGTGAATTTATCTCAAATATAGATTGAAGCATCACCTCCTTTGGTTTTCACACACCCATTTTGCAGTCAAAGGTGTGGAAGGCATTGTAGCCTTGCAGGGCCGGGGTACTCTCTGAGGCCTTAAACATCTACATCTTCTGGTGATAGAAGAGCTTCCAGGGAGTGCAGTTTTGATTTAAGCTCCTAGCATTTAGCAGAATGACCCTTATTTTGTTCCGATTGGTTAATTTCACATTGGTAATGTTTTCGAGACCTTGCCTAAAAAGGCATTATGGGGGAGGCAAGAGCCTTTGCCAGCAGCCAAAAGCCTAGGGGTTCCAGGTGCAAACTGTCTCTGCCAAAGCAGCAGGATTAGTCAACCATGGCTTCCCAGGCAGACAGGAACTGGATCTCCTTGGAATGACACCAAACACTAAGCCAAATATTGAACTCAATCATTTGTTTATACTGTGGCATCATTCGAGGTGAGAGTAGCATGATGCTCAAGGCTAGGGACATACTTGCCTGGGAAACATACGACTGTGACATGTCTCTCTTTATATAGTCCAATGAGGTACGTCTCAGGTCATTCACAATAACATGAACTATGACAGCGTCATAACGGTGCTTGTTGCTGAAAGACCTGAGTGCATGTGTAATCTGGTGAATCTTGGCATGGGACAGGCAGCTAACTGACTTTCTCCATGTCCAACCTGGTGAGTGGGACATCTGTGCGTCTCACTACTGAGTCTCCAATGACAAAAAAAATTGCTTTATGAGTGTTACGCCTTACAGGCTTAATGGGTGAGACACTGATGTTGCTATGTGTCATGGGTGCTGTGGAGACTGTTAGTTGTAGTAGACTTGTGTTTTGGAGGTCTCTGGTGTTTCAATAAGCTTTTTCAATAGAAGCCCCACATATGTGGATTTACGTTTTGATGCATACTATGTGTATGAATAGTGGTACTATGTGAATATGCAGTAGTGGGTGAATTGATAACCTTCTCTATGTTATGGTATTGAGTGAGAGACAGCACTGATTCTAAAGTCTTGGTGTAAATACATCTCTTGCCCTTGGTACTAGTGTGTTATTAGTAGAGGGTTGTCTGTGTACATGAGGCAATTGCTACACTGCCTCAAGAGACCCAAGTCAACAAGGTTAGCAGGAGAAACAAAGGTAGTCCAACTGTCCATAATGCTAGGTTGAAGGCTATTGTCACTAGGGGTGACTATGCAGAAACAATCATGGAGGAGCTCTGGAAATGGAAATTTCTGCCTGGGTTTTAAGGGAAAATTTGTTGAATTTAACTGTCCGATCTTTGGTGTACAAGTGCACGGTGTTACATGATGTGCAAACAAGCAGAAAATGCAGAGCCTAAATACCAGAAGCTAAGACTTGCAACAAACTAATAAAATTCTAAAAGACCAATGAGCATGCTTATTCCAAGCCCTGGACCGGTCTCCCTTTATCAGTCTTTTTATTAATGATCTCCCAAAAGATCTCCTTAAACTGGAATTAACTCTTTATGCTGATGACACACTATTACTTTAAACAAATAAATGCTCCACAATTTTTAAATCTCAGTTTCAGTAATCCTTCTTAAAACCCTGCCAGTAGGCTGAACAAAAACTTTTTTATTTTATTTTGCATGTGTTTACCGGGAAAGTCTGACTGGACACAGGTCCATTTTCAGCGGAGGCCCAGGGAGAAAAGCTCCAAATACCAGTGCAGTTGAAAAGAGACAATATAGTCAACATATAAGAAAACAATGGCATACATATTAAGAATACATTTGAGCATAAATAACAGAGATTAACAATATCTAAATATTTGATAGAAAGCCATATCCATAGATATATGAATATGTGAGAGTTGAGTTACTTTATTATCATTAACATATGTGATGTGGGGGACCACCATTTGATCCACAGCAGAATCCTAGTAACAGTGCAGTGGGATGGCTTAACCTGGGGAGTGACCTGAACAATGCCAGTTATTTAAGTAGTGAGTTTTGAGAAGGTTTTTAAATTGGGAAGTAGAGGAGGTGGCAGTCAAGTGCCCTGGTAGAGAATTCCAGGTTCTGGCAATGGAGCAGGCATAGAGGGATTTACCAGCGTCATTTTTATGTTTGATAACCTTTATGTGGTTCTGATAACTAGATCTTAATGTTCTAGTGGTGGTATAGGGGTGAATTAGATTATGAAGTGCTGGGGTTTTGTCAGGAAGGTAGTAGAGTTTATGCGCTATTGAGAGTTGGCTGAGTACGAGTAGTTGAGGTAACTCAAGCCAATTTAGTTGCTTGAGGGCTAGACAGTGACGGGATCTATGAGATGCATCAGTGGCAATCTTGTTGTAACAGGATTCCATTTTGCTTAGTTCGGTGTGGCAAAGGTTAGTTAAGATGGGGGAGGCATAAAGGAGACTGGATAAGAGAGGAGTCCTTGCTAAGGTGGCCTTGGTAAGATTAGTGATGAATTGTCTGTTCCTGTACAGGAGACCAAGCTTTGTGTTACCTTTCTTAATTGTTTGGGCTATGTGGATGTCGAATTTTAGATTACTGTCAATTTCAACACCTAATAGTTTTGTGTGTGTTGTTGGGGTGATTTGTACATTATCCTTAGATGTTATGGTGAAATCATTATTTAGTGGCGGAGACCTACCAGGACTGAAGAGAATGAGTTTGTTTTTTGGAATTAAGAAAAAGTTTTATGTTAGTGAACCATGCATCTGCTACGGAAAAGTTGTTTTGGGTTATGGTTTTTACCTCATGTAGGGTGGGGGAGGCCCATGTAATAGTAGTAACATCTGCATATTGCACTATGGAGGTAGAGGGTGAAGATGAGGCTATCTGGTTAGTGAATAGTGAGAAAAGCAAAGGCCCTAGGATGGACCCTCGAGGGACACCAATGGCTACTGTAGTAGGGGGGACAATTGGTCTTGCCACAGAACTGCCTGCTGACGGTCTGATAACTAGTTCTTGAACCATGTTATGGTGGAGGAGCTTATGTTAAGGTAAGATAGGGTTTCTAGAAGCATATTATGGTTGACCATATCAAAGGCTTTTGATAGGTCTAAGAATATTGAGGATACAAATAGTCCATTGTTTCTATGGTGAGTGACAATGTTGGTAAATGAGAGTATTGCTGTGGTAGTACTACGGGAAGGTCTGAAGCCATGCTGGGATTTGGATAGCAGGTCATTCTGTAGAAGGAACTGCATTAACTGGGAATGAACAACTATCTCTAGTATTTTTGATAAAGGTGATAGAACTGCAATAGGGCGATAGCTGGTGAGCTCAAGGGACTTACCCCTTTGTGCAGTGGTATAATATGTGATATTTTCCAGGAGTGAGGTACATTGCATTCAGATATTGACCTATGTATGAGAATGGAAATTGGATAGGCTATAGAGTCAGCTGTTAATTGAAGGAACTTCTGACTAATCACAAAAATACACAAAAAAATAATGCTTTTCTCCTCCATTCAAAAAGCCCCTTACCTACCCAGCATTACCATCACACTTGGTCAAGGAAATACTACTCCATACATAAACTGAGTATAAATTCTTAGGTATGACCTTAGAGCAGTCCCTTAACACCACCACTCATACTGACATTATTAATAAGGTTCTCTTCCAGCTGAAGCTTTGCTACAGGACCTCCCCTCTACTATCCTCTGCTGCCCACAAAGCCATAGTCAAGAATATCCTTCTTTGAAAACTAGAACATGGATTGCAATTACTTTTCTTCCATTCTGCCTATAATACCCGATAAGATAAGATTACAAGCCATGGACAATAAAACTATAACATTCCCCTTAGTAGCACATTCCAAATCATATCACTGAAACATGTCTGATTCTAAACTGGCTTTCGGTAATAAAAAGTTTCACATATCTGTTTTCCACCTTATATAAAAATGCAGACGAGAGCTACTGCATACAACTAAAAAGAAAACTATACATCAGAGCACATGCATATTTATTAAATAACCGCCAAAAAAATCAACATAATACTAAGCCACCCACCTATCAAAACCGCTACTGTAGTACATCCACTTTCTAGGTTTGGACCTATCATCATCTTGAAAACAAGTCACAAGATGCCCTGTCACATTTCAAGAGATCACCATTAGATTGCCTTTTCAGTCAAGCTGACTATAAATACTTTAGGGATAATTGCCAAGACATAAACTTATCCCTGCCTCTGCTCATGTCTATGTTACTATCTATCCACTTTTAAATAAATAAGTTTTAAATGTATTCAGACAGAGTTTTTGACTATTAACTATAATACGCTCAGACAATGTATATAATGTACCGTATCCACAGAATTTGGATCCATATGTAAAAGCCCTCAAATTATTTTCTTGTACTATGCACTTAATGAATGTTACCTCTGTGTCCAGGTAGTGGATGAAAAGCCATTGGACTAGTTCACCTACCTGGTTAATAAAAGTACAGTTGTGTACACTTACCATAAATGTAGATGTTCGAGTGTATTCACTGTTACAGTCATTATATTTGGGTAATCCTGCTGGCAGGTTGCCCTCAGTTGGCCTGAATTCCAAAGTCTCGGGTCCTGCATCGGCTGCTGTCACCCCTTCCCTGACGTCAGGTTGTCAGGGGTATAAAAAAAGCAGCCAACGCCATTTTCTTTAGTTTTTCTTGCCCCAGATGTCAGGTGCCCCCTAAAAGGGTAGTCAAATTTTATATCTATATATAAAAGTACAAGCAGCAATATAAACTTTACCTTCATCCACAAGCAAATACACCACATAGGTTGTATAAATCAGAGAAGGATAGATAGGTTCCTTCAGAAGAAAAGGGGGGATGACGGGTGGGTACCCTGGACTGCAACAGTGAATACACTCGAACATCTACATTTATGGTAAGTGTACACAACTGTACTATGTTCTTCGTGTTTCACTGTTGCAGTCATTACATTTGGGTAGATTCCCAAAGCTATGGTTGGGAGGCTGGAACTAAACAGCATTAGGAACAGCTATGAGACCCTGCAGAACTGCAGTGGCAAAGCCTGCCCTGGATTTAGAGTAGAGTGGCAGATGATAGTGCTTTGTAAAGGTGTGCACTGAACTCCAAGTAGCTGCCTCTAAAATGTCCTTGGTTGGTACTCCCCTGAGAAAGGCTGCTGAAGTGGCTGCAGCTCTTGTGGAATGCGGCCTAATGCCCTTAGGCACTGGCTTGCCATGGTATGACTAGCAGAAACGAATGCAGTGGCCTATCCACTTTGAAATAGTCTGCTTTGAGATAGCCTTTCCCTGTGATCCTGCAGCATATGCCACTAGTAATTGCTCTGTCTTTCTGAAAACTTTGGTTTTGTCCAAGTAGAGTCTAAGCTGACTGCGTACGTCCAAAGAATGCATAATTCTTTCCCCCTTGTTCTGTGGATTTGGATAAAAAGTTGGCAGATGAATGGTTTGGTTAAGAGCCACACTGGACACCACTTTAGGCATAAATGTTGGGTTTGTCCTCAAGGAGAGACTGTCCGGATAAAAAATGATGAAACGTTCCACAGCCATGAGTGCCTGTAGCTCTGAAACTCGTCTTGCAGAAGTTATTGCTCGGAGCAGAGCTGTTTTCCAAGATAAAAACTTTATATCAGCAGTAGCAGCTGGCTCAAAAGGAGGCAGGGTGAGTTTTCCAAGACATAGTTGAGGTCCCATGCAGGAATTGGTGATCTCCTTGGAGGCCTTAAATTTTTGGCTCCCCTGAGGTACTGTTTTAATAAGGGATGAGAAAAGATTGGTGGCTCTGCATTGTAATGAGCCGAAATGGCAGAGGTATGAACTTTAATAGATGAGAAAGATAGGCCTTTGTCCAGCATCTCAGTTAAGTATTGTAAAATCTGAGTAATATTTGGCACAGCTGTATCTGTTCCTTGTGCCCTGTTCCAAGCACAGAATCTTTTCCATTTTCCAGCATAAGATTTTCTAGTACTAGGCCTTCTGGCTTCCAAAATGACATCCATCACTGAGAGGTGTGTTTTGTATGACTACATTATCTGCCATGCTGCCAGGTTTAAAAGTCCTGAGCTGGCTGTGTAGGATCTGATTGTTTTGCTGGGACAGTAGATGCGGTACTTGAGGTAAGGTCCAAACTGGGCATTGAGACAAGCTCCTTAATACTGGATACCAGTGCTAGCGGGGCCAGTCTGGTGCATCAGGATCATCTTTGGCTTCTCCTGTCTGACCTTTTGGAGTACCTTGGGGAGGAGAGGCAGAGGGGAAAAGGCATATACGGATAGGTTTTTCCAACTGAAGGATAGGGCGTCCACTTTCCATGCTTGTCTGTGATAAATCCTTGTGCAGAATCTCTTTAGTTGGTAGTTGTGAGGGGAGGCAAATAGATCTATGTCCGGGCATCCCCATTTCCTTGTGGATCCAGCTGCCACTCATGGGGATCCATGAGGTTTCTGCTTAGTTAGTTTGCCAGAGTATTTTTCCTTCCTGGCAGGAATTGTGCCTGCAGATGTACTTGGTAAGTCAATGCTGTGTCCCACAAAGTCATGGCTAGTCTGCAAAGGGGGTAAGAATGTGTAACCCCCTGTTTATGTACCACATGACCGTGGTGTTGTCTGTCTTTATCAGTAGTTGCCCTGGATGAAGTAGGTCCTTGAAGGCTGTCAGGGCATTTTGAACAGCTAACATCTCTTTTTGATTGATATGTAGATGCATTTGGTTTGAGGTCCATGTTCCCTGAATGCATCTTCCTGCCATGTGGGCCCCCCAGGCATAATCTGATGCATCCGTTGTTACGGTCTGCCTGGCTGGGGGTAATGTGAATGGCTGTCCCTTGTTTTGGTGACAAGCCTTTGCCCACCATTGAAACTCCTGTTGCAGGCAGGGAATGAGGGTAATTATAGTTTCCAGGCTGTGGCAATGTTGAGTCCAAATACTTTTTAGGTACCACTGAAGTTTCCTCATATGCAGTCTTGCATACGGAATTAGTAGGATGCAGGATGCCATGAAGCCCAAAGCCTGCAGAATTTTTCTTGCAGATAACTGGGCCTTTGTTGCTAACATTTTGAAATAGGTAGTCAGTTGCCTTTGTTTGTGTGGCGTGAGATAAGCCTTCTGGGCAGTTGTATTTAAGCTTGCACCCAGGAATATTATCTCTTGAGAGGGTACTAGTTTTGATTTCTTTTCGTTGACTATGTACCCTAGGCATGTTAGAAGTTTTTCACAAATGCCAGATGCTGTAGAAGGTTGTCCTTGTTCTCTGCTTGAATTAGACAGTCATCCAAGTAAGGCTATATTTGTATTCCTCTTTGTCTGCAGAATGCAATTACTGGTGCCAGGCACTTTGTAAAGACCCTGGGCACAGTAGATAAGCCAAAGGGCAGTGCAGAGAATTGGTAATGCATTGAGCCAGCCATGAATCTGAGGTATCTTCTGCATGTTTGTCTGATTGGGACATGCAGGTATGCCTCTTTTAGGTCTAAAGTTACAAGCCAAGCGTTCTTGCCCAGCATGGGAAGAAGCTGCTACAAAGTCAACATTTTGAATTTTGGTATATCCAGGAATGTGTTCAGAATCGATAGGTCCAGTATTTGTCTCCAGGCCTTGTCCTTTTGAGTAAAATCCTTGTCCCCGTTCTTGCTCTGGCACTTGCTGAATGACCCTCATGTCCATGAGGGATGAGACTTGTTTTTGTGCCTCTGTCCATTGATTTTTTGGCAGATCTGGCCAGCCGTTTGCCTTTGGCAGAATATGGAAATGGAACTTGTAGCCTTGTGACACAATATTTAGAACCCACTTGTCCTGGGTTATAATGTGCCAATTTTGAGAACAAAAGTGCTAATTTTCCCCCTAAGGGTGCTGCCAGGAAATAAGTGCTTGGTGCAGGCAGGGGGAAGTCATTGGAACAGTTTCCTGTAAGGTTGTGATTTGTCTTCTCCACTTTTGGAGGTAGAAGCACCCCATTGCTTTGACCTGTATGAACCTTGCGCCTGGAATCTGCCTCTAGGGCGCCTGGGTCTGCCCCTTTGAGGTCTGTCTGACACAGGAAAGGACCAATTCTTTGTTGGCCAGTGTCTACTAAACCTAGGCGGCTGTACTTGTACGAAATCTTTGACCATTTGCATAGATTTAGCCTTGTCCTCAACTTTCTTTAACACCGCTTCTGCCTTAACACCAAACAAAGTATCATGCTGTAAAGGTGCGTCTAATAATTTAACTTTAACATGATCAGGCAGATTTTGTTC
This sequence comes from Protopterus annectens, assembly GCF_019279795.1. NCBI lineage: Eukaryota > Metazoa > Chordata > Ceratodontiformes > Protopteridae > Protopterus > Protopterus annectens. The sequence goes on from NC_056737.1 coordinate 761,596,577, forward strand.
CTTTAACCAAGCATGCCTTCTAATTACAGAACCTGTAACTGCGGCCCTGCAGGAGGCCTCTAAAGAATCAAAACCACATTGCAAAGTATGCTTTCCAACTTGTTCAGCTGCATGCAATATATCCTGCATTTCCTTGTTTTCTGCACATTCAGAGTTTAATAACATTTTCTGTTTAAGCAATGCCATGACATGCTGCTGATATTTGAGCATATGAAACTGACAGTTTAAGGCCCTTATAGCCAAGGTAGCAGATGTGTAAACCTTTTTTCCCCCATCTATCCAGTGCCCTTGAATCCCTGTCCGAAGGGGTAGGGTTTTTTGCAGCGGAAGCCTTGACTCACTTGGGACCCTGAGAAATAGTTTCTGGGTCTGCAGCAGGGTTTTTAAAAAGGAATTTATGTGAGTCAGGAACCCTATAATATCTGTCAGGCTTAACAGGAGCTGGAGGTAAGGAGTCAGGGGTAAGGCTAGACTCCGAAAACACATCATCTAAAATGTCTAACACAGGAGGGATGGCTAGTGGCTTGTGCTGGGGTAGTAACAGGAAATCCCTGAGTCTCTTTTTAGATTCTGAAAATTCTTGGCTCTCCCACTGTAAATGCTCTCTCATGGTATGTAAGGTTTCCCAAAAAGAGTAGTCCTCAGGAGGAGAAGCTGAAGGAATAGATTCTTCAGCATCAGAATCCTCATAGGGGGAAAAAGAATATTCCTGATCAGAAGAGGAATCAGAAGAAATGGAAACCTGATCTGAAGATTCATAGTCAGTTTCTTGCCTAGGCCTCTTATCAGGAGGGGGATGGGAACCCCTGATCAAGGTAATCAAGTCTTCGGCCATTTTGAGCATCTGTTTTTTGGGCATGGAGGCCTGTCCACAAGGCTCTTGAGTTTGCTTCTTTGCCTTTGAAGTCGGTTTAATGTATAGATGTTTGGGTCTGAATACACCCTCAGAAGCCGGTGCCTGCTCAACGACTCCGGACCCATCTGAAGGATTAGCGTCTGAGGCTCCAATACCTTGAGTTTCCAGAGGCATGACCGACTCCACGTGGGAGTCGGTAGCGGCCTGCGACTCTGCAGTAGCGGTCGTCATGGGCTGCAAAAGTGCCTCACTGAGAACCTGTGAACCGGCGACTGGCTTAGGAGAAGTTTCGTCGTCGGTTTTGGGCCTCGGCTGTCTTTCTTTTTCTTTGCGTTTTTTGTGAACTCTGGTAGTCGGATGGTTTCCGACGACATTTCTGGATAAATTAAAACTGTGTCCAAAGTAGTTTAAAGCAAAATCATACCGACGCTTACTGGTGCGTTGGTTAAATCTAGCACAAAACCGACAACCCAGAAAGTTATGATCAGGGCCTAGGCAAGGAATACAGTAAGAATAAAAGTCCTTATGTGGTATTTGCTTCCCACAAGAAATACAATTATTAACTTTTTCTGACATCGGTTCTGGAGCAAGAAAAAAGTTTCCCCAACGGGGTACTTAGCTTTATAGAAGACTTCGGATCTGAAATTCGAACTCGAAAATCTCAGGAGTCGGCCGACCGGCACTTGCAAACTGCTTCTGCTTAGGGCACCATGCGGCAAGAAAGAAGAAAATGGCGTTGGCTGCTTCTTTTATACCCCTGACGACCTGACGTCAGGGAAGGAGCGACAGCAGCCGACGCAGGATCCAAGACTTTGGAATTCAGGCCGACTGAGGGCAACCTGCCAGCAGGATTACCCAAATGTAATGACTGCAACAGTGAAACACGAAGAACATCAGTAAATAATGATACAATCAGGAATAGTGTCTTTGTCCTTTTTTTCCCCTTTTTCCACTGCCTTCTGATGGCCATTAGCTTTATTCACTGGTTCTACAACTGGTCCATGCATTCCTTTGAAGACATCAGAGAGAGGATTAAGCTAACCAGGGAGAGCAGACATCATTCTGCAGGCAGGTGGATTACAGCCCTACCTCCCTGCGCTGTTTCCACGCTTGCTGTGGATGCTGTGAAGTGAGCATCCCTATCTTACGGCTCCACCCTCCACAGCTATGTAATAGGGCACTATCAAACTGCATTTCACCTCAGCTGTAGCATGTTGTCTCATCTGTGGTTCCACACTCATTATGACCTAGCATGCACTATAAGTTCTCAGGTGTACACCAGCAACATGGCATCTGCATGCATGCTGAGGCCAGTAACTGAACCCAAGTTATCTGTGTCAAAGACACAGCTACTTCCCTCTATGCCATGAAGCAATTATGTCTTCATCCTTCTGTCAAGGTGAACAAGACACAGATGCCCTCTCTCTTCTTCTAATTGCACTACGTGTAAAGCCTTTGACAACTAGGAGATCAAATCTGAAGGGGTATATGGTAAACTGCGAAAAATAAAGATGATGTCTTGATTCATATGTTTGATCCTGAGAGGGTTACTAGTCTGCTATTAAAAGTATTAGGTTTCGTAAGATGTCTGTACACAAGACAGCTAAGATAAAATCAAAGAACCACAGGCACAAACTATAACAACTCAATGAGAGTAAAACTGATATTTTCATATTTACGACATGCAGAATTTATTAAACAATTAACAATATGGTTGGGCAACCCCATGAAAAAGTCAATTCTTAAAATACACACTGACCCAAGGAAGAAGAAAGGGAAGACTTTCATAAAAGGAAAATGCTTGGTTTGGAATTGGACAGAGTCCAGACAGTATATTTCTTTTTTTCTGCCACTGCTTCTGCAAAGTTTCTAAGATTTTCCAGAAGAAATTCAAGGCGACTTTCTAAGGGGGAAGTAGAACTATGACAGAAGACTTTATGTGGGATGGTGATAAATACAGAATGCCAAGGGACAAAATGATTCTTGGGAATGAGTTGGGTGGTTGAAATGGCCCACATCAAGTGATATACTTTCATGCAAGCTACACTAAAAAATTATGCTAAGCATAAAAAAAAAATAGGGTTAGGATAACACTGAAATTAAGTTAATTTGATATAATTTGATAAGTATAACATTTGGATATACCATGAGCACAGAATGGAGTTGCCAAACATGATAAAGCAAGTTGAGGAAATGGTGTGTACATTAGTATTAAACAAAGGCATGAAGTAATCGGTAAATTTCTTACTACCTGCAGGAGGTATAACAAGAAAAGTACAGTTTTGTACCTACCATAAATGTAGATGTCCGAACTGGATAGCATCTGCAGTCATAACAAGTGGGTTGTCCTGTCGTCAGGCAGCCCTTCAGTCGGCCGGATTCCAAAGTCCGGGTCCGGCTTCGGCTGATGTCGCTCTCCACCCGACGTCATCTCTGTTGGTCTTCGGGTATAAAGGCATCAGCCGACGCCATTTTCCTCAGTGTTTCTTGCCCCAGATGCCAGTAGCCCTCTTGCAGGCTAAAATTTGGATAGATGCCAATGTTTCCAAATAGATAGAGGTAAACACAACAATAAGCATGTATGTACATATACAAAACAAATACACCATAAAAGACTCCCCCCCAACAGCTAGCTATTAGAAGGGTAAACACCCTAGGAGTACCACAGAGGGGATGGTGGGAGGGTAATCCTGACTGCAGATGCTATCCAGTTAGGACATCTACATTTATGGTAGGTACAAAACTGTACTATGTCCTTCATGGATGCATCTGCAGTCATAACAAGTGGGTAGAATACCATAGCCAACTAGGGAGGAGGATAAAGGTAGATTATGGTGTGTTTAGGATCCCTTGCAGTACAGCAGTGGCAAACCCTGCTCGGGATCTGGAATATAGAGGCAAATTATAATGCTTGGCAAATGTATGCACGGAGGTCCAAGTAGCCGCCTCAATAATGTCTTTGGTTGCCACTCCTCGTAAGAAGGCTGTGGTAGTGGCTGTTGCTCTTGTAGAATGAGGTCTTATGTTCTGTGGAATTGGTTTTCCATGGAAGGAGTAACAGAATCGTATGCAATTTCCTATCCATTTGGAGATTGTCTGTTTGGAAATAGCTTTTCCTTCCCTTCCTGTTGCATAGGCTACAAAAGTTGGTCAGTCTTTCTGCTATTTTTGTTCTGTCCAAGTAGTAGCGTAGCTGTCTATGTACATCCAAGGTATGCAGTATTCTTTCCCTCTGTTTTGTGGGTTGGGAAAGAAGGTAGGTAGGTGGATTGCCTGGTTTAAAGACACTCTGGATACCACCTTAGGCATAAATGTAGGATTAGTCCTCATGGACACTCTATCTTGGTGGAAGATTAGGAAGGGTTGCACTGCCATTAAGGCCTGTAGTTCTGAAACCCTCCTTGCTGAAGTAATTGCCAGTAGGAAAGCAGTTTTCCATGATAGGTGTTGTAGGTCTGCTGTTGCTGCTGGTTCAAAGGGTGCTAGTGTCAACTTTTCTAGCACAAAGTTTAAATCCCAAGCTGGTAATGGTGGTTTCCTTGGAGGTTTTACATTCTTGATTCCTCTGAGGAATTGTCTGAGCAAAGGGTGCGAAAAACAGGTGTATCAAAGCTGTATTCTGCTGAAATAGCTGATGCATGTATCTTGATGGAGGAGTAGGACAGGCCTGAATGAAGAAGTTCGCCAGATACTCCAGAATGTTAGGCATATCTATGTTTGACATATCTTTTCCTCTTTCCGTACTCCAGATGACAAACCTTTTCCATTTTCCAGCATAGTTCCTTCTTGTTGAAGGTCTGCGTGCTTCAGAATAATGTCTTTAACTCTTTGGGAAAGTTCTGGAATAGCTGCTGTTATGTGATGTTCCATGCAGTCAGTTGTAAGGTTTTAGGTTTGGATGTATGATGCTGTAGTTGTTCTGCGTTAACATCAAAGGCATCAGGGAATTGTCCACATATTGTTCGAGACATGCTCCTCAGTAGTGGGTACCAGTGTTGTCTTGGCCAGTTTGGAGCTATCAGGATTATCCTTGGACGTTCTTCCTTGATTTTTAGTAGTACCTTGTGTATCAAAGGAAGAGGCGGAATGCATATGCTGTTAGGCCTTTCCAGTTGAAAGAGAGCGAATCCACTTTCCATGCTAATGGGTGGAATGTCCTTGTGCAGAATTTTTGAGCTGGTGATTGAGAGGTGATGCGAATAGGTCTATCTGTGGCATTCCCCATTTCTTTGAGATGGTCTTGAAGATGTTCGGATGAAGCTTCCATTCGTGGGCATCCAGTGGTTCTGCTTAATATGTCTGCTAGGGTATTGTCTTTCCCTGGTACAAATATTGCCTGTAACTGGATGTTGTAGCTGAGTGCCAGGGTCCACAGCTCCAAGGTCATTCTGCATAGGGGGTATGAATGAGTGCCTCCCTGTTTGTTGATGTACCACATGACTGTGGTGTTGTCTGTCCTTATCATCAACTGGCCCTCTTTGAGAAATGGTTTGAACTTTTGGATTGCCAGTTTTACTGCCAGCATTTCTTTTAGGTTGATGTGCAGTTGAAGTTGATCCTGTGTCCACAATCCTTGCACGCATTTGTCCAGCATGTGTGCCCCCCATCCTAGGTCTGAAGCGTCTGTTGTGATGGTCTGGCTTGCTTGACATCTGCGAAAGGGTAGGCCTGGGTTTGACTGGCATGCCTGAGCCCACCATAGGAACTCCTGTTTTAAGCATGGAATTAGTGGGATTTCTGTTTCTAGACTGTGTCTGTGTTGGGACCATAAATTCTTTAGGTACCACTGTAGTTTTCTCATATGTAGTCTGGCAAATGGAACCAAGATTATGCATGATGCCATGAAGCCCAAGGCCTGCAGTACTTTTCTTGCTGTTAACTTGTTCAGTTTTGTTAGTGCCAAGAAGTATAGAGGGAGTTCTTTTGTTTTTCTGTAGTCAGGAATGCCATTTGTTTTACTGTGTCCAATTCAGCCCAAGAAAGTCCTTGTTTGGGATGGTATTAGCCTTGACTTTTGTAAATTGACTGTGTATACCAGTGCTTGTAGCAAGTAAATGACCCTTTGTAAATCTGTTGTCAGCTTGCTTTTGTTGTCCCTTGTAGCAGGCAGACGTCCAGGTATGGGTAAATTTGAATTCCCTGAAGTCTGCAATGGGCGATTACTGATGCCAGGCATTTTGTGAATACTCTGAAGCAGTAGATAAGCCAAAGGCAATGCTGAGAATTGATAGTGCTCTGATCCTGCAAGAAATCTGAGGTATCTTCTGCAGATTGGTCGAATGGGGACGTGCAGGTATGCCTCCTTGAGATCTAGAGTTACCAGCCAAGACTCCTTGCCCAGCATGGGAAGAAGTTGCTGTAGGGTCAGCATTTTGAATTTTGGGACAATGATGTATGTATTTAAGGTGGACAGGTCGAGAATTGGTCTCCAACTTTTTCCTTTCTTGGAACTAGGAATAGTCTGGAGTAGAACCCTTTCCTTGCTCTGCTGCTGGCACTCTTTCCACAGCTCTCATGTTTGCTAACTCCATTATCTGGCGTAGAGCCTCTGTTTTTTGATTTGGAGGTAGATTTGGCATTCCTCTTTTGACTGGAATAGTGTGGAAGTGAAACCGGTAACCTTGATCTATGGTTTGTAAAATCCACTTGTCCTTTGTTATGTAGTGCCAGTTCTTTGAAAATAAGGTTAACTTTCCGCCTAGAGGAGCTGCTATTTGTTCCCTGGTAGGCGGGTTTAGGGTTAAGTCACTGTGGTTGTGTTGATGTAGTGGCAGTAGCCGTGTCTGTGCCTCTGTTGTTACCTTGCCACTGTCTTCCTCTGTAGGCACCTCCTCTGGATTGGTTTCTCCCTCTGGAACGTCTATTCCTGCCCCTTTGAAATTTTGTGGAGTCAGGAAAGGACCAATTTTGGCAGGCCAGTTCCTGCTAAACCTTGGGGTTGAACCTGCAAGAAATCTTTAACAGTTTGAACAGATTTTGCCTTTTCTTCCATTTTCTTCATAACCTGCTGGGCAGATGTACCAAACAAACTTGTCTTGTCCATAGGAGCATCTAGCAACTTAGCTTTAACATGATCCGGTAAAGCTTGTTCCTTTAGCCATGCATGCCTTCTTATCACTGTGCCTGTCATGGCTGATCTAAATGAAGCCTCCAGTGCATCATAGCCACATTTTAAGGAATGGTTGCTAACCTGTTGTATGTTATTTACCATATCTAATACATATTTCTTATCAAGAGATTCATCAGTGGTTAGTTTTTTAGTTAACTGATCCAGCATAAACTCTTGGTATTGTATCATGTGAAACTGACAGTTTAAAGCTCTAGCTGAGAGAGTAGCTGAAGTGTAGACCTTTTTACCCCATCTGTCTAATGACCTTGCTTCCCTTTCAGAAGGAATAGGGTTTTAGCTATGGTCGGCTACTGCCTTGGGGCCCTGGGATATAGTTTCTGGGTCTGCAAGTGGAGCCTTGTAAAGGTGGTGATGAGTATCTGGCACCCTGTAAAATTTGTCTGGTTTGGTAGGGGCTGGGGTAAAGAATCTGGAGCAGCAAGCATCATTGAAAGCATCATCCACCACAGAGAGAACAGGGGTATAGCCAAGGGCCTGTGCTGAGGGAGGTGCAGAAAGGTCCTAAGTCTTTTCTGGAGTCTGAAAATCCTGTTGCTGCCATTGGAACTGTTCTCGCATGGCATGCAAAGTTTCCCAAAGGAAAATTCTTCTGGTGGGGAAGCAGCTGGGATGGATTCTTCAGCATCAGAATCTTCAAAATTGGAGAAGGAGCCTCTGGCTGGTCAGTTATGTCTGATTCATCAGCAGAATCATCAGAGGACACTGGCTCGGGGGCTCTGCCCTAGGTCTCTTCTCTGGGGCTGAGAGGCCCTGTCTGGGTGAGATTGAGATCCTCTAATTAAAGAAATTAAATCTTCTGCCAAGGTAAGCATTTGAGAACTAGAAGAGGGCCTGGATGGGGTGGTTTAACAGGCACTGTTTTAGTAGTCTTGGCAGCTTTAGCCCTGGCGAAGGCCTTAATGGACATGGCTGCTGGAGGCCTAGCAGCACCACGTGCTGGGGTAGAAACATCCAAGGGATGGTGTCTGATAAGTCAACCACCGTAGTGGGTAAAATTTCTGAAGTCGTTTCAAGAGTTGTAGCAGGGGCCTCAGTTGTAGGAATAGGTTCAGCTGTACTTTGTTCAGTTTTCGGTTTCGCCGAAACAGAGACACTCGCGTTTGCTTGACCAAGGTTTCGGCGAAACCGGACCCGCAGTGTCGGTCTTTATCTTTGCGTTTTGCCAGATTGGGTAGTCGGAGGATCCGGCGGCATAATGTACGCAAAATCAGAACCGAAAAACTGTTCTGCGAACTCCGACCGGCGCGTAAGCGTTAGTCGGTGGAAGGAAGCACAGATCGGACAGGCTGCTACGTCGGGCTGGGCCTAAACAAGGCAGACAGTAAGAGTGGAAATCTTTATGAGGTATTTGTTTCCCACAGTTTAAACAATTGTTAACTTTTTCTGACATCGGCTGAGGCAAGAAAGAGTCCCCAACGGGGTACTTAGCTTTAGAAGTCTTCGAAGTAGTATTCGGTAGAAGTAATCTCTGGATCCGACCGACCGGCACTTGCGAACAGCTTCTGCTTCGGGCGCCACGCGGCAAGAAAGACGGAGGAAAATGGCGTCGGCTGATGCCTTTATACCCGAAGACCAACAGAGATGACGTCGGGTGGAGAGCGACATCAGCCGAAGCCGGACCCGGACTTTGGAATCCGGCCGACTGAAGGGCTGCCTGACGACAGGACAACCCACTTGTTATGACTGCAGATGCATCCATGAAGGACATCTGGGTTTCCAGGAAGAGATTGTATAAATAACTGAAAAGACAAGAAGTCTAAAATGACATTTTAGATCAAATCAAAGAAAACATTATTTCAAGTTCTTGGTAATATGTTAAGGGGGAGGAGGATGAGTCACATCTGGCTCTGCCTATCAAGTGCAAAGTCATTTGGACAAACCTTTTTAGGCATTAACTGTTGTGTGGTGTATCTACTAAACACACAAATGCAGACCTCAGAGTGCATGCCATGCAAGTGTAAAAATAGTTTTTGAATGATTTGGTTAAGTCAACTAATATTTTCAACAGAGGCATGGCTATTTGCTAGTGCTAAGTGGGTTGAGGACTCACCTACACTGACCAAGTCAACAACCCATACTAACAAAGCAAAGTGTCTGCATATCCCTGCTGGCCACTGTACATCTACCACAAAGCCCAGAAGTTCTGGGTCAGTAACCTACTGGCCCGTACTCGGTTCCCAAACTGGGACAGCTCTGTTTAGAGAAAGCCAGACATCAAACCAATCAACCTGCTAAAAAATGAATTACAGGATTGCTTTGCTGAATACAGGTTCACTGGGAAGAACACTGGTTTGGAATGGATTACATGATGGTAATGCTCAAACTGGATATTTTGTGTTCAGTATACAAGGTGGAAGAACAGCAAAGCTTCTAGTCCTGGGATCCAGAGTCTGCTACTTTGGTGGAGGGCAGAAGACTTGAAATGGTTTAGTCCTGTCAGGGTAGATCCTGAGTTGTCTTTGCAAGTCCAAGGAGTGCAGGATCCTTTCCCTTTTATTCTGAGGATTAGGAAAAAAGGTTGAGAGAAAGAGACTGCTGAAGGCAATGAAGGATGTTACAGAATCAGTGACAAACTCATGATAACCACACTCCAATGCAAATATACAGCAGTATTCATTACCTTAACCTATGCGTCACAGTAGTGCTTTGATGGCAAGGAAAAGAGCATTTAGGTAGCAGGACAAAATTAGTTGGTCTTGATAAAGTCTTGACACAAGTGCTTATATCAGGAAAAACAGAACAGGATATGAGGATTGCCAGAGTCTTAGGAAAGTACAGTTGTGTACACTTACCATAAATGTAGATGTTCGAGTGTATGCACTGTTGCAGTCATCACACTTGGGTTATCTGCCTGCAGGTAGCCCTCAGTTGGCCCGAATATCAGAGTCTTGGGATTTCTGCATCGGATGCTGTCGCCTCTTCCATGACGTCAGGGGTATAAAGCATGCAGCCAACACCATTACATCAGTTTTTCTTGCCCCAGATGTCAGGAGACCCCAAAATAGGAAGCAATCTCATGGTGTGGAACACCTCCAGTAAAAAGTAAATACCATTTCCATAAGACATGGCCAAAAAAAGAGGATAGGTAGAAGTTCTAGAAAAGAAAGGGGGGCTGGAGGGAGGGTAACCAGGACTGCAACAGCTACATTTATTGTAAGCGTACACAATTGTATAATGTTCTTCGTGTTTCACTGTTGCAGTCATCACACTTGGGTTGATCCCCAAAGCTGAGGAAGGATGGAGGCAGTCAAGAAGTATTAGGGACTGGCTAGCAGGCCTCGTAAGACTGCTGTGGCAAATCCAGCTCTGGATTTAAAAAGATAGGCAAGTGGTAATGTTTGGTGAAGGTGTGTACAGAACTCCAGACTGCATTTTCCAGGATGTCCCTGGTAAGGACTCCTACGAGAAATGCCGTAGAGGTTGAGGTAGCCCTAGTGGAATGAGGTCTGATCCCCTGTGGGGTAGGTTTTCCATGGTGTTTGTAGCAGAAATTGATACAGCACGCTATCCATTTAGAAATGGCGTGCTTTGAAATGGCCTTGCCCTCTGCCCCTGTAGCAAAGCTGACTAGCAGCTGGTCAGATTTTCTGAAAGGTTTAGTCCTGTCAAGGTAGATCCTGAGTTGTCTGTGCAAGTCCAAGGAGTGCAGGATCCTTTCCCCTTTATTCTGAGGATTAGGAAAAAAAAGGTTGGCAAATGGATGGACTGGTTTAAAGCCTCACTGGATACCACCTTGGGCATAAATGATGGGTTAGTCCTGAGGGAAACCCTGTCTGCATGTAAGATAATGAAGGGTTCCACAGCCATAAGGGCCTGTAACTCAGACACTCTTCTTGCTGAAGTGATGGCTAGAAGTAAGGCTGTCTTCCAAGACAGGAATTTTAACTCTGGTGTAGCAGCAGGCTCAAAAGGGAGGAGCGTGAGCTTCTCTAGTACAAAGTTAAGGTCCCAGGCAGAAGTGTGAGCTCTCCTTGGGGGTCTTAAATTGTTAGCTCCTCTCAGGAACTGTTTGATCAGAGGGTAAGAGAAGAGGGGCGGCTCAGTATTGTAATGAGCCGAGATGGCAGAGGCATGAATCTTAACTGATGAGAAGGATAGACCTTTGTGGAGCAGCTCTGCTAGATAATCTAGGATTTGAGGTAAGGTAGGCATGGCTGTGTCCTTTCCTTGAGACTGGCTCCACTTTTCTGAATAGGATTACCTAGTACTAGGCCTCCTGGCCTCAAGGATAACATCCAGCACCTGCTTGCTGAGGGCTGCTGGTGATGTATTAAGGGAATAAGCAAGGCTGCCAGGTTCAGGGTTTGCAGCTGAGGATGCAAAATCTATCCCTCCTGCTGGGACAGCAGAGAGGGGGGTCTGATGTAGGTACCAGAGTGGCACTGCTGTCAAACTGCATAGGATTGGGTACCAGAGCTGGGGTGGCCAGTCTGGTGCAATAAGGATTGTCCTTGGCCTGTCCTGTTTGACCTTAAGTAGTAGTTTTGAAAGGAGGGGCAGAGGGGGGGGGGAAGGCATAGATTGAGAGGTTTTCCCATGTAAAGGACAGGGAATCCACTTTCCATGCTGGGCTGTGGAGATTTCTGGTGCAAAATTTGCTCAGTTGATGGTTTTGGGGGGAAGCAAAGAAGTCCACCTCTGGTGTCCCCCCATCTGTGTATTATAAGTTTGAATGAGTTGGGTTCCAGTTTCCACTCGTGTGGGTCCATTAGATTTCTGCTTAAGTCGTCTGGCAGTGAATTGAGCTTGCAGGTGCACTTGATTGCTGAAGGGTGTGTTCCACAGAGCCATGGCTAACCTGCAGAGTGGGTTGGAATGAGTTTCACCCTGCTTGTTTATGTACCACATAACTGTGGTGTTGTCTATCTTTATCAAGAGTTGTCCTGGCAGGATAAGGTATTTGAAGGCTGTCAGTGCATTCTGTACAGCTAACATTTCTTTTTGATTGATATGCAGGTGAATTTGTCCTGGGCTCCATTTGCCTTGAATGCATTTGCCTGCCATGCGAGTCCCCCCAAGCATAGTATGATGCGTCTGTTGTCAGGGTTTGGGCGGAGAGGGGTTGAGTGAAAGGGAGTCCCTTGTTGTGGTTGCAAGCCTCTGCCCACCAAAGGAACACTGTCCTTAGGCAAGGAATGATAGGAATCACTGTTTCCAGGTCCTGAGAATGTTGACACCAGAGACTTTTTAAGTACCACTGAAGTTTCCTAATATGCAGTCTTGCATATGGAATTAGTAGAATGCATGAGGCCATGAACCCTAAAGCTTGCAGCATTTTTCTTGCAGATAGCTGGGTTTGAGTGGCCATTAGTTTGAAGTAATTTGTCAAATAAACTTGCTTTTCTGGAGTGAGGAATGCCATCTGGGAAGTTGTGTTCAAGCTTGCTCCCAGGAATACAATCTTCTGGCTGTGTACCAGATGTCTGGGGTATACCATCAACGAAAAGAAATCACAAGTTAGAAGTCTCTTTACAAACGTCAGGTGCTGAAGTAGCAATTCCTGACTGTCTGCCTGAATCAGGCAATCGTCCAAGTATGGGTACATTTGAATATTTCCTCTGCTTGCAGTATGCAAATGGCTGGAGCCAGGCACTTTATGAATACCCTGGGCACAGTAGATAAACCAAAGGGAAGTGCAGAGAACTGATGGTGCATAGAGCCAGCCCTGAAACATAGATATTTCCTGCAAGATTACCTTATGGGGATGTGCAGATAAGCTTCTTTTAAGTCTAGGGTGACTAGCCAGGAGTCCTTGGCTAGCATAGGAAGCAGCTGTTGGAGAGTAAGTATTTTGAATTTTGGTACCATCAGGAAGGTGTTGAGAGTTGACAGATCCAGAATAGGGCACCAAGAGTCCCCTTTTCTGGGCACCAGGAACAGTCTCTGGAGTAGAAACCCTGTCCCCTTTGCTCTCTTGGAACAGGTTAAATAGCCCTGATACTGAGAAGACAAAGTACTTGCTTTCGGGCCTCTGCCCACTGGTTTGGAGGAAGGTCTGGCACTCCGCATGGGGTTGGCAGTGAGTGGAAGTAGAATCTGTATCCCTGGGATACAATGTTGTAATATACTCCCAGTTTTTTGCATGCAGGGCGAGTTTTCTTCCTAGGGGTGCAAGTACTTGGGCATGGCTGGGAAGGATGAAGGACAAGTCATTGTGAACTTTTTCCATAAGGGGGTGGGGCTTACCACTCCCTGTTTTTGAGGAGGAAGCCCTCCATTGTTTAGATCTGTGCATACCCTGAGACTGTAGTCTTTGTGGTCTGTTGTCCCTGGGTTTGGACTGAGAAGGTTTGGACTGAGAAGGTCTGGGAGGGACTGGAAAGGACCAGTTTTTTGAAGGCCAACACCTACTAAATCTAGTTGGCTGCACCTTAAGAAATCTGTAACAGTTTGCATAGATTTAGCATTTTCCTCCATCTGTTTAAGAACAACTTCTGCTTTTGAGCCAAACATTCTTGGTTTAATGGAGCATCTAGTAATTTTGCTTTGACATGGTCTGGCAAGATTTGTTCATTCATCCAAGCATGCCTTCTCAGAACAGATCCAGTGACAGCAGCCCTGCAAGATGCTTCTAAGGCATCAAAACCACACTGCAAAGTATGTTTACCAACTTGGTTTGCAGAATGCATTAACTCTTGCAAGTCTTTATTTTCTGCACAATCAGGAATCAAAAACATTTTTTGTTTAATTAATTCCATAATATGCTGCTGGTACTTCAACTACTCTGTAGTACCTGTCAGGCTTTCTAGGAGCTGGTGGTAAAGTATCAGGGGTAAGACTGGATTCCATGAAGATATCTACAACATCCAGGACAGGGGGGTACAGCTAGAGGCCTATGCTGAGGCAAGTCTAAAAATTCTGAGTCTCTTTTTGGACTGTGGGTAGTCCTGGCATTCACAGCGGAAATGCTCTCTTAGGGTATGCAAGGTTTCACCGAAAGAAAAGTCTTCGGGGGGGGGGGGGCAGAGGGAATGGAATCCTCTGCATCTGAATCCTCATAGGTAGATAAGGGTATGTCCTGGTAATCACAGGGGTCAGTCATCGGACTCATGGTCTGTAGAATCAGAAGGAAAGTCACTTTTTTGTCTTTTAGAGGGGGAAGGCTGGCTTCCCCTAATTAAAGTAATAAGGTCTTCAGCCATTCTAAGCATTTGTTTCTGTGGCATGGGAGCTTGAGAATGTGCTTTGGTTGTCTATTTCCTAGGCGTAGTGCGAACTCTGGGCCTGAGAAATTCAGTAGTTTTAGTCATTAACGAAGTAGTTGGTTTAATACGAACATCGGAAGGTCTGAATACACCCTCAGAAGCCGGTGCCTGCACAGCGGCTCTGGACCCATCCAAGTTAGAGACATCTGCAGGTTCCATAGTCGAAGAAGCATCTCGCGGTATACCGGACTCTGAATGGGTCTCAGTAGAGGCCTGAGAATCTGCAGAAGCGGGTAACAGGGGCTGCGAAAGCACCTCACTGAGTACCGGCGGACTGGTGACTAGCTTAACGGAAGCGCCGTTGGCAGTTTTGGAGCTATGTGGTCTGTCCCTGTCTTTATCCTTGCATTTTTTCACAAGATCGGTAGTCAGATGGCTTATCAAAGCCATTTTGGAATACGGAGAATGAGAGCGAAAGGTTTTAGAGACAAAAATAGACAGACGACAAATAGTTCGGGCGTTGAACAAGGCACAAAACCGACAGTGAGAGATGTCGTGGTCTGGGCCTAAACAGGTGACGCAGTAAGAATGAAAATCTCTGTGAGGTATTTGCTTTCCACAAGCAAGACAATTGTTAACTTTTTCTGACATCGGTTACAGCAAGAAAAAAGGATCCCCAACGGGGTACTTGGCTTTAGAAGACTTCAGGTTTGAAACTCGAAAAACAAAAATTTCAGGTTGCAGCCGACTGGCACTTGTGAACTGCTTCTGTTTTGGGCTCCCGCGCGGTAAGAAAAGCTGATGTAATGGCATCAGCTGTATGTTTTATACCCCTGACAACCTGACGTCATGAAAGAGGCGACAGCATCCGACGCAGAAATCCCAAGACTCTGGTATTCGGGCCGACTGAGGGCTACCTGCAGGCAGATAACCCTGCAACAGTGAAACACAAAGAACATCACAGGGTTAGGGCAACAGGAATAATGAAGGACAGATCATTCTGGACTTCTCTCTGGCACAAAGTTTAATGGTGCCTAAATAAAGATTCACTGAGAGAAACAGTCACAAGACTGCATGCAACTCAGGTAGGCTTCCGTCTGGTTTAGGATGGGTCAAACTGGAGATTTAAAATTATCCCTATTAAGAGTCATCTCTTAGCACAAACCACAATCAGCTTCATGTAGTGGTCAGCAAAGGCTCTAAGGTTTACAAAAACCAGGCTGAAGACCTGGAAGTTGGCTGGAGAGAAAAAATGAGAGTTCAAGGAAATACTCATGGCTCTAGCACCTCAGGAGGAGGAAAAAGGAGAGAATTCTAAGAATACAACAGAAAAGATATGCAGTAGGAGCCAATTAAGGAAATACAATACACGAGGAAAGTTGGCGATGGAATGCAGAAGTCTAAAAAGTTTTTTTTTTGTAAACATAATTACTAAATCATAAATTAAGACAAGTAGATACATTTACACACACTATACAGGTTTTCTTTCTTTATCACACCTGTTTTTCCATCCAACACTACATATCTCATTCAATTCTTGCCCTTCCTTAAGGTCACTCCTCCTGAACATTCTTCTGCATGTTCTGCTTCCAAAAATTCCATTTATTTCTATATAATTTGCTCTTTCCCTTTTCTAAAGATAACACTTCCCATTTTTTTTCTTTTACAACATTCGATACTTCAAATACGGTTGAGTTTAGGTTACGATTTCCATTTTCTATTAATTGCTTTTTTTGGCAGCCAACAGAATTAAACTTAAAGGCCACACTATGTTTAGACAATTAAGATACTGTGTCCCAACTCAAAATAATAATTTCATTAGTTACAACCATTTTCTCCCCCAATATTTCTGATATAGTACACTGTTAGGAATTTTTTAAATTTGCCAACTCATTACATTCCCAAAAACATGTTCCCAGTTACCTCTTTCTTTCCCACCAAATTCCAACATTTGCTATCTACTGGAGGAAAAAGAAATTAAGCCTTACCATAACGTTCCATCTGAGTTGTTGATCTTCTTCCAGTCATCACTGATGGGTTCGGTTCCGAGCCCTCAGAACAGAGTCGGCCTTATACCAAGCTTGAGTGCACCAAAAACTCTCGAGCTAAGCTGCTACCCACAATGCCCTTCACTCAGTTACCTCAGAGTGAGTTTGCATGCAACATATAAAAGAAGAAATAAATCAGAGGCCATCTCTGCGCAGAAACCCTAAGACACCACAAAGACCCAGAAGATCCACGAGACACCTTTGGAGGGGGTCGGTGGGAGGGTGTGATGACTGGAAGAAGATCAACAACTCAGATGGAAAGTTATGGTAAGACATAACTTCTTTATCTGAAGTTGTTAATCTTCTTCCTATTCATCACTGATGGAATAGAGTCCCAAGCTACTTGGAGAACCTGGGTGGCCCTTATGGAAGAACACTTCTGAGAACCATTGAACCAAAGGACGCTTTTCCCCTGGAGATCAGATACAATTTGTAATGTTTGATAAAGGTATGGGGCTTAGCCCAAATGCAGCTGCACAAATATCATCCATGGAGGCCCTAGAGTAGAAGGCAACTGATGCTGCAATAGCCCTAGTTGAGTGAGCTTTGATTTGGCCAGGCTTAGATCCCTCTGTAAGTGAATATGTGAAGGCAATGCAATCCCTGAGCCATTTAGACAAAGTAACTTTCGATACTGCACTTCCCATTCTAGGACCCGTAAAGGAGATGAAAAGCTGGTCCGACTTGCAAAAGAATTCAGTTCTGTCCAGATAGAAACGTAATTGTCTATGAACATCCAAGGAATGTAGGCAGTATTCTCCCTTGTTAGAGTAATTTGGGAAAAACACAGGGATCTCAATGGACTGGTGAATCGAAAAGTCAGAAACCACTTTGGGGAGAAAGGATGGGTTAGTACGAAGTAATACTCTGTCCTTATGAAAGATCAGATAAGGGCTCTAGATACATAATGCTTGTAATTCAGAAATTCGTTTGACTGAGGTTATAGCCACCAAAAATAAGGATTTCCATGACAGGAATTTTAGATCTCATGTCGCAGCAGGCTCAAAAGGGGGCAGAGAAAGAGACTGCAGGACCCAGGACAGATTCCATGCCTCCACCGGCTGCCTGATGGGAGGCCTGCTGTGGAAAATACCCTTAAGGAAAGATATGCAAAGGCGAGAGGAAATAAGCGGGACTCCATCCGAACAGTTATGGAAGTTGCAAACAACTGCTAGATGGACTCGAATGGTGGAAGCTGACACCCCATTGTCGAACAGTTCAGCCAGGTAATGAAGACTAGTGGCTACGGGGTCTGAGAACGGGTCTAGCTTCTGATTATGTGACCAAATAGAGAATCTTTTCCATTTGTCCCTGTAAAGTTTCCTGGTGGATGGTTTATGAGATGCCAAGATAATATCACGTATGGGTGAAGAGAGAGTTTCCTGCCTAGCAACTAACAAAGTGGAGCAACAAAGCTGTCAGCTTGAGAGTGGACAGATTCGGGGGAGTCAGCCCTTGTGGGTGAGATATGAGGTCCTGACGAGTGTCTAGGATCCAACGAGGTTGTAACAGATGAGGTCGGAAGGGAAACCACACTTGAAGAGGCCAGAATGGGGCAATGAGGATCACTTTGCTTCTCAACTGAATAGCTTTCCTTAGAACAAGGGGGATCAGAGGAATCGGAGGATATGCATAAAGGAGACCCGTAGGCCAATAGTGAATCAAATCATCTCTCGGTGACTCCCCAATAGGGGGAAAGAGGGCAAAGTAGCTGCTGCATTTTGTGTTTGAGGGGGAGGCGAAAAGGTCGCAGCATGGCTGGCCCCAACGGCTGAAAATTTCTGCCGCCACACTTGGGTTGAGAGACCACTCGTGAGGATGCAAAATGCATCTGCTTAGCCTGTCCGCAATGATGTTGGAGCTCCCCGGGATATACGTTGCGATCAGGAAGCTATCGCCCACTGCCAGATTCTCATGGCTTCGTGACATAGGGGGTAGGGTTTGGTCTATCCCTGTTTGTTTATGTACCAGACCACAGACATGTTGTCCGACTGGACAGCAATCATTCCGGACAGAAGGAGCGGATGTAAAGATTGCAACGCCAATAGCACCGCTTTTAACTCCAGGACATTGATATGCAAGTTGACCTCTACATCGGACCACGTGCCTTGGTGCCTTGGAAAGCATCCGTGGTTACCGTGGCGCTGGGCTGGGGAGCCTGGACGGGGCGACACCAAAGATTTTCATCTGTACTCATCCACCAGAGGAGATCTTGTTTGCAAGTGTTGGTGATGAGAATCTGTGAGCTCGGGGAGTGAAGATTGGGAATCCACTTGGACTGAAGGAGCCATTGTAGTAATCTCATGGGTAGTCTGGCTAAGGGAACAATAGGGATGGCTGCAGCCATAGACCCCAGGGCTTGGAGAACTTCCCTTGCAGACACCTTTCTTCGACAGACTATCACTTGAACCTGTGCCCTTAATCTCTGAAGCCTGTGAAGAGGAAGCGAGATCAGGCTTGACTGGGTGTTGAATATTGCCCCTATGAATTCCAATTGTTGTGAGGGTTGAAGGTTGGATTTCTCCCAGTGTATGGTGATGCCAAGTGACTCCGCTAGAACCAGGGTGTAGCAGAGGGCCCTGACCAGTAGACGCTTGGTGGGGTCGGAGCGGAGCCAATCATCTAGATTCACCTGGAATCCCTGAAGTCTCAGATGAGCAGTTACCACTGCAAGACATTTCATGAACACTCTGGGGGCGGTCGAGAGACTGAAAGGCAGGGCTCTGAATTGGTAGTGATTGGCTCCCAACCGGAAGCGAAGAAGGCTCCTGGAGCGCTTGTCCATCTTGATATGGTAATACGCATCCCGGAGATCTAATGAGCACATCCACATATCCTCCCGCAGAAAGGGAAGGATGGATTGAATGGTGACCATGCGGAACTTGGTCTGAATTACCGATTTGTTTAGTTGGCTGAAATCCAGAATGGGCCTCCAGTCTCCTGTCTTCTTTGGCACCAAAAAGAATCTCGAGTAGAACCCTGATCCACATTAATCTGGGGGGACCTGTTGGATGGCTCGTTTTTGACACAGCTTTCGTATTTTGGAAGCTGCCTCCTCCCTTTGACTGGGTGGAACATGGGAAGGGATTTCGGAGGTCTTGGATAAGATATTAGGGGAATATGGTAGCCTCTGGTAATGATTCTCTGCACCCACTGATCGTATGTAATAGAGAGCCAGGCAGCTTGGTGCAGAGAAAAACACGCCATGACTGCTTCCAGAGGAAAGCAATTGGGCAGCGCTTCAGGAGCGCTGATACTGTCTACCTGAGAAGGAATCTCTGGAGCCCTGGTTCCGAGGACCCCCTCTGTCCCAAAAGGGGAATCTTCCATTATTGGAACCCCCTCTGTCTCTGGAGAAGTCCTCACCACGTGCGTCATGGAAAGGACCTTGAGACTTATTGTGCCACATCTTCCCACTCCTCTGATTCCTGGAGAAGGAACGCTGAGGTTTGGAAAAGCGTAGCCCAAAGGTCTTCCAGTCTTGCTCACACCTGGCTAATGCATCCTTGACCTTAGCACTGAACAGCGTTAATGGTACGATAGGGGCATTTAAAAAGGAAGACTTGAAGGAGTCCGCTAGGTAACAAATGCGCATCCAGGCGTAGCGTCTCATGATTACGCCTGCACCAGCAGCTCTAGCTGCCCCTTCGGTTGCGTGTGACAGCAACCTCACGGATGAATTGGATATTGACTCTAGGGTGGCAAGTTGGGAAGCAACTTTATCTTGTGCTCCATCCAATACTTGGCCCGTGAGGGTTCAGAGATAAGATCTCTCTGGAGCCTTGTAAAATGTGCCAAAAAGTTCAGAGACCTAAGTGCAAAGGTCGCTGATGCAAAAACTTGCTTCCCTAACCTGTCCACTGCCTGGGACTCTCTGTTGGGTGGATGAACAGCAGGACTCTCTTCCGCAAGGCCCTTTTTCATGGCTGCTGCCACCACCATAGCGTCCACTGGCAAACCACTAGACCAATGCGTTGATCCTCTAGAGGGGAAGAGTACCTTGTCTGATCTCCTGAGGATGGCCTCAACGGAGTCCGGGTTCTTCCACGTCTGCTGCAAGATGAGCTTAACCAACTCATCAGTTGGGGGGGGGGTCACCCAAGAAGTAGAGGGCTGAGAGCGAAAGGCCTGCAGGAATACGGATTCCTCAAAGAAAGGATTGGAGGGCTTCCAGTCACCCCTCTGTTTCAAGATTTCCATGATGTCTCCAAAAGAGACATTGTCAGAGGGTGACCATGGGGATCCTTCCCCATCATCGTAGTCTGTACCTTCCATGAGGGACTCCTCTGGGGAGTCCATGTGTTTCCTCTTACACGCCCGTTTCCGAGGGGTTCTTCGGTGGGAGCATCCGAAGACGCAGAAAGGGAAATACCCTGGACACGAGTTTCCTGGGCCTTGTGCTTTCAGAGTCCTGGGGGTGGCCTTTGACAGCTGCGGCTCAGAAGGAACTGGGGGGATAACCAACGTAGGAGGATTGCTAGAAGCAAGCACCCTCTCCATCACCCGGAAAGTGGGCCCGCCTGAAGAGGAGTGGGAGTCCGGAACTGGGGTCACATCCCGCTCCACATGGTTCGCCCCCAGGGAAGGAGCCTCAAGCAAACTCGGGGCGGAAGTCACCCTCGGATCCGAAGCCGGGACCGACAACAGTCAGAACCAAAACCGGGACCGGAGGTTCCAACCCCGAAGCATGAAATTGAGGAAGGGTGGGTTCCGATGGAACCCACACCCAAAGGGGCCTCGGGGCCTCAGACAAGGTCATTGTCGGCGCTGAGGAAGGGGGTTCTTTTGAAAATGTCGGACATAGGAGCCATGAAAATGAAGTATCCAAGGGAGGAGAGTATGTAGGGGTCGCTGGAGTGGGATAGGGTCTAGGAAAATTTGAAATTCCCTGGCGGTCAGCAGCTGGTCAAAAAGGCGCACCACATCCAATTCTGAAAGGCTCCTGGTGGATCTGATCGATGCCCCAGAGGGGGAATTAGGCCAGTCCAAAAAGGGGCTGCAGGTTTGTCCGGCAAAAGGGTCCACAGACGAGTATCAGGTCCGTGGTGCATCACAGAACGGCACCGATGATTCCAACTCAGAAACCAGCAACAACGGAATGGTTGGAGCCGAGGTCACAACAGGCGTGGATGTCAAGAGCGGCTCCGAAGTTGTTGTCGGAACAGACATCGGAGCGGAGTTGGGTGACGTTGATGCCGAGACAGGAGCAGACAAACTGATCGGAATCGAGGTAGTAGATGGCGCCGTAGTAGTCAGTGCCGGGGTAGGCGCCGAAGAGGCGACCTCTGTAAGCTTCACTGGAGCCGAACTCGGAACCAATGTAGTCGGAACCGAGGAGGCAGTACGGTGCTCGGAGGAAGACTTTCGGGCCTCGTGCTTATGGCTTTTACCTCTGTCACCAGCCAGTGAAGAGGGGTCTGAGAGAGGACGTTTCTTGTCCACAGAAGGAGGGGATGAGACCTCAGTCACAGAAATAGCCTCCAAAAAAGGCGATGCAAGCAGTCCCTTCAGAATCAATTTATTCCGACGTTCATTCAGCATCCGCTGACTGAAGCTAGCACAAGTATCACATGGGAGTTTCGCCGACAAATGCAGAACCCTCAAACAGTACACACACACTTCATGAAGGTCGCTACTTGGAAGTTTACCACAGCAAGAAGAGCAGTGTTTAAAAACCGTAGTTCCCTTCTTCTCAGACATAATAGCGAACACTCTCACGCAAAAAGGAAAGAGTGAAGAAAGCGAAGTAAAGAGAAAGGAAATACCAACAATGGTAATAGGATACCACAATGGTAGAAAGCTCAAAATACCAACAATGGTTCAAAAGGGATACCTGTGGGTAGAGTTGAGTATAGAAAAATGTCAAAGAACAAGCAATTAACAAGAAAAATTTTTACAAAAACTTGGAAATATATAAAGCACTTAGCTGGAGAGCTCGGTGAAATGCTGCTATATGGCTGTGCGGCAAACGAGATCTTCAGTAACTGAGTGAAGGGCATTGTGGGTAGCAGCTTAGCTCAAGAGTTTTTGGTGCATGCAAGCTTGGTATAAGGCCGACTCGGTTCCGAGGGTTCGGAACCGAACCCATCAGTGATGAATAGGAAGAAGATTAACAACTTCAGATTATCCTTTGAAGTTTCCTTGGGGTATAAACATACCTATGTAAACACTTCCAAGCAAAAATCATAAACCTGCTGGACTTTGTTCATACCTGGGAATCATGCCTATGTCCTCTCATTGCTCCCTTGTAATGCTTTTCCAGTCTCTTTTCCCAGTCTTTTCCAACGTCCTCTGATTGATTCTTATAGTTATTATGTAATACTTGATATGTCCTACTAATTATCCCATTTTTAATAGCATTTTCTATTCTATATTCGACTGAAAACTCTACCACAGCAAGTCTTTCACTTATGACTCCTCATCCCTTTCTCTTTGCCTAAACTCTAGCATCAATTCTGGATACAGAAGGCAGTCTCTAGCCTGCAGTCTCATTCTATTACTTCTCCATCTTTGCTTATTTGCCCCCAATATCCAGGCTCCTTTGCCAATTTTCTCCAGTAAATTCAAGTCCCCTCTTGTCTATTTCCTGTACCCCCACTTGCAATCATTGCTATTGGCAAAATATTTCTCCAGTTGAGTGCTGGCTTAGTTCTTAGAATACTTTCTGTAACTTTACAAATATAATATTCTGTGTGGAGGTTATTTTTCTTAATGTCTGCAAACATAATCCCACTCTCTTCTTATATCTTGAACAGCTCCCACCTTCATTATCATCCCTTTCCACTTTGAAGTGCAACCTTCTGCTAGTGTTATGTATATTGGCCTTAACTGTGTGGCTCTAATATATCCCTACAAATCTTATTCTACCAGGAGGAGAAAGTTATCCCACTTAATTTATTAGTTATGTACTTACCATAACTTGGTATCTGTGTTGTCCTCTTCTCATTCTGCTTTACATATGAGTCTCAGTTACGGCTTGGCCACCTCCCACAGACTTGAACTTTCAGGCTGAAACTCCTCCCCTTACCCATAATTCTCTACACCTTGCCCAACCTACTCAGATTGAGTTTGCCACCCCCAAAGCCAAGGAAGAAAGGAAGTCACAAGCCTTAGCTGATTCAAAAGGACTCTGGGTTAAGGCTTGCAAAACCAGAACGAGATCCCACAGGGCAGTAGTACTTTTAACAGGAAGCCAAAAAAGAAAAATCCCTTTCAAGAAAGCTTTACATAGCCTAGCAGAAGCAAGAGACTGTGATGAAAATCCTGAATGAAAGTTGGAGATAGCTGCAAGCTATAGTTTAATGGTAGCAAAACTAGAACCTTGTTTAAACAAGGATTCTAAAAAACGACAGAAGAGAGGGGAGTGGAGCTGAAAAAGGGTCCAAGTTATTATTGATTGTCCAAATAGAAAATTTCTTCCACTAACTCGTGTAAACCTTCTTAGTAGATTGTTTCTGGGAGGCCAGAAGGATAGCTTTGACCGAAGAAGAAAACCTGGGCCCTCTAGCAATCAAAGGAAGTGGAGAAGCCATGTGGTCAATTTCAGAGTGTAAAGATTGGGGTGGCGTCCTAATATAGAGTGAGACAGCAGATCCGGTTTGGGTTCCAGCATTCAAGGAGGATGTTTAAGATGAGACCAGAGGAAGGGGAACCACACCTGATGAGGCCAGAAGGGGGCAACGAGGATTACTGAGCTCTAACTGTTTGGCCTTCTGAAAGAATCTTGGGAGCAAAGGAAGAGGAGGATAGGCATACAGAACTCCCACTGGCCAATCGTGGACTAGAGCATCCCTCGGGGAGCCCCCCCCCAAGGGGGAATCAGAGTGAAATAACTGCTGCATTTGGTATTGTAAGGGGACACAAAGAGGTCGCAGCAGGGAGAACCCCAACGGTGGAATATCTCATTTGCCAGTGACTGAGGGACCACTCGTGAGGCATCAGAATAGACCTGCTGAGCCTGTCTGCTAATACGCTGGATTTCCCTGGTACATGTGTTGCAAGAAGAAAGCGGTTTGAAGAGCTCACCCATTCCCAGACCTTCATGGCCTCTCTGGAAAGAGGGTACGAATGGGTTCCTCTTTGCTTGTTGACGTATCAGACAATGGCCATATTGTCAGTGTGAACAGCAGTAGTCCCTGAAGGGAGGATATCCTGAAAGGCTTGTAATGACAGAAGAACTGCCCTCTTCTCTAAGACGTTGATATGCAGACTGGTCTCTATATGGGTCTATGTGCCTTGAACCATCTTCCCCTGGAAATGCCCCCCCCCCACCCTAGACGGGAAGCATCCGAGGTCACCGTAGCTGAGGGCAAGGGAAGAATGAATGGTCTGCCTACTGTCAGATCTGCTTGAATCCACCACCTCAGATGGGATCTGCAATTGTTCGTTAACCTGATAGGAATATCCGACAGAGCTGACAGAGGCCTGGGTGTCGACGAGGTCAGATCCGATAACATCGGAGCCTTGGCAGGCAGCCCAAGGAAGCCCCAAGCTCCTTGGGGTGCTTCTTCATAGCCTTGGAGCTGAGAGAAAGCTTAGAGGGGAGTTGAGCCCCTGAAGAAACAGCTGTAGCAGACAACAATCCTTTTTAAATAAGCTTATTTCTTCTGTCCTGCAAGGCCCAAGGGTTAAATTCTTCACAGATGTTGCAAGGAGAGTCGAGATGAGCCAGTCCTAGGCAGTAGACACAACAATTGTGGGCATCAGAGTGTAGAATCTTCCGCTTGCACTTGGAATGCCTCTTAAATCCACTAGGCTTACCAATTACAAAAGCAAAACGCTAAACAAGAACTATGCTAAGAAGCACAACTACGAAGACTATGATACCTAAAACATCTAGTACAGAAGCGACTCCACTATAACTACAACTGAAAACTTGTTTTTGCTTTTCCTTTTTTTAAAAGAGGAGGAAAAAGGGCCAGAGCCTGAGGAGGAAAGGAACAGTGAGAAGTCTAAAAGTAGCACTAATGAGAGAAGAAATAAGACAGAAATACAAAAAAAACTGACAGAAAAAATATGAAAGTTACCTGAGCTTGGAAAACACATCTGGGCACACCTGCAGCAAATGAGATCTGAGGAGGTTGAGCAAGGTGTAGAGGATTATGGTTAAGCGGAAGAGTTTGAGCCTGGAAGCTCAAGTCTGTGGGAGGTGGCCGAGCCAGATCTGAGGTTCGGATCGGAGACCAATATGTGAAGCAGAATGAGAAGGGCAACAACAGATTCTTGCTATCTTTTCCTCCCAAATAAATTACTTCAAATTAGCAAACAATGAGCCAAAGACAGCCACTGGAAAACCAACCTTTACTGTAAAACACAAATGTAAAAACACAGTAAAATCCACTAGTTAGAAACTTTCATCTCAAAGCTTAGAGGGACTTCATCAGAACTGAATGTTCCATAAAAAACATACATTGTAAAGTATTTCGCTAATTACTTAACACTCAATTATGGCAATTAAAACCTCCAATTAAAAGGGCACACCCAAAAGAAAAATATCAACCCTCTATGTGCCTTAATTTTAAAACGCAGTTAATATTTAGGTTTTCATTAAGCCCTGGATATACAAAGGCATTCAAGTGAAGCTGCCATTTTAATTCACAAACATCTAGATGCACTGATAATATTTTTCCTTGTATATCCTTAACAATTTGTTGAATCACTGCAAAATAAAATCTTTGTCCCTGAAATTCACTTAAATGTTTACACAAAGCATTTGTGAGTTTACCCTTCTTTATATCTGAAAGGTGCTCATAAATTCCATCACAAAATCTTCTTATAGTTTTTCCTATATAAAATACAGGACAATGTAAACACTTAGCAATGTATATACCAGTTTTAGTTTGGTAAATGAAATTATCGCTAATATGTATTTTATTATGTCCAATCTTTAAAACTTCATTAGTGGTCATAATATATGGGCATTGCCTGCACCTACCACATTTGAAATTACCCAATGGTTTACTACTGGATCGTTTACAACAATTCAAATTCATCTCTAACAAATTATTAAAAGACAAATCTCTTTTAAAAACTATGTTAGGAACCATTCCCAACAAGTCATCAATTCCTTTATCAAGATACAGTAATGTCCAATTTTTCGTCACAGCATTAACAATTTCTCTGCTGTGTCTTATTATAGGTGGTGATAAAAGAAAAATTTCCATTAAATGTACCACTAACAAGAGTACTACCACATGCATTGCTGTTCCCAAAATTACTGTCATCCATATCTAAAGGGGGCATATGGGGACAAAGAATACATTTATAAAACCTGTTTCTCTTTTAGAAAGCACCTCCCGACATACTTTTTGAAGAAGGCCTTCAGGATAACTCCTTTCTTCAACTCCACAACATCTCCTCTAGTTGATAAAACATATATATATATACATATATATATATATATATATATATATATATACATATATATATATATATATATATATATATATATGAGTGACCTGTATATAAAACTAAAGGGACTAAAACATTTTCACAGCTTGTATCTTACTATCAGACTGAGTTGAGTATGATTGTTGAAAGAAAAATTATTGGCATTGTTACCAGTTATAACTGCAGAAGCATTAATAGCTATTTTTTTAAATGTTGAACAGAGGGACTTTGGTATATCTCAGATCTCCTAAAGTTAGCACAAAATGCATAAGATTACTTTCATTAAATCCTGGCTTAATGAAGCTCAGCTGCTACTTAATCCAA
The DNA here is from genome assembly GCF_019279795.1 of Protopterus annectens. Lineage (NCBI taxonomy): Eukaryota > Metazoa > Chordata > Ceratodontiformes > Protopteridae > Protopterus > Protopterus annectens. Next base: position 761,623,469 of record NC_056737.1, read on the forward strand.
AAAAATCTAAACTTTTACTCTTCATAACCAAACCTGTAACTCTAGACTTTAAAATATTCTCTCAAAACAATACAGAAATTGAAATTGTCATCAATTGTGATGCCAAGTAGTTTAGCTGTTTTTACAAACTATCCTTTGAGAATCATATACTCAACTCAATCAAAAAGACCAATTTTAAGCTTGGAAAACTCTAAGCATAAACTCTATTTGGACAAGTCTACCAAGTTGAAACTAGCTAATAGTCTACTTCTGCCCTCCCTCCTCTAAGGTTGCCCTATTTTCACTAACCTACACACTTGAACAAACTGCAGTCGTGCTACTATAAAATAGCAAAGTTTGTCTTCAACAAGCCAACTCGCACACATCATTGCCTGGCCATTAAATCTATAAAATGATTTGAGTTCCCTCATTACCTATATTACTCCCAACTTACGCTCACCCACAAACTACTAAATAATCCAAACTATTGCCCATTCTTTCAAATAATACAAACGTACACTCCTACTCGCCATCTTAGGTCCTCTAACAAACTAGCCACAACTAAAACCCAACAAAAGAGCTGGACAATGTCTTTATTCTCATGTCATTGCCAAACTTTGGAATGCGCACCTTCTCTCCATTACGCACCTAGACACTTTAAAACATTTAAATTTGAACTAAAATAACACTATCTCAATAACCTTGTAGTCATATGATTAAACCACCTTAAATGTTTTGGCCACAAAGAACAATAAATACATTGACTAACTTAATATGGTTGAATTTACACTGTCTTCGTATGCAATATCTCTTGCTTTCTTTATTTCTGTGGCTGAATAAAGAGAATTTATTAAACTTTATTCTTACTTATGAGAATATACAAACAGAATTACTAAATATTTAACACACTGGGTTTATTTTCTTGTATTGTACACCTCTATAATATGCATTTTTCTTTGTATATCTACTTCAATTTGTATTATGTAAAAACATTCTTGACTTTCAAACTTAAGACGATGTTATGTAAATGTCTGTGATTGTATGGAGCTTTTCTCCCCGGGCCGCCACTGAAAATGGGTCATTGGGCCCAGTGGACTTTCCCATTCAATAAATAAATAAATAATATCTAATTCATGTATGGTAGATAATCTAAAGCAGTCTGAGGAGTTAACTAACAAAAACAAATAATCAAAGAAAAGAAACAAGAAGGGATCAGGTATTTTTCTAAACTTAAAAAAATAGGTTTGGATATTCAAAAAAAGACACTACAAATTAGACAAGTATTTGATAGCAGATACAAGCACAACAGAAGAGCAGAATAATGTTAATATGCCATACTACTCCTTAACTTTTTCAGAATTTGATAAAACTTCAACAAATGATTCATCTTCAATATTATTTAAAGCTGATCTCAATAATCCATCAGCTGCTTTGATTACAACTTAGATAAGTGAATACAAAGGAGACTATAGCAGACAGTCTGAAGAGTTATTAAGTGAAAAAGGAGGGATCTTACTAGAATTAGGAGTAGTGTCACTCAGAAAGATGGAGTACATGAGGTAGTAACTACACGCAAAAAACAGCCTGCAACAGAAGAAAGATACTTGGCTTGCTCTATTCCTGAAGGTGTACTTTCAGATAGTATGGGAGAAACAACAGGTCAAAACATGGCTAGTGATGCCTTTTTGGCAACCATTCTTAATGAAGAATTTTCAAATGATGAGATAGACAACTTACAAAGGCTTTAGCTAATGATATAGTTAAGTGATGTTCTTCCAACTATATATAATGATTTATTGGTAAACTGGGATTCTATGATCAATTACTGTGATAGAAGGCTTATGACATATAAAGAGAGTGTTACTACTTCCTCCTTAACTGGATTAAAGCTTATCAATTAACCAAACTTAATAGCTAAAATCATGGAGTAAAACAAAATATGGGACAAATGTAATACATGCTGGCACAAATGACTTGGCAAATACACTGTTAAATTTACTAGAAATGTCTGTTTCGAACTTAACTGAAAAACTGGAAACTGAGTCAATAAATGTGTCTCTCAGTGAAATCATTCCTTCAGTCAGAAAGAATAATTACTTCTGTTCCAAGACTTAAATGTTCAATACTTGGCTTTGGCAACTATGTGTTGTATATACGGTGGATATAAAAAGTGTACACACCCCTGTTAAAATGCCAGGTTTTTGTGATACAAAAAAATAAAGCCACAATAAATAATTTCAAAACTTTTCCCACCTTTAATGTGACCTATAACCTGTACAATTCAATTGAAAAACAAACAAATCTATTAGGGGAAAAAATAAAAAAAAAATAAAAAATGTACAATAAGCTGGTTGCGTACGTGTGCACACCCTTAAACTAATACTTTATTGAAGCACCTTTTGATTTAATTACAGCATTCAGTCTTCTTGGGTACACATCTGCTATCAATTAAAGAGACTCTGATTAACCCCAAATAAAGTTCAGCTGTCCTAGTAGGATTTTCCTGACATTTATTCAGTTGCCTGCTACAGCAAAAGTCATGGTTCGCAGAGAGCTTACAGAACATCAAAGGAATCATCTCATTGTCGAAAGGTATCAGTCAGGAGAATTGTACAAAAAATTTCCACACCATTGAATATACCATGGAGCACAGTGAAGACAGTCATAAAAAAATGGAGAAAATATGGGACAACAGTGACGTTGCAAAGAACTGGATGTCCCTCCAAAACTGATAAAAAGAAAGAGAAAACTGGTCAGGGAGGCTGCCATGAGACCTACAGCAACACTGAAGGATCTGCAGGAATTTCTAGAAAGTACTGGCTGTGTACTACATGTGACAACAATCTCCTGTATTCTCCATATGTCTGGACTACGGGGGTAGGGTTACAAGACAGAACCCTTTTCTTACACAGAAAAACATCCAGGCCCGGCTAAAATTTGCAAAACAATACATCCAAGTCTCCCAAAAGCATGTGGGAAAATGTGTTATGTTCTGATGAGACCAAGGTTGAACTTTTTGGCAACAATTCCAAAAGGAACGTTTGGCGCAAAAACAACACTTCCCATCAATAAAAAAACACCATCCCAAAGGTGAAGCATGGTAGTGGCAGTATCATGCTTTGGGGTTGCTCTTCTTCAGCTGGAACTGGGGCTTTAGTCAAGGTGGAGGGAATTATGAACAGTTCCAAATACCAGTCACTTTTGGCCCAAAACCTTCATGTGTCTGCTAGAAAGCTGAAGATGAAGAGAAATTTCACCTTTCAACACGACAATGACCCCAAGCATACAATCAAATCATTTATTGTGGTCTCATTTTTTATATCACAAAAACTTGGCACAGGGGTGTGTACACTTTTTATATCCACCGGGTATTATTACAACTTGGGAGGACTTTAGATATGATTTCAAAATATATTCCAAAGACTTATTACATTTATTGCATTTGTTAACCGGGAAAGTCTACTGGGCCAAGATGAGCCCATTTTCAGTAGAGGCCCAGGGAGAAAAGCTCCGCAAACATTAATAGTACATAAAAGAAAAAAGCACAATAAACAGTGCACATACAGTCTCTATGCATGAAAATAAATATAAGCACAGCGGTACAAGTTATTTACAAACATTACAAATCAACATTGTGTACAATTGGATTACTGAAGATGGAGTTAGTCAGGGAGGGTAGCAATTCTGATTGTTAATTGTTAGAGTTTTGTAGGCATAAGCCATTGACTTCAGCAGGTCAGAGAGAGCTTCTAAGTAATGATATTGTAGAGGGATATAGTAGTGAATCAGATTTTAGGATGTATTATTTTGGCACAAGTACATTGCCACAGAGAAGAGAGGTGAGTTCTGAGAGACTTCTTAAAGAGAGCAGGATTACAGATTGTTCTGACAGAAGGTGGGAGGGCATTTCATAGTTTTGAGACAGAAATTTAAATGAATATGGTTCTGAATTTCTTGCTGAGACACTCTGCGACTACATAAAGGCTCTTTTAGGACAGCATTCATGTACAAGATCAGTGATGATGGAACTTACCATTGCAAATAAGTCTCATTCTAACATGCATTTAAGTGAAAGTCCATCAAAATGCATCAAAGTATACTACACACAAAGCACTGACATTAAATTTGAAGAATTTGGGTTTATTACTTACGAGCGTGGTTATGATTTAATAATTATAACAGAGTTATAGAATTCTACTGCTTTTATCATTTTGGAGTTTACCAAATATGATTGCCTTTGTAAACTCTTAACGGGTAGGGGGATATTAATATTAATAAAAGATACAATACACTCTGAATTAAGTATTACCGATAGTATCAATGAATATTTCATAACTGAAATAATAGGACATTCAGGTTCAGTAAGACTGATTAATGACATGTTACCTACAATGGAAAAAAAGTTAAGCACATCCTAGACATGCATTAGATATGATATCATCACATGAAAACACGACTTTACTAGGAGATTTTAATTTCACAGATATACACTGGAATATATACTTTAACACAATTTGTAACAGAAAAAAACTAGAAAATATAATATGAAGGACTTATGATTCACAAATGATACAAATTTCATTTCTGATCTATAAATTGGCATGCCTTTGGGTTTTGCAGACGATAAACTTTATTAATTTTGAAATTAAGTTAATTAAAATTTGTATTCCTAAAGTAAAGAGATATAATTATAGCCTGTATACAGATCACTTAAAAACAATGTCAACAGCAAACTGGAGGATCAATTCATTACATCAAGAATGTGGGCTTAAGGAACTTGAGAAGTTATTAGTGAAGTTAAACTTGCTCACCTTTCAAAACAGTTAAACATACCCTTTCTGGTGGGATAAATCATTCATGAGACTTACATGAAGAAAAGGAAGATATTTTATAGTTATAAATAATATAACATTAAAATTCTAATCAAAATACTGAAATCCCTGTCACTAGATACATCTTCTATAAAGTGGTTCCAGTCCTACCTTGATAAAAGACAACAGGCCGTACTATGGCACAAGTCTCTCTCCACTCACCTGCCTGTCAAGCTTGGTGTCCCCTCAAGGGTCCCATCCTAGGACTTCTACTTTTTTCCATATTTATTAATGACCTTCACCTTGCCATCCCCCAAGCCACATGCATACAATATGCAGATGACACCACACTGATATGCTCAGCCACCTCCTCTTCTGAACTTCAGTCTCTTACCCAACAAGTATTTAACACAGTTGAGCAATGGTTCACACATAGAGGCCTTCTCCTAAACCCCAAAAAGACTAAACTCCTCTTCTCTCCCACCAATAAGTCCTCTCCTCTTGATTTCTCACTTATCTCTACCAATAAAACTATTATATCCCCTGATCCAACCATCAAACTATTGGGTATCACCATTGACAACAATCTGAACTTTGATATCCATAGTAACAATACTATAAAAACTGTCAACAAAAAACTTGGCTCTCTCTATAGGGTAAAATCCTTCCTCTTACCTTCAGCTAAAACCACTATAGCACACACTCATCTAATCTCTTCACTTCTTTATGCCTCACCCATTTTTACTACTCTATCTAAAAATAATCTTAGCAAATTGGAAATGTCTTACAATAACATTGCCAGATTTGCTACAGGCAACCCATTTAGAACCCACCATTGCATTAATTTAAAGCAGCTGGGATGGCTTGAACTACAAAATCTAATTAAATTTCATCAACTATCTATAGCCCACAACACTTTTTGCAAACCTTCCAAAACTCCTATTCTATTCCACACTCATCACTCCCTATAAAAACCTGAAATCCTTAAGGTCTTCTCAGAGACTTCTAGTACATACCACTAAACCAAACAACAAGGCTGGTGACTCCCTCTTTTCTAATATTGTTGGAACAGCCTGGAATCTCCTCCCCAGTGAACTCTCCTCACTTCCCTCAGTATCATGCTGCAAAACAAATTGAAAGTGTTCCTCAGAACACAGTGGTTATGCCCCTGTACTAAGCCTGACTAGTTATGTATCTCTTAATACTTTGCTCTTCCTACCCCTTCTACTCATTAACTGTAATTCCTTCCTTATTAACCATAATACTATCTCCCTCTAGAACATCTTGATTGTACTAGCATGCTATCTTATGCCTGTATTCTGCACTGCTGAATTTACTGTGATAACCTGTAATATGCATTGTAAATATGATTTTTTTTGTTTAATGTTTCCTTATTTGTTATCTTGTTAATTTCATTGTTCTATCTTGGAGCTTATCTCCCCGGGCCTCTACTGAAAATGGACATGTATCCAGTTAGACTAGCCCGGTCAACAAGTGTAAAATAAAAAAATAAATAATAATAAATAATATCCTACCAAACAGGATAATAGAAGACTGAATAAAATAACTAAGACTTTAAAGACTAAAATAAGATTGAGAAAAACTGAATTTAAAATCAAGCAAGCCACTTCTGATAACAAAAGTAATTAAAACTATATAAATTCATATATAGGAAGGCAATTAATCCAGCTATGACAAAAATAAATGGCATTTTATTACAAAACCCATTATTTATAGCAAATGCATTGAATGAATTTCACTGAAACGGTATATTCTAAAAGAGAAAGCAGTGTCACTTCTGACAAGTTAAGTGTTTGGGATGTTATATGCCCTGAAATGATGTCAGAAAGTATTAAAAAAATCACTATTTAAGCTGTAACATACCATCAATACTTATAAAAGGTGGAAAGGATGAACTGGTAAAATCACTTACAATTAATATTCAACTTTTTGCAAAGGACTGCTATGGTACCCAAGACATGGACATTTTCATTAGTAATACTTATACAAAAGAAGGGGAGTACTGCAGACATGAATAATGTTCGCCCTATTAGTTTGATAACTACATTAGGAAAGTACTTTGAACAGTGTTTAGTAGATCTTATTGTTAAACATATGATGGCACAAAGTCAGTCTGATGTTTATCAACATGATTACATTTCTGGCAGATCTACTCTGACCAATCTAATTGAATTTTATGATTAAATGCAGTTGATTTGGGATTGCTGTTATGGTTACACATTTGGATTTGGTGAAAGTCTTTAATACATTATTACATAAAGTTATTTATGAGAGTCTTAAATAATAACTTAAATCCATACATAATAAACTGGATTGTGGAATGGGTGCTTGGAAGGAGACAAGTTATTACAATGTCTGGATTGAATTCCACTTCTACTTATATAAACACGTGTTCCCCAGGGCTCAGTTTTAGGAAGTCTATTGTTTAATATTGCTTTTGCTACTTTCCCAACTTAGTTTTGTTGGACGAACAAATATGCTGATGACTAAGCTTGGTTGTGTTGTTACTTCAGCTAATAATTATATTAAACTGAATAAAGAGCTGGAAGAAATTTCTTCCTGGGGAAACAATACAGTACAGATAGGTGTAAAATCATTTTTTGGTAATCAATAAAGAGGGAACCTTTTATTCTAAATAACACATTTTTGGAAAAGGCTGTTGACTTACGAGATTTAGGAAAATTGATTTTCTCAAAAATAAAGTTTGCCAAACATGACACTGTAGTAAAAGTTATGAGACAGACAATTATTGAAAAATATTCCTTTAAGTGAAGAGTGCAGAGATGCATAGTAGAACTATATAACATATTTGCTAGATCAGCTTTGGAGTATAATATCTTTTGTTATCACCAAAAGTGGACAACTTGCGAAATCTGAGAATGTGCAATGGAAATTTACAAAGATTAAATCCCTCAAAGATCTCTCTCTTATTATATTACATGTTCAAAATTAGATTTACTTACTACTCACTACCGATATATATATATAGATATATATGAATCAAACGAATACTTGGTTGTAGGAATTTCAGTGATGAAACGTTATAAGCTAAGTTTGATCTTAATATAAACAACAATAATAAAACTCAAACACAAAAAAAAAATGCACATTTGAGTTTAAAATACAGCATTCTTCATTAACAGCAAAGTGTACAACTCAGATACTTCCATGTTTATGGAACAGACTTTCCATGAATATAAGGAAATCTGAATCTCTTACAATACTTGAAAGTAAATTAGATATTTGGTTTGGCCTACAGGTGTTTAACTAAATGAATCAACATTCTTAGATAGCCTTAGGGCTTAAATGCTGAATAAATAACTTATGAACTGTAAAACAATTTCTATCAATGCAGCTCAGTTACTGTACACTGGAAAATATATAAATTCCATCTTAGTTCGTACCACTGAATTCATACATCCCATACCCAATATTCTCATATATTTCTTCAGAAATCTTGAGTCATTTGTTACATTTTTCTTTCCAGGTCCCCCTGATGCATCCAGGCTATTGCTAAGCAAGTTCCAGTCCCCATATTTTCTGCTGAAAGCTGATTATTTCTCCCAAAATGTTCTTAAGCTCAATAAGAGCAGTTTTTGATGGACTATAAACACAAAGTACAGTTGTGTACACTTACCATAAACGTAGATGTTCGAGTGTAGTCACTCTGTTGCAGTCATTATATTTGGGTAATCTGCTGGCAGGTTGCCCTCAGTCAGCCTGAATAACCACGTCTTGGGTCCTGCGTCGGTTGCTGTCTCCTCTTCCATGACTTCAGGTCATCAGGGGTATAAAACATGCAGCCGACGCCATTCTATTCAGTTTTTCTTGCCCCAGATGCCAGGTGCTCCCCAAATGGGGAGCAAATTTTATATATATATATATATATATATATATATATATATATATATATATATATATATATACATATAATATATATATAATATATATATAATATATATATATATATATAACAACAATATATGTAAATGCACTTTTAGCAACAAACTTTACCTTCATCTAAAAGCAAATACACCACAAAGGCTTTAGAATATAGTGAAGGAAAGAAAAGTTATAGAAAAAGGGGGATGGTAGGTGGGTAACCCGGACTGCAACAGTGAATACACTCACATCGACATTTATGGTAAGAGTACACAACTGTACTATGTTCTTCATGTTTCACTGTTGCAGTCATTACATTTGGGTAGAATCCCAAAGCTATGGATGGGAGGATGGAACTAAATAGCACTAGGAGTGGCTATAAGGTCCTGCAGAATTGCAGTGGCAAAGCCTGCCCTGGATTTGGAGAAGAGAGGCAAATGATAATGCTTTGTGAAGGTATGGACAAAGTTCCAAGTAGCAGATTCTAGAATCTCTTTGGTTGGAACTCCTCTGAGAAAGGCTGCTGAGGTAGAGGCAGCCCTGGTGGAATGTGACCCTCTTCCCTTGGGCACAGACTTACCATGTTTTAAGTAGCAGAAACGAATGCAGTGGCTTATCCACTTAGAAATAATGTGCTTTGATATAGCTTTCCCCTCTGATCCTGAAGCAAATGCCACCAGTAGTTGTTCAGACTTTCTTAGACATTTGGTCCTGTTTAAGTAGAATCTTAGTTCTCTGTGCACGTTCAATGAATGCAGAATCCACTCCCTCTTGTTCTGCGGATTTGGGTAAAATGTTGGCAGATGAATTGTTTGGTTAAAAGCCACACTGGATACCACCTTAGGCATAAAAAAAGGACTGGTCCTGAGGGACACCCTGTCCGGGTGAAATGTAATAAAAAGGCTCCACAGCCATGAGAGCCTGTAGTTCTGAAACCCTTCTAGCTGAAGTGATTGCCAAGAGGAAAGCTGTTTTCCAAGATAAAAATTTTATATCCTCAGTACCTGTTGGTTCAAAAGGAGGCAGGGCAAGTTTTTCCAGTGCAAAATTGAGGTCCCATGCAGGAGGTGGTGATCTTCTGGGAGGCCTTAAATTTCTGGCCCCTCTAAGATACTGTTTTAGCAGGGGATGAGAAAAGAGGGGAAGCTCCATGTTGTAATGAGGCGAGATGGCAGAGGCATGGATTTTTATTGAAGAAAAAGATAGGCCCTTGTCAAGCATCTCAGTCAAGTATTGTAAAATCTGAGAGATATTTGGTTTTGCTGTGTCTGTTCCTTGTGCTTGGTTCCAAGCACAGAATCTTTTCCATTTATCAGCATAAGATTTTCTAGTACTAGGCCTTCTGGCTTCCAAAATTACATCCATCACAGATTTACTAAGAGGTGTTGTTTCAATAATTAAATGATCAGCCATGCTTCAAGGTTCAGAGTTTGGAGCTGAGTGTGCAGAATTTGAATGTTCTGCTGAGACGGTATTTGAGGCAAGTACCAAGGAGGGAGTTGAGACATATTCCTTTGAATTGGGTACCAGTGCTGGCAAGGCCAGTCTGGAGCAATCAGGATCATTTTTGTTTTTCCTGTCTGACCTTGTAAGACCTTGGAGAGAAGAGGCAAAGGGAGAAAGGCATAGACTGATAGGTTTTTCCAACTGAAGGATAGGGCATCCACTTTCCATGCTCGCCTGTGATAAGTCCTTGTGCAGAATTTGTCCAGTTGATAATTTTGGGGAGAGGCAAATAGATCTATGTCTGGACTCCCCCACTTCTGTGTTACCATGCTGAGGATTTGTGGGTCCAGTTTCCACTCATTCGGGTAAATAAGATTTCTGCTTAGGTCATCTGCCAGAGTATTTTGTTTTCCTGGCAGGAAATGAGCTTGAAGATGTAGATAGCATTAGGGCCAGCTATAAGGCCCTGCAAGACTGCAGTGGCAAAGCCAGCTCTGGATTTAGAGAAAATTGGCAAATGATAATGCTTGGTGAAAGTATGTACAGAACTCCAGATAGGAGCTTCTAGAATGTCCCTGGTAGGGACGCCTCTGAGAAAGGCTGTAGAGGTAGACGCAGCCATGATGGAGAGAGGTCTGATCCCATGGGGAACAGGTTTTCCATGGTGCTTATAGCAGAAATGAATGCAATGGCTTATCTATTTAGAAATGGTTTGCTTTGAAATAGCCTTCCCCTCTGCCCCTGCAGCAAATGCCACCAGCAGTTCAGATTTCCTTTGAGGTTTAGTCCTGTCCAAGTAGAATCTAAGTTGTCTGTGCACATCTCAGGAATGCAGTATTCGTTCCCCTTTATTCTGTGGATTGGGAAAGAAGGTTGGCAAATGAATGGACTGATTAAGAACCACACTGGATACCACCTTGGGCATGAAGGATGGATTGGTTCTGAGGGACACCCTGTCCGCATGAAAGATGATGAAAGGCTCCACTGCCATAAGGGCCTGTAATTCAGATACTCTTCTAGCTGAAGTGATTGCTAAAAGGAAAGCTGTTTTCCAGGAAGGAAATTTTAAGTTTGCAGTAGCAGTTGGCTCGAAAGGAGGTAGAGTGAGTTTCTCCAAGACAAAGTTAAGGTCCCAGGCTGGGGTTGGAGCTCTCCTGGGTGGTCTCAAATTTTTGGCCCCTCTGAGGAACTGCTTGAGCAGTGGATGAGAGAAGAGGAGAGGTTCTGTGTTATAATGAGCTGAAATGGCGGAGTCGTGGATTTTAATGGAGGAAAAAGACAGGCCCTTGTGAAGCATCTCAGTTAAGTACTGTAAAATCTGAGGTAAATTGGGCACTGCTGTGCTCATCCCTTGAGACTGGTTCCAGGCACAGAATCTTTTCCATTTTCAGCATAAGATTTTCGAGTACTAGGCCTCCTTGCCTCTAAAATGATATCCATCACAGGTTTGCTGAGGGATGGTAAAGGAGAGATTAAGTAATTAGCCAGGCTGCAAGGTTCAGTGTTAGAAGCTGAGGGTGCAGAATCTGGTTCTCCTGCTGAGACAGCAGGGAAGGAGTCTGAGGCAGGTGCCATGGAGATAACCGTGACACACACACTGCGTAGGAGGGGGTACAAGTGCTGGCACGGCCAGTCTGGAGCAATCTAAATCATCCTTGGTTTGTCCTGTTTGATTTTTAGTAGTACTTTGGAGAGCAGAGGCAGAGGGGGGAAGGTATAGACTAATAGGTTTTTCCAGCTAAAGGACAGAGCATACACTTTCCAGGCTTGTTTGTGGGTAGTCCATGTGCAAAATTTGTCCAATTGGTGGTTCTGGGGAAAGACAAACAGGTCTATATCTGGGCTCCCCCATTTGCTTGTCAACATGTTGAAAATCCTTGGCTCCAGTTTCCACTCGTGTGGTTCCATGAGTTTTCTGCTTAGTCCGTCTGCCACTGTATTTAATTTTCCTGGCAGGAATTGAGCTTGTAGGTGCACTTGGTAGCTCAAGGCTGTGTTCCACAATGCCATGGCTAGTCTGCAGAGGGGGTAAGAATGTGTACCCCCCCTGCTTGTTTATTTACCACATAACAGTGGTGTTGTCCGTCTTTACCATTACTTGTCCTGGAAGAATGTGGTCCTTGAAGGCTGTCAGAGCATTCTGTATAGCTAACATTTCTTTTTGATTGATATGCAGGTGCATTTGACTTGGGTTCCATTTGCCCTGAATGCACTTCCCTGCCAAGTGAGCCCCCCATGCATTGTCTGATGCGTCTGTTGTTAGGGTTTGGGTGGCAGGGGGTGGTGTGAAAGGTAGTCCCTTGTTTTGGTGGCAGGCCTCTGCCCACCAAAGGAACTCTAGGCGTAGGCAAGGTATGATAGGAATCATTGTTTCTAGGTCTTGAGAATGTTGACACCATAGGCTTTTTAGATACCACTGTAGTTTCCTCATATGCAGTCTTGTATATGGAATTAGAAGAATGCAGGAGGCCATGAACCCCAAGGCTTGCAGTATTTGTCTTGCAGATAGCAGGGTTTTTGTGGCCACTTGTTTGAAGTAGGTTGTCAAATGAATTTGTTTCTCTGGCATGAGGTAAGCCATCTGGGAAGTTGTATTCAAGCTTGCTCCCAGGAATATAATTTGTTGACAGGGTACCAGGTGTGAGTTCTTTTCATTTATGATGTACTCCAGACAAGTTAGAACCCTTTGTACAAAGGCCAGATGATTCAAAAGTATGTCCTGGCTTTCTGCCTGAATTAGACAATCATCCAGGTATGGGTATATTTGAATATTTCTTTACCTGCAAAATGCAATAACTGGAGCTAGGCACTTTGTGAATACCCTGGGTGGAGTAGATAATCCAAAGGGCAGTGCAGAGAACTGAGTGTGTGTGTAGCCTGCTTTGAAGCGTAGGTATCTTCTGCAAGATTCCCTGATTGGGATGTGCAGGTATGCTTCTTTTAAATCTATTGTTGCCAACCAGGCATCTTTGCCTAGCATAGGAAGTAACTCAGCATCTTGAATTTTGGAATCTCCAAAAAGGTGTTTAGAGTAGACAGGTCCAGGATAGGATGCCATGAATTGCCTTTTCTGGGTACCAGGAAAAGTCTTGAGTAGAAACCTTGTCCCTTTTCCTCTTCTGGTACCAGATGAATATCCCCCATGCTTAAGAGGGAAAGTACTTGTTTTTGGGCCTCTGCCCACTGACTTGAGGGTAGGTCAGGCCACCCGCTTGGTGATGGCAACATGTGGAAGTGAAATCTGTATCCCTGGGACACTATATTTAAAATCCATTCGTCCTGGGTAATGAGTTTCAAATTCTTTGCATGAAGAGCAATCTCCCCCCCAAAGGGGCAGTCAGTTGATAAGTGCTTCTAAATTTTAAAAGGAAGTCACTGAGACAGTTTACCATAGGGGGAGTCTTATTATTCCCAGATTTGAAAGTGGAGGCCCCCCACTGTTTAGTTCTGTGTGTCCCCTGGGACTGAAACCTGGGGTTTTTGCTGTGTCTGGGTTTGGCTTGAGAAGACCTGGAAAGGACCAATTCTTAGAGGGCCAGTGCCCACTAAATCTAGGAGGCTGAACTTAGTAAAAAATCTTTCACAGTTTGCATAGATTTAACTTTATCTTCCATCTTTTTAAGAACTTCCTCAGCCTTGTTGCCAAACAGGTGGTCCTGATTTAAAGGAGCATCCAACAATTTAGCTTTAACATGATCAGGCAAAGACTGCTCCTTAAGCCAAGCATGCCTTCTAAGCACATACCCAGTAACAGCAGCCCTGCAAGAGGCCTCTAATGAATCAAAACCACACTGTAAAGTATGTTTTCCAACTTGTTCAGCAGAATGCGTTAAATCCTGTAATTCTTTATTTTCCACACAGTCATCATTTTCTGCTTAAGCAGTTTAATAACATGTTGCTGATACTTTAACATATGAAACTGGCAGTTTAAACCCCTAATGGCCAAGGATGCAGAAGTGGTAATCCTTCTTACCCCATCTATCCAGCGCCCTGGAGTCTCTATCAGAAGGGGTAGGATTTTTAGCAGTAGAAGCCTTAATGCCCTTGGGCCCCTGTGAAACAGTCGCTGGATCTGCAATAGGATTTTTAAAAAGGAACTTGTGGGACTCAGGGACCCTGTAGTATCTGTCAGGTTTTCTGGGAGCAGGAGGCAGGGTATCTGGGGGCCAAACTAGATTCCGAAAAAGCGTCATCAACAATGTCTAGTACAGGAGGAATAGCTAAAGGCCTATGCTGAGGTAGGAGAAGGAAATCTTTAACCCTCTTTTTTGAATCAGAAAAATCCTGGCTTTCCCAGTGGAAATGCTCCCTTAGAGTATGTAAGGTTTCCCCAAAAGAAAAATCCTCAGGGGGAGGGAGCAGAGGGAATGGAGTCCTCTGCATCAGAATCTTCATAAGTAGATAAGGGCAAATCCGAATCCTCAGAAGAATCAGAAACAACAGAATCCTGATCAGAAGATTCATAATCAACTTCAGTCTTAGGCCTCTTAGAAGGGGGGGGGGGGGTTTGGCTACCCCTGATTCGAATTATTAGATCTTCAGCCATTCTTATAACTTGTTTTTTAGGCATAGACGCTTGAGCATGTGACCTGGGCGTCAGTTTTTTAGGCATGGATCGAGATTTAGGCCTAAGTAAAGAAGGAGGCGTCGGTTTAATATGCAAGTCCGTAGGCCTGAATACACCCTCAGAAGCCGGTGCCTGCACAGCGGCTCCGGACCCATCCAAGGTAGAGACATCCGTGGGTTCCATAGTTGAAGCATCTCGCGGCATACCGGATTCCGAATGGGTCTCAGTGGAGGCCTGCGAATCAGAAGTAGCGGGTATCCGGGGCTGCGAAAGCACCTCACTGAGTACCGGCGAACTGGCGACTGGCTTAGGAGAAGCGGCATCGTCAGTTTTGGACCTTGTTGTCCTGTCTCTGTCTTTATCTTTGCGTTTTTTCGGAATCCCGGTAGTCGGATGGCTAACTGACATTTCTGGATAATTAAACTGAGAACCGAAATATTTAGAGGCGAAAATATACCGACAACGGATAGTGCACTGATTAAATAAAGCACAAAAACGACAGCAAGGTATGTTGTGATCAGGGCCTAGGCAAGGAATACAGTACAAATCAAAATCTTTATGAAGTATTTGCTTTCCACAAGTAATGCAATTATTAACTTTTACTGACATTGGTAAAGAGCAAGAAAAAGTTTCCCCAACAGGGTACTTAGCTTTAGTTGAAGACTTCGGTTCTGAGTCGGCCAACCGGCACTTGCGAACTGCTTCTGCTTCGGGCACCGCACGGCAAGAAAGACTGATGTAATGGCGTTGGCTGCGTGTTTTATACCATGGAAGAAGGGACAGCAACTGACGCAGGACCCAAGACTTTGTTAATCAGGCTGACTGAGGGCTACCTGCAAGCAGATAACCCAAATGTAATAACTGCAACAGTGAAACATGAAGAAAATCTGAGCTGGGAAAAGTCTAAAATTGGTCTCCAAGGGGCATCTTTCCTGGGAACCACGAACATTCTGTAATAGAACCCTTTTCCTCTTTCCAAAGCTGGAACCTAATGTACGATTCCTAGTGCCTGCAAGTCTCAAATGACTTAAGGGAAAAGGTGGATCTGGTCCTTTGGAGGTTGAGGAATCCCCATGAAGGGAGGAGTGGATTTCCAAGTTATGCAATAACCTCTTAGAACAATGGAGAGGACCCATTTGTCTGTAGTAATGCTTGCCTAAACTGAAAGGGAGTGAAAAAGGTGCTTGGAAAGGGGAATCTGTGAGGAGGTTGACAGGTAGTCACAGACTACCTAGCTTATCTGCAGAAGGGGCATTTTGGGCCGCAGATGGCCAAGACCTAGGTGGGGTCTGCCTATGTGTGGTCTTATGTTGTTGGGAAGGAGTACGTGTCTTCTTCCTTACAAAATTAGTTCTAAAAGGGTAGTTCCAATGAAATTTAGGAAATGGGCAGACAAAAATATGTTTAAAGCTCATGAAGACAAAAAAATGTTTAAAGCTCCTGAAGTTCTTTTCTTTCTCTTGAAGGGATTTGAAGAGAGCTGCAGCATTGGAACCAAATAAAACAGTATTGTCCAGAGCTGCATCCATAATCTTTGCCTTGAAAACCTCAGGCAAAGGCTGCAACCTCATTCAGGAATATTTTCTAAAGACCAAACCAGATACTGCTGATTTAGCAGACACCTCTGCTGCATCATAACTGCACTTAATGGAATGTCTGGTAACCTGGGAAGACAATCCCAAGTGAAAAGAAATAGAAGTTATGTTCTTACCATAACGTTCCATGTTAGTTGTCTTCTTCTCGCCTTCTTCTTGCTGGATGGGTTCGGAGCCGACCTCGGCTCCGACTCGGCCACTCTAAAAGCTCGAGAGTTGGTTCCACCGGCTCGAGGCTCCCCTTATATCCCACAATGCTAGGCGTGAGTTACCTCAGATCACGTTTGTAAGCTAACCCCAGCTTATAATAGTATGAGAATAACTATAAACAAAGTCCACCTCTAACCAGGGAGAAAGAAGGGTGACCTATATCCTCATCCAGGAAATATGCACAACAGCATATGCCTAATAAAAGAGGTGGTAGAAAGAGAGGTCACAATCACAACTCCTCTAGGTCTGTCCAGGCCAGGGGGAAGGAGGGTGGGACGCAAGAAGAAGGCGAGAAGAAGATAACTAACATGGAACGTTATGGTAAGAACATAACTTCTATATGTTAAGTTGTCTATCTCGCCTTCATTCTTGCTGGATGGGACCGCGTCCCTAGCACCTTGTCCCGGGTGGCCTAACGGAACAGACTCCTGAGAACAGTGGAACCAAAGTTAGCTCTATGCCTAGAAGCTAAATCCAACTTATAATGAGAAATGAAAGTGTGAGGAGTAGCCCAAGTAGCCGCTGCACAAATGGTGTCAATAGGCAGTCTGTCTTGGAAGGCTAAAGAAGTAGCCAAAGCTCTGGTGGAATGGGCCTTAGGTTTATTAGGCAGCTTTTGGTGTCTAATTTCATAAACAAGGGAAATCAGAGATGTTAGCCATCTAGATAATGATACCTTTGAAACTGAAAGTCCCTTTCTGCCTTCTGCATAGGAGACAAACAGCTGGTCAGATTTTCTGAATTGTTTTGTTCTATCCAAATAGTACCTCAACTGACGATGAACATCTAGCCAGTGTAATTTTTGTTCAGACCTATTGGAATATTCTGGAACAAAGTCAGGGAGGTCAATGCTTTAATTTAGGTTTGACGTCGAGACTACCTTAGGCAAAAAGGACGGGTTGGTTCGTAAGGATACCCTGTCCTTATGGAACAATAGATAAGGAGGTCGACAGCTGAGTGCATGAAGTTCTGAAACTCTTCTAGCTGAAGTAATAGCTACCAGAAAGAGAGTCTTCCATGATAGCAATTTTAAAGAACAGGAGGCTGCAGGTTCGAAAGGGGAAGAATCAAAGAAGTAAGAACTAAATTTAGGTCCCAAGGAGAAGGAGGATCTCTTATAGGAGGTCTGAGAAGAAAAACTCCTTTCAAAAAGGCTTTGCAAAGCTTGTGGGACATTAAGGCAGACTCAGAAATACCCACATGAAAGTTAGAAATAGCTGCCAATTGAACTTTAAGAGTAGAAGGAGATGAACCTGCATGGAAGAGTTCAGTTAGAAAATCAAGGACTATTTGGATGGAAGCAGTGAAAGGATCTATGTCCCTTCCTTGAGCCCAATATGTGAAGCGTTTCCACTTACTCAAATAAATCTTTCGAGTGGAAGATTTATGGGAAGCTATCAAAATATCTCGAACGGAGTGAGATAATTGAGGAAGCCTGGCTAAGGTTGGAACTGGAGGAACCAAGCAGTGAGGTTCAGAGAGGGGAGGGAGCGATGAAACTGACCCGACTGATGGATCAAAAGATCTGGAACTAGGTCCAGATGCCAAGGTCGCTCAATAGAAATTGATGTAGAAAGGGGAACCACACCTGTCGAGGCCAGTAAGGAGCAATGAGGATCAACGAGGCCTTCTGAGCGATAGCTTTCTGTATCACTTGAGAGATTAGTGGGAAGGAGGAAATGCATACAGAAGTCCCCGGGCCAAACTTGGACTAGAGCGTCTCTGCTGGGTTGGCCTGGTAAAGGGAATAGAGTGAAATAATCTCTGCACTTGCTGTTTTGGGGAGTAGCAAAAAGATCGCAGCAAGGCTGACCCCACTTGAGAAAAATTTCTCTCACAACAGAGTCTTTCAGAGACCACTTGTGAGGCATGAGGATAGCTCTGCTCAACTTGTCCGCGATTTGATTGGACTTCCCGGGGATGTGCGTTGCTATCAGAAACCGCTGAGAAGAAATCGCCCATTGCCACAATCTGAGTGCTTCTCGACACAGGGGGTAGGACCTGGTTCCGCCTTGCTTGTTGATGTACCACACTACAGACATATTGTCTGTCTGGATTGCAATCGTTCCCAAGGGAAGAGAGTCTTGAGGGGCTTGCAACGCTAAAAGCACTGCTCTCATCTCCAGAACATTTATGTGCAAGTGGCATTCGTCTGGTTGCCATGTGCCCTGGACCGTCCTGCCCTGATAATGCCCCCCCCCACCCGATCAGGGAGGCGTCCGTTGTCAGAGTAGCAACAGGAGGGGCAGGAACAAGGGGTCTTCCCAACAAGAGCTGAGGGAAGACATCCACCACATGAGATGATTTCTGCACTGCGTGATCATAATGGTGTGGGACATTGGAAGTTGCTGGTATGACCATTGTGTAAAGAGCATCCACTGAAGGATTCGCATGTGGAATCTGGCTAATGGAAGCAGAGGTATGGCCGCCATAATTCCCAACACTTTCAGAACTAACCTGGCTTTGATTCTGTTGTTGTTGAAAAGGAATGAGACCAGTTTGTGTATGTCTGTTATTCTCTGATCTGTTAGTCTCGCAGACATGTCTACTGTGTCTAGATTTGCGCCTATGAAGGTAATAGTACGACAAGGCGACAAAACAGACTTTTCGCAATTTATTGAAATGCCTAACTTTTGACAAATGCGAAGTGTAATCCCTGGCCATCAGAAGGGGATGCTTGGTGGGAGCTGTGAGGAGCCAGTTGTCCAAATATGGAAACACCTGGAATCCTTGTCGTCTCAGGTGAGAAGCTACCACTGCCATGCATTTGGTAAACACCCGGGGGGCAGTGGTGAGACCAAAGGGCAGGGCCCTGAATTGAAAATGACTGGTTCCCAGCCTGAAGCGGAGGAATCTTCTGGAGCGTCTGTTCATTTTTATGTGATAGTACGCATCCTGAAGGTCTATAGAGCACATCCAGTTTCCTTTTCCCAATAGGGGAAGGATGGACTGCAGCGTGACCATCCGAAATCTTGTTTTCTTGACTGATTTGTTCAAGATACTGAGATCCAAAATTGGTCTCCAGTCCCCTGTTTTCTTTGGAACTAAAAAGAACCTTGAGTAGATTCCAGATCCTTGCTGGTCTGCTGGAACTGGCTGAATTGCTCTTTTCGCAAGCAGCTTTGAAATTTCCAAAACCGCTAGATCCCTTTGAGCGGGTGGAACATCTGGAAGGGATTTTTTTGATTGGTTTGGAATGCGAAGAAAGGGAATAGAATAGCCTTCAGAAATGACGGACTGTACCCATTTGTCTTGAGTCAGGGATAGCCAGGCTTCTGGGTACAGTGACAATCTTCCCCCGACTGCCTCCGAAGGTGGGCAGTCGGGCAACACCTCAGGGATGCTGAAAGGGCTTATCAGAGAAGGCTTCTCGATTGCCCTGGTTCTGCGGAGCCCCCCTGCCTCGAGGGCGACGTCTACCATTGTTATTCCCGCCTCTGCCTCTGGCGGGGAATCGACTCTGCGCCAGGCGAAGTCCCTTGAGATTGTTTACGGAACCACATTTTCCCACTTTTCTGGCCTTTGGGGTAAGGCCTAGAAGGAGTAGAAAAACGGACTCCGACGGCAGAAAGAGTCTTGCCATC
This sequence comes from Protopterus annectens, assembly GCF_019279795.1. Taxonomy (NCBI): domain Eukaryota; kingdom Metazoa; phylum Chordata; order Ceratodontiformes; family Protopteridae; genus Protopterus; species Protopterus annectens. The sequence goes on from NC_056737.1 coordinate 761,643,564, forward strand.
AGTCTCGCACCTAGTCAAGGTTTCTTTCACTTGAGGACCAAAGAGAGATGATCCATCGAACGGGGAATTAGTGAAAGACGTTTTGAAGGGGTCCGCAAATTGCATAGCCGCATCCAGGCATGCCTACGTAAGGCCACACCTGTCCCTGCGGCCCTGCTCGCTCCATCAGCCGCATAAGAAAGGAGGCGCATGGAGGAGTTGGCTATGGAGTTCAGGGTAGCCAGCTGAGTGTTCATCTTATCTTGAAAACCCGCAGCTGTAGGGTCCTTCAACATGTCACTCGCTTCTTTGATCAAGTCCCTTTGAAGACGAGTAAAATGGCACAGGTAGTTCAGCGAACGCATAGCAAATGTCGCTGACGAGAACATCCACTTCCGCACCTGTCCATGGACCTAGATTCCTTGTTAGGTGGATGGACAGGTACTGAAGGATCAGCTAGTTCCTTCTTAGTGGCAGCAGCAACCACCATAACATCCACAGAAACTCCTTTTGTCAAGAACTGTTTGTCTGCTGGTGCCGTTATGAATTTTGAGGGTCTCCTGGGAGTGGGGTCCACTGAATCAGGAGCCGCCCATGCCTTTTAGCTACCACCTGCATGAGGGGGTCAAAGGGGAGACACCCAGGAGGTGGAAGGACGAGAGCCAAACGCCTCAAGGTACACAGATTCATCCTCCGAAGGGTTGAGGGCTGGCCAATTTCCCTCTGTTTGAGGATTTCTAGAATGTCTGCAAAAGAGACTTCCTCAGAAGGGGGACGGGGGGAACCCTCGATGTCCTCTAAATCTGTGTCAGATGTGATGGACTCAGGTGAGTCAATGTGTTTCCTCTTACACTTCCTCTTCCGAGGGGGCTCTTCTGCCAAATCAGGAGAGGCCTCGGAAGAGGATGAGATCCCCACAGGGGGTTCCTGAGGAGCTGGCTCTCTGCGGTCCGGGATGAGGGAGTGAGTCGACTTGACCTGAGGCACCATAGAGGGAGGGGCGGACGGAGCCGACTGTGGGGTAGAGCCAGGCTCTAACACACTCCGCATGACCTCGAACGCACCCCTGTCAGGCAGAGCCAGAGGTCCCCGCTCCGAGAAGCTGAGAACCTCCCTCGGCACCGACAGTGATGGCTCCGAGGCCGATGTCGGAGCCAAACTCACCAACGCCGAAGCTCCGAGAGGAAGAGCGGGGTCGGACAAGGGTCCGATGCCACTCACCACCTCGGAGCCGACGAGGGAAGTCCGGCGCCGAGATTCTTCGAAAGAAGAAATCGGAGCCGACGACGGAGCCGAAGACATCTGTATCGGGTCCGACGCTACCACAGTCTCGGTTCAACGCCCGGCCCGAGCTCAACGGAGTCGGAGGAGGAACATATTGATGGACAGGGGCAGGCATCGACTGATGAGTCAGGCTCTGAAGCATTTGGGCCAGTGCCTCGGACTTAAGAAGTCGACTCACTACCCTCTGAAGGTCATGATCCGACAGCCTCGATGACCTAGAGGAGTGAGATTTATGGCTCCGTTCAGACAGCAGAGGAGATGCTGGAGCCGAATGAACGGAGCCAAGGGATGGTGACCTAGATCTCTTCCTAGATGTCGGCTCCGAAGGTCTGGTCGGAGCCGACAAGGGAATTTCTAATACCTCGGCTCCAGCCGGAGCCGAGGGAACCACAGAAGCTGTAGACTCATCGGCTCCAGCCGGAGCCGATGCAGACGTAGGTTTAGTAGCTTTAGGTCTCGGCTCAGTAGCTGGAGCCGAGGACCTAGAATCCTTGGAAGTCTTCCCAGAGACAGAAAGGGAATCCTCAGGCTTAAGTAGACCCCTTAGGATCAATTTGTTCTTTCTTTCCTGCAGGACCCTGGGGCTGAAGCCGTGGCATACAGCACAGGAGTCCTGCAGGTGCAAAGGCCCCAGGCAGTAGACACAAGAAGTGTGACCGTCTGTCAGAGACATTTTCTGACAGCACGCATCACACTTCTTGAAGCCTGAGACCTTTGTGTCTTTAGACATCCTAGAACAAGAAAGTGTAACCACACACACTCAGTCAGACACACTGATTACACTTTATCTTATTTTTTAAAACTCAAAAATAAAACAACTATCAAAAGGTTTTAATTAAGAGAAGCAACACACACACACCACTAAGGAATGGGGGAAAGGCCTGAAGGCCCGAGGGAGAACTTTTAAGTTCTTGTGGGAAAGAAACGGGATTTTATGAAAAAAGGGTTAGAATTCCACTAAACTAAGGGAAAATGTAGTTAAAATTAAAAATAAAGGGGTTTAAGTATCCTAACTTTACTGAAAGTTTACTTACCAAGAAGCCGGTAGAAAACCAACACCTCGATCGCTGTAGCGGCAAACGAGATCTGAGGTAACTCACGCCTAGCATTGTGGGATATAAGGGGAGCCTCGAGCCGGTGGAACCAACTCTCGAGCTTTTAGAGTGGCCAAGTCGGAGCCGAGGTCGGCTCCGAACCCATCCAGCAAGAATGAAGGTGAGATAGACAACTTAACATAGCTGGGTTTTTGCTGCAGAGTCGAATAGATCAGATAGCAATTTGGAGGCCTGTGAAAGAAAGGCCAGAACATATCTGGACATGTGTGTCTGATAATTAATGCCCCTGAAGGCCAAAGTTGAAGAGGTATCGACCTTTTTACCAGTTCTCTACATCATTTTACTCTCCTTATCTGAGGGGAGGAGATGGGTAGAGGGCTGTAATTTGGCAGTTTTGTCAGCAGACAAGAGAGATCACAGCTGGGTCTGCTAGAGGACATTTAAACAAATAACTACTATTCTCAGGTACCTTATAAAACCTGGCCTTTTAAGAGCAGGAGTTTGAGAATTAGGATTTTTAGATGTTGCCAGAAAGGCACCTTGAAAGGCTGGCAAAACAGGAGGGACGACTGAAGGAGGACGACGGTCAATTTGTAAGAGGTCATAATACCTCTTTTGTACCTCTGAGACCTGTGAGCTTTCCCACTTGAAGTAGTCCCTCATTTTGGAGATAGTTTCTCCAAAGGAAATAACTTCTGCAGGAGAATCCCTTATGATGGAATCCACTTCAGGGGAGGCATACTCCAGTGAAGAATCAATTTGAGTGGAATAAGCCAGGGATTCTTCAGTGGATCAATCATCTTCCTCAGAGGTCTCAAGTTCAGCAGATGGAGGAGGGGAAACAGGAGATGCTGGGGTAGGAGGATGCAAGGTGAAAGGCCTAAGTGCTAGGAAAGCATTCAAAGTGCCTTAAGAAAAAGCTTGGCAATCTGGGGAAGACTCTAGACATGGAGACACTTGATTTTGTTTTCTCGAGAGGAAGGCCTACCCTAGGCTGTGAAGGAAGGGCAGTCGTTGGCCTAGGCTCTGGATCGGACAATGGCACAACCTCAATGGTAGGAGCAGGAGAGGTACTGCGAAGAACACTGGATGGAGCAAGCGATGGTTCCCCCTTACCATCGGAAACTGATGTCTGCAAAACCTCTGCAGACATGCTGAAGGAATCCTCCATAGTGGCTTCAAGATTAGTACCCGGTGAAGGAGAAGGACTAGACACCGTACATACCTCTGGGCCTTCAGTGGCTTCAAGAAGGATGTCCAAGATCAGAGGTGCAACTGAAGATTCAGGCCTTACCTTTTTTTGTCTTTTTCTTCAGGGGCTCACCAGACGGACCAGCAGCACCTTCCATACCTAGCGCAAATTGCTTCAATCTCTGATTCTCAAGGTATCAATTAAGAGCAGACAGATGACTACGGAGAGTTTTGGGAACAAATGCCTGACAAATGACACAGGCCTTACAGACATTATTAGATCCCAGACAAAAAAAGACACTGGTCGTGGTTGCCTTTGTGTGGAATCTGTCCTCCACAGTGGCACACTTGTCCTTCTTGGATGACATTAACCTCTAACAACCATGAAGTAGCAAAAGTTTCCCCAATGAGGCACTTATCTGAAAGAAAAAAAACTTTTGGCGATCAGACCGAGGGCTGGAAGATGTCATTTGGACTAGAGGCAGACAAGTTCTGAGGATGGTATGTGCAGACTTTTATGGTAGACACTCTGCAGTTCTATGTACAGCGTTACATGTACCTTGCAGTAGCTTAAGTCTTTGGTATACTGGTCAGATGTTTGTGTCGCTTAGACAGAATAACCCTCATGTTATGAATACTGCAACATGGGAACAGGACATCCTGCTTCCATTTCCTTTGAAGGCCAGAACAGCAGAGGTAACAGGGTTTTTTTTACTTGTTTAAATAAAGGTTGGGTTTAAAGAGTAATTTCTGTTGTTACTACTAAGTTTGTAGGTGTTACGAAAGGTTCTGGTTTTGCTCAGATAAAGTCCTCTCCAACCCATATACAAGGCCACTCACCAGACTTGCCATTCCTGCCCAGAGTAGATAACTTAGATGTCATGGTAGAAGGATTTTGTTTGATTTTACCTCAAGTTGCCTTGTTGTATTTCCCCTGATGCCAACCTGAGTTTAGGGTTCCTCTTTTTTCACCATCACCTTCTGGACAATAGTGAGGCTAATCCAGATTCACTGGTGTCCAAGTATAACATTTCTGTAAGGGCTACCATTAATTGTTTTGCTCCACTAACTGCATGCCCTGTTTCTGTAATTGTGAGTGAGCCTTGAGGCACAGAGATGGATGGAAGATGTGAGTGTTGCTGGACATGTTATTGCAATCTGAAGGACTGTCACTGGATCTTCATTACTCTAGGTACTGTGAAATCATCTTCAAGTAGCTTTATTGCCCTTTAAACGAGACCCCTGCTGCCAAGAACCATGTAGCTATGATTTTCCAGATTGCTGGCAGATTGTATATTGCAGTTTACCTAATTACCAAAAAGGCTTTAATTTCTCTTCATAGCTACCTACTTCCTTAAAGACAAGGTGGAGTCCACAAAATGTGAGGTTCCCATGGGAAAACACAGTAGGATTACTTTGGCTCATTACAGAGATTTTCAAGACTGGACTTGGAATGACTCTGCCAAATTTATGCAGATTCTTTCAAGCACTTTTCTGACTACTTGTGGTCTTGACCCTGGCCCAATATGGTTGTTTTTGACTTACTCATAAGTCTTAGTCCCTTTTATTTTCAGAACTGCCCAAGCCTCACCATGGAAAGATTGTTTTCCATCTATTTTAAAGTAGATTTCTATAACAATCCTCAGGCACCGCACTCGATCTGAAAAATAGAACTATCATCATATTACAAATTTCCCTTTTAAGGAGATGATTGCTGAAAAAAATGGTGTATAAGTAGCTTATTATAGTTTTGTATTCCCATGTTTTACAGGATCTGTTCAGTCCAAATTCACAGACTACTACACCTCTGAAAAACTCAATTTTTGAGTGGTTAATGAACTCCTTATAACACTGGGTCAAAGGTGGTACTCTGTACTGATCCCTCCTGAATCTATATATTGCCTTTACTATTTTTGAAGGTCTGAAAACCTGCTGTGAGGTTTTTGGGTACTATCTGATCAGTCTAACAGAAGTGCATACTCAAAAAACTGGGGTCTAGATTCAACAGGTCTACTGACACTACTAGTACTAGTACCATTACTACTACCAATTTTCAGCCCACTGTTATTCACCATCCTGACTGACGACTGCTATGCTAAGCACAAGTCCAACCACATCCTCATGTTTGCTGATGACACCACAGTCATGGGGCTCATCAGAAAGGACAATGAAAGAGTGTACAGAGAGGAGGTGGCATCCCTGATTAGTTGGTGCAAGGGGAACAACCTTGACTCGAAAGTAAGCAAGACCAAAGAGATCATCATCGACTTCAAGAAAAGGACAGCAAACCACCCAGTGCTCATGATCAATGGTAATAGTGTGGAGAGGGTTAAGAGTACAAAATTCTTGGGTGTACATGTACAAGATCTCTCGTGGTCAGGAAACACCAGCCAACTGGTCAAGAAAGCACACCAATGCCTCCATTTTTTAAGAAGGCTAAAAAAAGCTCAAGTTTCCTCCCCATATTCTCTCCACCTTCAACAGAGGTACAATAGAGAGCATCCTCACCTGCAACGTTACAGTGTGGTTTGGAACCTGCACAGTAACAAAAAAGGAAGGTGCAACAAAGAGTGGTGAGGGTTGCAGAGAAGGTAACATGTTCCAGTCTTCCATTGATGCATCTTTATTCTGTAAGAAGCATCTGAAAGGCCACCACAATAATACAGGACAACACAGATCCAGCACATAAACTGTTTTAAGCATCTGGCATTGGGCAGGAGATATCACAGCATCCACTGCAGGACTACAAGATTCAGTAACAGTTTCTACCCTACAATGATTAGACTTTTGATCTCTGGCACCAGTTCCAAAGGTCTGGACACAAGTCAAGTTTTATTTATTTGTGCAATATATACTTACATATATTCCAAGTAAGTGCAATATTTATTTATTATATCCAGTCAATATTATTTAACTAACTCAATTGCAATATTAGACAAATAACTTAGACATTTCAATCTGTAGTGTGTTTTGTATTGCTTTAAAACAGGGTAGTTAATTTAACTCTGGGAGGGTATTATTTTCACGTACGAGTGTTGGTAAACGTTTCTGCTCTGCTAGTTACGTTTATTCCCCTACCTGCATGTGCTGTTTCACTTTCCTTTATAATCTCAAGAATTGAGTTGATGCATGAAATTTTGTTTGGGCTACATGTGCGTAGTTCTAAACAACAAAGTTTACTTTGACCTTTTCTGTGGGACCCAGCATGGTCCCATTTTGGGACCAATCCTTTTTTTTTTTTCTTTTCAAACTTTTATTTTACTGCTTTTTTTTCAACATTTAATATACAAAAACATACAACATGATCTGTCATCATGAACAGATTAACCTTGAACTATCATTTAGCAAAATAATGCCTTTTAACTACTAGTCTTGAAATGACAAATTTTAGTAACTAAAGAAAATAGCAGGATTCATTTACATATAAATATATACAACTATTTACACATAGTGCTACAAATAATGAAAACTGTGAGTGATCACTTCATTACAGTGACAAACAAAAATGAAAACATCAGAGATTACAATCTAAAATTACAATCCTTTTGACAGTATACATAATTCCTCTTCATGAACAGATGAGGCTAAAGGTTTTTCTGCATCACAATTTTGCAGATGGCACCCACATTTAAATTTCACTTCCTAATAAGTATGTAGATCACGCTAACTACAATCTGTCTAGAGGATACGGTTTCTTGAATGTTAGCAAGTGGTCTTAAACTCAACCCAGCCAAAAAACTGCTGCCATTGTCTTTCATGCGATTTTGTGGCACTCTGCAGCTCCTGTCATTGACCCTGCCTATTTATGAGTGCCACAGACTAGAATTTACAAACAAGTTGCACAATCCTGTAGTGACCAATGATTCAAGTTTGTCATTTTATGACCAGGTGTCTGCTATTGTTCAGGCTTTTTTTCACTGTAACACCACCATCCAAATTATGCATCAAATTCCAGGGATGTGTTTACCAAAGACTGTGTGGGCTTAGTTATATCTCAGTTGGACTACTATTATGTTATTTTTTTCTGGGACTTTTAAGCTGCAAGACAAAGTGGATGGACAGACTGCAGAACAGCCCAACAGAGCTACTAGGCTCCGTACAGAGACATATAGATAAAAAAAGTTATGTACTCGCATAACGTTCTGCGTTGCCAATTTTCATTTTTCCCTCAACTGCTGAGTTCGGATCAGAGACTCGGATCTGACACAGCCGCTTCTACCAGATCTTCAGATCCAAAACTTTCAATTTCCTCCCTTTACCAACCTAACATACCTCAGATCGAGTTTGTTCCCCCTAGATATAAAGGGACAACCTGCTAAAGAAATTCAAGGCAAAGGAAAAAAAGGAAGTTGGAGCTCAAATAAGGAACAGAGGTTCCTGTAAAAAATGTTAGGTCTTCCCAAATGCAAAAGGACAGTGCAGGTGGGTGGGAAGTTGAGAAAAGAATGAAAATGGACAACAGATGGAAAATCATGGTGAGTACATAACTTTTTTTTTATCTGATGATGTTCTTTTCATTCATTTCTCAACTAATGGGACAAAGTTTTCAGCTACTCAAACCATGGGTGGACCTCATCAAAGAATATTCCGGAGTACTGCAGAGCCAAAGTCTGCTCTGTTCCTGGAAACCAAATCTAACTTGAAAATGAACAATAAAAGAGTGAGTATTAGTCAAAGTTGCAGCTGCACAAATGTCATCTAAGGAAGCCCTTGACAAAAAAGTTGAAGAGGCTGCCATAGACTTCATGGAGTGAGCCTTAAGAGGCTTAGGCAAGGAAAATCCTTTTTTACTACAAACAAAGGAAATACATTCAGTTAACCATCTGGCCAATGTAACTTTGGAAACTGGTTTGCCCAATCTGTTAGCAGAGAAGAAAACAAACAACTGGTTGTTTTTCCTGAAGTCTTTGGTTCTACAGAGATAAAAACGAAGTTGCCTATTCACATTCAATAGATGGAGCATATACTCTCCCTTATTTGAAAAGTATGGAAAGAAAACCGGAAGCTTAGTAACCTGGTTTATGTTTGACTCAGAAGCTACCTTAGGCAAAAAAAAAGCAGGGTTGGTCTGCAAGGACACCCTGTCTTTTTGGAAAACCAGGTAGGGAGTTTTAGGAGATACAGCATGAAATTCGGATACTCATCTAGCTGATGTGATAGAAAACAAAAAAACGTTTTTCCAAGACAAAAATTTTAGATGTGCCCTGGCTGATGGTTCAACCGGAGTTTGGGTTAATGCTGGAAACATAATAGTTAAATCTCAAGGAGAAGTAGGATCCTCTAATGGAGGTCTAAGTAAAAAGGTTCCATTGAGAAATGCTTTAGATGGTTTAGAAGAAGCTAAAGTAGAGTTATTTCCCCCAGGTGGCAATTAGGAATGGCAGCCAACTAAACTTTTAACAGTTGAAAAAATAGTGCCTTCTTTGAAAATTTAAGCTACAAATTCAAAGATAGATGGCACGGGTGCTGAAAAAGGATTCATGTCCCTGCTAAGGGCCCAGAAAACAAATCTCTTCCATTTACTTTTGTAAAGAAGCTTTTTGAGAAGATAACAAGACATCATGGACTGGGGAAGACAACCTGGGCTGTCTAGTAATCAATGGAATTGGAGTAACCATGCGGTTAGCTTAAGGCCTGTTAAGTCCTAATGATTCATACCTGTCAGGTAAGACAGGAGGTCAGGAGTGAGATCCAGTACCCAAGCCAGATGTAGAATGTGAGGCCAGAGGAAAGGGGACCAAATTTGTCCAGGCCCAAAGGGTGCAATGAGGATAACTGTGCTCTTCAAATGGAATGCTTTCTGTAGAAACTTGGGAATGAGAGGCAACGATGGATAAGCATAAAGGAGACCAGGATGAGCCAATCATGGACTAAAGCATCTCTCTGTGACTCCCCTGTTGACGAGATCAGAGCAAAGAATTTGCTGCACTTTGTTCGGGGAAGAGGTAAACAAATCGCAGCATGGCTGGTCTCATTGATGGGAAATTTTGTCCATCACTTGGACACTGAGAGATCATTCTTGAGGTATCAAAATGTATCTGCTTAGTTTGTCTGCAATCATGCTAGACTTTACCGGAATGTGCATGGCTATTAGAAAGCGACCAAAAGAGATCACCCACTGCCATACTCTTATTGCTTTTTGACAAAGTGGATAAGACTAGATTCTTCCCTGTTTGTTGATGTACTAAACCACTGACAGATTGTCCATCTAAATGGCAGTTGCCCTGGATGGGAAAGCATCTCGAAAGGCCTGCAATTGTAGGAAAACTCCTCTCATTTCTAGGACATTAATATGTGTCTTGGCCTATTTGGGGGACCATGTACCTTGGATTGTTCTTTAAAAGTAGTGTCCCCCCCAGTTGGGAGGTGTCAGTGGTTACCATGGCCATGGGCAGGGAAACAAATGGGCGACCTTCCGAGAGTTCGTTTGAATGAATCCACCAAAGAAGATAGATACCTTTTGCAAGCCTGTGTGATCTTGACTGGAGCAGTTAAAGGATGCTGATGAATGACACATTGAGTCCACTGAAGTATTCGCATGTGAAATCTGGCCAGTGGAATGAGGGCGATGGCAACTGCATGGATCCCACGGCTTTTAAAATTAGCCATGCCCATGCTAGAAGAGAAGAATTTTGAATTACTTTCCTGACCTGGGACCTCAGCATCTGGATTCAAGCAGGAGGAAGGGAGGCTATCTGATTGACTGCATCCAGACAAGCACCTATGAGCTCCAGATTCTGCACAGGTGCAAGTTACAAATTGTTGGAACTGACTGTAATGCCTACATGAATGCACAGCTGCAGCAAGTAGTCCCTTGCTTGTAGGAGTCTATGCCTAGCTGGGGTAGATAGGAGCCAGTCATCTAAGTACAGAACATTTTGGAATCTCAGCAGTTGGTTAGTAGCAAGTCCAATATGTTGTCACCTCTTTTGGGGGTGTCAACCAGCTGGTCCAAGGCATTGGCACTGACCAATTTCTGGCTTGAGTAGTTCTTAAGGTCTCCAAGGTCCATAGTGCAATACTCTAATGGTCACAGGGCAATACTCAATGTCTCTTTCTTTGCAAGGATCAATGCAATGTCTTAACCAAGTACCTGTACAATACTAAATTCTTATGCAAGCAAGTGTTCAGTTCAAAAAGTGTTAAAATGTATTTCTAATTATAATTACGTGCAATAATAGTCTGTCTACCTGCATGTCTGTGATGTAATAGCTAGGTGTTACATGTGTAAATGTCTGAAAATAGTCTATATGTTGTCTGCACATTGAGTCTGGAGATAAAGAATTGTATTTAGTTTTTGCACTTGTGTGATTTCTGAATGACAATAATGTTTACTTTCACTCTGACTTTCTTTCAGTCAATGTCTGGGTAGTTAAAAAATCACCCAGGATCAGGGTAGAGGGCTGAACCTTAATAGATACAAGGAGGTCCCGATAGGCAGCGTGGGTGTCCCGAGTCAACAGTGGGGGCCTGTAGTTAACTATGATTTGAATAGGGGTCTTGTCAACTGTTAACTGCACCTGGAGAGTCTCCTGTGCATCATACTGTTTGACTAGTCTGGAGGTATGTATATCTTTAACATATATTGAAACACCACCTCCTTTGGTTTTGCTGCCCTCAGTTTGGCGTCTGTATGTATGACAGGATGAGTAACCAGGTAAGTCTGGGGTGCTCTATGCAGCTTTGAAACAGGTTTCTGTGACTGCACAAATATCAGCATCTTCCAGCATTAAGAATGCTTGCAATTAGTGCAGTTTCATGTTGAGACTCCTACATATAGCAATAGAGCCTTCAGATTGTGTTTTGACAGGATTCTCATGTTGGTAATTTTGGCCTCAATACATTGCCTAAAAAAGGCACTATGGGGCAGGCAACAGCCTTTGCCAGGAGCCTGAAGCCCAAGGGAAACAGATCCAGGCCATATCTGGCAAAGCATCGTGGTCTGTCAATCATGTCTTCCCAGGTTGACAGGTACTGGAATCCCCTCAGAATGACACCATAAACTAAGCCAATTGTTAAAGTCAATCATTTTTTGTTTGTACTGAGGCATCATTATGGGTGATGGTCAAATGCTGCTTAAGGCTAGTGACATACCTGCCTGAAACACATTCAGTGAGCTTGATCATGTCTCTCTTCATACATGTACTATGACAGAGTCATACTTGTTGAAGCACTTGAGTGCATAGGTGATGTGGCAGATTCTGGCACCTGACAAAACTTACCATGAGTTTCTCCTTATCCAGCCTGCTGAGGGGCACATCTGTGCATCTCACAAGGGAATCTCCCATGATTAACATATTGGGTTTATGGTTAAGCCTTGATGGCTGTGAGACGCAGGTGTGTGGACTATACGTGATGTGGTAGGCTGTGGAGTTTGTGTGTGTTTTTGTCTCAGAGGTCTCTTTTGTTTAGGTATGTTTTTGGCAAGAAGATCCACATATGTGGGTGTGGGTTGTGCTGGTGTGGGCGAAGTTTGAGGAGTGGTGTTTGTGCAGACAACCTTCTCAGTGCCAGGTACATTGGCTTGTGAGGGAGTGAGCATAGTCTCCAGGTTTTTAATGTAATTGCATCTCTCACAAATTGTGTTCCTAGGAGGTAGTAAGAGAGGGTTGTCTGTGTACGAGACAGTTGCTACACTGTCTCAGAATGCCCATATCAACAAGACTGGCAAGAGAAACTGTAGGAAACAGTCCGTCTACATTTGTCTGAATTGGTGAGAGGCATGAGCTAAAGGGGGAGAGATCTGAGATTATGCTAGCTTGAAAATGTGCAATGAAGTGTGGCATAAGGTATTAAGTAGAAATTGAAGTGGAGCGTTTAAAAGCCAGAATTTTGTCTGTTGGTATAGTAAGTAAAACTTGATAAACAGTTACGATGATAGATGGTACTAGATGATACTAGATGAGCAAATGAACAAGAGGTCACCTTTACATACTGCAATGGAATCTTCAGAATGGCACTGTCAGAAGAATGACACATAGTGGGGAATGAGGAGAATAAACTTTGGGGTGCACTGAGCAGAAATTTAAGAAAGCCAGATGAACAAGAGATGTGATGTACAATTAGATTAATTTACCATCAGACAAGAGATGGCAGAAATTGGGAAACACTAATTAGAGAAAAGTTATATGTAGATGAAGAAGAAAATCCAAAAGGTATTACACACACACATATACACACACACACACACACATTATATATATATATATATATATATATATATATATATATATATATATATATATATATATATATATATACTTTGCCTGTGATTGTTTTGATGTTTTCTGACTATAAACATATTTTTCATATCCTACATCAAGTAACAGATTTGATGCACACAGTTAGATAACCACTGTTCTTCAAAAATATTTCAGCTGCTGAAAGAGAATCTGTTAGTTGTGCAATGCACTCTGTTGCACTAGAAAGAAGACACACTACTATTATTTAGTCCTCCATTTACCTTGCATCCCACTGCTGTACAGCAACTACACACAAAAATGAATTACTGCCAAAGACTAGTCGATCAGGACAGCAAAACAACGGAAGTAGGAAGAACATCTCATAAGAATAATAAATATGAAAATGGAATTAAGTGGCTCAGAATTGGCAAGAAAAAGAAGTTATGTACCTACCATAACGTTCCATGTTAGTTGTCTTCATCTCACCTTCTTTCTTGCTTGTTGGAATCGGAGCCGATCCTCGGCTCCAACTCGGCCATCTTCTATAGCTCAAGAGCTGTTTACTGGCTCGAGACTACCCCTTATCCCATGATGCCTAGCGCTAGCTACCTAGATCTCATTTGAAATAGCTAACCCCAGCCACAGCTATGGAATGAAACCCCTCCAAACAGAGGGTTAAACCTACCTGTTATAACCTCTAAGTCAGTAGAGGAAACAAACCAGACAACACTCAGCCAGTGAAACTTAAACTACTCTCGGTCCAATAGGATAGGGGGATGGAGGGGGGGGATGCAAGAAAGAAGGCGAGATGAAGACAGCTAACATGGAATGTTATGGTAGGTACATAACTTCTTTATGTTAAGTTGTCTATCTCGCCTTCATTTCTTGCTTGTTGGGACAGCATCCCTAGCACCTACGATCCTGGGCGGCTCATTGGAAGAGACTCTTCAGAACAGTGGAACCAAAGTTAGCTCTACTCCTGGAGACCATGTCTAACTTGTAAGGAGAAATGAAGGTATGAGGATTTGCCCACGTGGCAGCGGCACAGATAGAGTCCATGGGCAACCTAGACTGGAAGGCTACAGAGGTGGCCAAAGCCCTAGTAGAATGACCTTTCGGTGTGGTAGACAATTCTTTGTTTCTTAGTTGATAGATGAAGGTAATAATGTGAGACAACCACCTGGACAGGGTCACTTTGGAGACTGGAAGACCCTGTTTGCCCCTAGCATAGGAAAGGAAAAGCTGATCAGACTTTCTTATATCCTTCGTTCTATGCAGGTAAAAACGCAATTGTCTATGGACATCCAAAAGGTGTAATTTGTATTCTGCCTTGTTGGTGTGGTTAGGGAAAAACACAGGAAGGTCTATGGATTGGTTTAGACTGTTTTCTGAGCAAACTTTCGGAAGGAAGGAGGGATTAGCTCTCAGAGCAACCCTGTCCTTATGAAAAACTAAGTACGGAGGACGAACACTTAGTGCCTGAAGTTCCGAGACACGTCTGGCTGAGGTAATAGCTACCAGAAAGAGAGTTTTCCAAGATAGAAACTTAAATGAGCAGGATGCTGCCGGTTCAAAAGGGGGCATAACCAAGGAGGTTAGTACCAAATTAAGGTCCCAAGGAGGAGGGGGATCTCTCACTGGGAGCCTAAGGAGAGTAGTCCCTCTGAGAAAGGCTTTACACAGCTTATGAAACATAATGTTTAGATTAGAAAAACCAACATGAAAGTTAGAGATGGCCGCTAATTGAACCCTGATTGTGGCAGAAGCGGACCCAGAATGAAAAAGCTCTGTTAGGAACTCCAAGATTTCGTGAACTGGGGCTGAAAAGGGATCTATGTTCCTAGCCTCTGCCCAACAAGAGAAACGTTTCCATTTGCTAGCATATGTCTTCCTAGTAGCAGATTTGTGAGGAGACAATAATCTCACGCACAGTCTGGGAAATGCTGGAAAGCCTGGCTAGGGTTGGAATTGGATCAACCAAGCTGTGAGCTGGAGTGTTTGGAGAGATCAATGCAGCTCTCCTGATTGATGAATCATCAGGTCTGGAATAGGATCCAGAGTCCAGGGCTGCTCGAGGAGGTAACGGTGCAGGAACGGAAACCATATCTGTCGAGGCCAGTAGGGGCAATGAGGATCATTTTGCAACCCAACGATAAAGCTTTCTGTATGAGTTTGGGTATAAGAGGGAACGACAGGAAGGCATAAAAAAGTCCCTGAGGCCATTCGTGGACTACAGCGTCTCTGGGAGGGTGACCGGGAAGCGGTAAAAGGGAGAAGTAGTTGCTGCATTAGCTGTTGAAGGGGGTGGCAAACAGATCGCAGCAAGGCTGTCCCCATTTGCGGAAGATCAGATCCGCAACTACCTGATTCAGACACCACTCGTGAGGCATGAGAATAGCTCTGCTGAGCCTGTCCGCTATGACGTTGGACTTCCCAGGGATGTGCGTCGCAAACAGAAATTGTTGGGAGGAAATCACCCACTGCCAGAGTCTGAGTGCTTCTCGACATAGGGGGAAGACCTGGTTCCGCCCTGCTTGTTGATGTACCACACTACCGACATGTTGTCCCTTTGAATTGCAATGGTCCCGGAAGGGAGGGAGTCCTGAAGTGCTTGCAACGCTAGAAGCACGGCTCTCATCTCCAAGACATTTATGTGCAGATGGTACTCGTGAGGCTGCCAAGTGCTTTGGACTGTCCTGCCCTGATAATGCCCCCCCCCCACACCCCATCAGTGAGCCATCCGTGGCCACTGTGGCAACCGGAGGAGGCTGGATGAATGGTCTACCCTGAGACACTAGTGGGGAGACCATCCACCAGGAAAGGTGTCTTTTGCATGTTTCTGTAATCATGATCATGTGAGACATGGGGAGCTGTTGAAAGGACCACTGTGTGAAGAAAAGCCACTGAAGGATTCTCATGTGAAAACGGGCTAAAGGTATCAGAAGAACTGCCGCTGCCACAGAACCCAGAGTTTGAAGGACCAACCTGACTTGTACCCTTTTGCATTGCATGAGGATACGAACTTGCTGCCGAATTGTGGCCACCCTGTCTGGCGGTAGCCTTGCGGACATACTTCTTGTATCTAAATCTGCTCCTATATAGGTAATAGATTGACAGGGCAAGAAGGCAGATTTTTCGAAATTTATAGTAATGCCTAGCTGGGCACAAATTGTGATTGTATAGTTCCTGGCTTGAAGGCGTTGATGCCTGGTAGTAGCAGTAAGGAGCCAGTCATCTAGATATGGAAACATCTGGAATCCTTGATGCCTCAGGTGAGCCGTGACTACTGCCATGCATTTGGTGAACACCCTGGGGGCTGTGGTGAGACCAAAGGGCAGAGCTCTGAACTGGTAATGACTGGCTCCCAGCTGGAAGTGAAGGAATCTCCTGGAGCGCCTGTCCATTTTGATGTGATAGTACGCATCCTGAAGATCTATTGAGCACATCCAATTGTCCTGACCCAAAAAGGGTAGAATGGATTGTAGCGTGACCATCCGAAACCTTGTTCTTTGAACAGTCCTGGATGACTCTCTTTTCTAGCAGTCTTGAAACTTCTATGACTGCTTGGGCCCTCAGATTGGGTGGAACATCTGGAAGGGATTTGCTTGACGGTAAGGGAGGTTGAAAGAAGGGAATTATATAGCCTCCATATATGATTGAGTGTACCCTTTTGTCTCACGTTAGGTTTTGCCAGGCTTTTGGGTACAGTGAAAGTCTTCCCCCGACTGCCTCCAGAGGCGGGCAGTTGGGCAACCCTTCAGGGATGCTGGAAGGGCTCGTCAGAGAAGGATTCTCTGCTGCCCTGGTTCTGCGAACCCCCTCTGCCCAGAGGGCGGCGTCTGTTGTTGTTGTTTCCTCCTCTGCCCCTGGAGGAAAAATCACTAAGTGTGTCAGGCGAGGCTCCCTGGGATTTCCGAAACCACATTTTACCACTCTTCTGACCTTTGGGATATGGTCTGGAAGAAGTGGAAAAACGGACGCCCATGGCAGAGAGAGTCTTGCCTTCCTGTTCACGCCTAGTGAGAGTGTCTTTCACCTGTGGTCCAAAAAGAAATGAACCGTCAAAGGGAGTGTTGGTGAACGACGCTCTAAAAGGTTCCGCAAAATTACATAGCCGCATCCTTGCATGTCTCCTGAGGGCCATGCCTGTACCTGCGGCTCTACTCACACCATCGGCTGCAGAGGAAATGAGCCTCATGGAGGAGTTAACTACAGAATTAAGGGTCACCAGCTGAGAAGCCATTTTAGCTGGAGCCCCTTCAGCTGATGGATTCTGGAAGGAATCTCTAAGCTCTTTCAGGAGATCCCTCTGAAGCCTGGTAAAATGGCAAAATTAATTCAGCGACCTCATGGAAAAGGTCGCTGAAGCAAATATACTTTTCCCGTATCTATCCATGGTCCTAGACTCCTTGTTAGGAGGATGGACACAGGAAGAAGTTTCCGATAACTCCTTTTTAGTGGCTGCTGCTACCACCATGGCATCTACGGGAAACACCCTTAGTAATGAACTGTTTATCAGGGGGTGTAGTGATAAACTTGCCGGGTCTCCTCGGGGTTGGTTCCACTGTATCCGGGGCTGACCAAGTCCTTCGAGCCACCACTTACATTAGTGGATCGAAAGGCGGAGACACCCAGGAGGTGGAAGGTCGGGAACCGAACGCATTCAGGAATACAGATTCTTCCTCGGTAGGGGCTAGGGCAGTCCAGTTCCCCCTCTGCTTAAGCATTTCTTGGATGTCCGCAAAGGAAACTTCTTCAGAGGGGGATCTCGGGGACCCTTCCGATTCAACCAAGTCTGTATCTGAAGTGACAGACTCAGGGGAGTCAATGTGCTTCCTCTTCCAAAGGGGCTCCTTTGAATGATCAGGGGAGGCCTCGGAAGAAGAGGAAACACCCAATGGGGTGCTCTGGAGCGCCGGTTCCCCACGCTTGGGGTCTGGAGGAGGGGCAGAGGTTGACGCAGGCACTACAGGGGACGGAGCCAGTGGGGTCGAACGTGGAGCTGACTCAGAGGCCAGTACACTCCTCATGACATGGAAGGCGCCCCTGCCACGATGCAGAGAAGGCTCCGGTTCCGAGGAAACCGGAAACCTCCTCCGCACCGAGGGAGATGGCTCCGAGGCCGATGTAGGAGCCGAGCTCACCTGCGCCGACTCTCCGAGAGGGAGAACAGGGTCGGGGACAAGGGACCGATGCCACTCGCCCCCTCGGAGCCGATGAGGGAGTCTCGACACCCAGATCCCTTAACGGAAGGCACCATCGAGGGGATCGGAGCCGACGACAGAACCAAAGGGGATATCGTTACCGGTGCCCACGATTCGAACCCCAACAAACTCCGGCTCCGAGCTCAATGGAGTTGGAGGAGGAACATCGATGGAAGCGGACGGAGCTGACACCTGTTGAGGAGGGCTGGACAACATTTTGGCCAGTGCCTACGACTTCAACAACCTACTGACCACTCTCCTAACGTCGTGATCAGAGAGCCTACAGGACCGAGAAGAGTGGGAGGACCTGTGACTGCGGTCACTCTGCAACAGGGGAGACTGAGGAGCCGAATGTATAGACTCTAGAGAAGGGGACCTCAGCCTCTTGTGGGTCAGCTACGGCTCCGAAGGTACTGGTGGAGCCGACAGGGAGGCAAGTCTCCTCGGTTCCAGTCAGAACCGAAGTAGTAGGTAAGGCTTGGGCCAATGATGGCTCTGAGCTGGGAGCCGACGATTTGGTCGGTTTAGGAGATTTCACCGGCTGAGTCTTGGCCAGTGAATCCTGGGGCTTAAGAAGACCCCTCAAAATATGCTTATTTTTGCGATCCTGCAGAACCCTTGGGCTGAATGCATGGCATACAGAACAAGAGTCCTGCAGGTGCACTGCGTCTAAGCAATAGACGCAAGAAGTGTGCCCATCTGTCAGACATTTTCTGACAGCATGAGTCACACTTCTTGAATCCAGACACCTTGGATTCTTTAGACATATCCAACGAAGAGATACTACATTACACTGAAAAGTTTTTGGCCAAAGGGCCAAACAGCAAAAAAACTAACAGACACTAACCAAAATTTTTTTTAAACTAGGAAGCCTCTAACTTAAACGGCTACCTAGAGAGTAGAAAGAAGAAAAGGCTTAAACTAAAACGCTACCTAAAAGAGGGATGGGGGGGAGGGGGAGAACTCTCTAATTTAAACGAGTTCTAAGGGAAAACTACAATTACTCTAAACAACAACAAACTAGTTAGCGACTATATTGAAAACAATAAACTATCAGAAAAGAACCCTAATCTGACAGAAAAAGTAGTACAATAAAACTTATATGATCCTGAGCCAGTAACAACGAACCTCGCAGCTGAAGCGGCAAACAAGATCTTGGTAGCTAGCGCTAGGCATCATGGGATAAGGGGTAGCCTCCAGCCAGTAAACAGCTCTCGCGCTATAGAAGATGGCCGAGTCGGAGCCGAGGATGGGCTCCGATCCCAACAAGCAAGAAACGAAGGTGAGATAGACAACTTAACATCAAACATTTACTAACTAGGAATAAAAAGTCATAAAACAAACATTCAAACACATTCAGAAAGGAGTCTGAGTAAATAGTAAATATAGAAAAACACCATGAAAATTGATCAACAAAGCCATCTCAGGATACAGAGGACTGAAAACCTTGAAAAGGTAGCTTACCTCTTGGCACTGCTTTATATATACATCAACACAATGGGAATAGCCCTAAAAAAGATGACAGAAAAGTGTGAATAATAGTCAAGTGACCACATTGCATTTTAAATTCCCAGAACTAATAGATACTACCTTAAACTAGTGTTAATTTGGTAGTTGGCAAAAAACAGGATACATGTATACATTGTCATTTGATGTGTAAAATGACCATCCTTAATAGCACCTACAATTCTGTTAACCAATCACAACTCTACAGATTTAACTCAGAAGATCTAGTGCTCAGTAACTGCACAAACTACATCTAAAGCTGACTACATAAACATGCCTAGCACCTCAAATTGCCAGTTCACTACTAAATACCACACATAAAAGACATACATCATATCCTGGTGAGCTACTAGGATATGACTTCTATGTCCCGTGAAACACATAGCTTGTACTTATACCTACTGGAGACACTCATGGTGTACTTTAAATATCCTTCCATAAACTGGGAATCCTACATGACTCCAAATTTGCAAGGCGCACAGATTCCTAGACTTTGAAAACACAAGCACCCTGGGCCAGTTAATGCATACTTCTACTACATGTACAAACATACTGGGACCAGGTACTTACAAACATGTAGAATGCCACTCCCCAGAGTGATGTGCCCTCTCTAGTAAGGTCAGAACACAAAGCATTCTTGTTTGAAATAAGAATCAATCATGCAAAAGAGAAAACTTCTGCTTGGCAAAGAAATAGAAGTTATGTTCTTACCATAACGTTCCATGTTAGTTGTCTTCTTCTCGCCTTCTTCTTGCTGGATGGGTTCGGAGCCGACCTCGGCTCCAACTCGGCCACTCTAAAAGCTCGAGAGTTGGTTCCACCGGCTCGAGGCTCCCCTATATCCCACAATGCTAGGCGTGAGTTACCTCAGATCTCGTTTGTAAGCTAGGCACTGCCTATAATAGTAGTAAAATAACTAGTAACAAAGTCCACCTCTATAAGCAAGGGAGAAGGGTGACCTACATCCTGAACCAGGAAATATGCACATCAGAGCATATACCTAAAGTAAAGAGGTGGTAGAAAGAGAGATCACAATCAAAACTCCTCTAGGTCTGTCCAGGCCAGGGGGAAGGAGGGTGGGACGCAAGAAGAAGGCGAGAAGAAGACAACTAACATGGAACGTTATGGTAAGAACATAACTTCTATATTAAGTTGTCTATCTCGCCTTCATTCTTGCTGGATGGGACCGCGTCCCTAGCACCTTGTCCCGGGTGGCCTAACGGAACAGACTCTTGAGAACAGTGGAACCAAAGTTAGCTCTATGTCTAGAGGCTAAATCCAACTTATAATGAGAAATGAAAGTGTGAGGAGTAGCCCAAGTAGCCGCTGCACAAATGGTGTCAATAGGCAGTCTATCTTGGAAGGCTATAGAAGTAGCCAAGGCTCTGGTAGAATGGGCTTTAGGTTTGCTAGGCAGCTTTTGGTGTCTAATTTCATACACAAGGGAAATCAGGGATGTTAGCCATCTGGATAATGATACCTTTGAAACTGAAAGTCCCTTTTTGCCTTCTGCATAAGAGACGAACAGTTGGTCAGATTTTCTGAATTGTTTTGTTCTATCCAAATAGTACCTTAACTGACGATGAACATCTAGCCAATGTAATCTTTGTTCAGATCTGTTAGAATATTCTGGAAAAAACACCGGGAGGTCAATGCTTTGATTTAGGTTAGCCGTGGAGACTATTTTAGGTAAAAAGGACGGGTTGGTTCGTAAGGATACTCTGTCCTTATGGAACAACAGATAAGGAGGTCGACAGCTGAGTGCATGAAGTTCTGAAACTCTTCTAGCTGAAGTAATAGCTACTAGAAAGAGAGCCTTCCATGATAGTAATTTTAAGGAACAGGAGGATGCAGGTTTGAAAGGGGAGAGAATTAAAGAACTGAGAACTAAATTTAGGTCCCAAGGAGGAGGAGGATTTCTTACCGGAGGTCTGAGTAGAAAAACTCCCTTCAAAAAGGCTTTGCAAAGCTTGTGGGACATGATGGCAGAATCTGAAATGCCCACATGAAAGTTAGAAATAGCTGCCAATTGAACTTTAAGAGTAGAAGGAGATGAACCTGCATGGAAGAGTTCAGCTAGAAAATCAAGGACCATTTGGATGGAAGCAGTGAAAGGATCAATTTCCCTTCCTTGAGCCCAATAGGCGAAACGTTTCCACTTACTCAAATAAATCTTTCGAGTGGAAGCTTTATGGGAAGCTATCAAAATATCTCGAACAGAGTGAGATATTTGAGGAAGCCTGGCTAAAGTTGGAATTGGAGGAACCAAGCAGTGAGGTTCAGAGAGGGAAGGGAGCGATGAAACTGACCCGACTGATGGATCAAAAGATCTGGAACTAGGTCCAGATGCAAAGGTCGCTCCAACAGAAACTGATGTAGAAAAGGGAACCAAACCTGTTGAGGCCAGTAAGGAGCAATGAGGATCAAGGAGGCCTTCTGAGCGATAGCTTTCTGTATCACTTGAGAGATTAGTGGGAAGGGAGGAAATGCATACAGAAGTCCCCGGGGCCAAACTTGGACTAGAGCGTCTCTGCTGGGTTGGCCTGGTAGCGGGAATAGGGTGAAATAATCTCTGCACTTGCTGTTTTGGGGAGTAGCAAAAAGATCGCAGCAAGGCTGACCCCACTTGAGAAAAATTTCTCTCACTACAGAGTCTTTCAGAGACCACTCGTGAGGCATGAGGATAGCTCTGCTCAACTTGTCCGCAATTTGATTGGACTTCCCAGGGATGTGCGTTGCTATCAGAAACCGCTGAGAAGAAATCGCCCATTGCCACAGTCTGAGTGCTTCTCGACACAGGGGTAGGACCTGGTTCCGCCTTGTTTGTTGATATACCACACTACAGACATATTGTCCGTCTGGATTGCTATCGTTCCCAAGGGAAGAGAGTCTTGAAGGGCTTGCAACGCTAAAAGCGCTGCTCTCATCTCTAGAACATTTATGTGCAAGTGGCATTCGTCTGGTTGCCATGTGCCCTGGACAGTTCTGCCGTGATAATGCCCCCACCCGATCAGGGAGGCGTCCGTTGTCAGAGTAGCAACCGGAGGGGAAGGAACAAAGGGTCTTCCCAATAAGAGCTGAGGGGAAGACATCCACCACAGAAGATGATTTCTGCATGTTTGTGTGATTATAATGGTGTGAGACATTGGAAGTTGCTGGTACGACCATTGCATGAAGAGCATCCATTGAAGGATTCTCATGTGGAACCTGGCTAATGGAAGCAGAGGTATGGCAGCCGCCATAATCTCCAACACTTTCAGAACTAACCTGGCTTTGATTCTGTTGCTGCTGAAGAGGAGCGAGACCATTTTGTGTATGTCTGTTATTCTCTGATCTGTTAATCTCGCAGACATGTTGATTGTGTCTAGATTTGCGCCTATGAAGGTAATAGTACGACAAGGCGACAAAACAGACTTTTCGAAATTTATTGAAATGCCTAAATTTCGACAAGTGCGAAAGGTGTAGTCCCTGGCCATTAGAAGAAGATGCTTGGTGGGAGCTGTAAGGAGCCAGTCATCCAAATATGGAAATACCTGGAATCCTTGTCGTCTCAGGTGAGAAGCTACCACTGCCATGCATTTGGTAAACACCCGGGGGGCAGTGGTGAGACCAAAGGGTAGGGGCCTGAATTGAAAATGACTAGTTCCCAGCCTGAAGCGGAGGAATCTTCTGGAGCGTCTTTTCATTTTTATGTGATAGTACGCATCCTGAAGATCTATAGAGCACATCCAGCTTCCCTTTCCCAAAAGGGGAAGGATGGACTGCAGCGTGACCATCCGAAATCTTGTTTTCTTGACTGACTTGTTCAAGATACTGAGATCCAAAATTGGTCTCCAGTCCCCTGTTTTCTTTGGAACTAAAAAGAACCTGGAGTAGATTCCGGATCCTTGCTGGTCTGCTGGAACTGGCTAAATTGCTCTTTTTGCAAGCAGCTTTGAAATTTCCAAAGCTGCAAGATCCCTTTGAGCGGGTGGAACATCTGGAAGGGATTTTTGATTGGTTTGGAATGCGAAAGAAGGAATGGAATAACCCTCGAAATGATGGACTGTACCCATTTGTCTTGAGTCAGGGATAGCCAGGCTTTTGGGTACAGTGACAATCTTCCCCGACTGCCTCCGAAGGTAGGCAGTCGGGCAACACCTCAGGGATGCTGAAAGGGCTTATCAGAGAAGACTTCACGATTGCCCTGGTTCTGCGGACCCCTGCCTCTAGGGCGACATCTACCATTGTTGTTCCCCTCTGCCTCTGGCGGGAACCGACTTTGTCGTCAGGCGAAGTCCCTTGAGATTGTTTACGGAACCACATTTTCCCACTTTTCTGGCCTTTCGGGTAAGGCCTAGAAGGAGTAGAAAAACGGACTCCGACGGCAGAAAGAGTCTTGCCATCTGTCTCGCACCTAGTCAAGGTTTCTTTCACTTGAGGACCAAAAAGAGATGATCCATCAAACGGGGAATTAGTGAAAGACGTTTTAAAGGGGTCCGCAAAGTTGCATAACCGCATCCAGGCGTGCCTGCGTAAGGCCACACCTGTCCCTGCGGCCCTGCTCGCTCCATCAGCTGCATAAGAAAGGAGGCACATGGAGGAGTTAGCTATGGAGTTCAGGGTAGCCAGCTGAGTGTTCATCTTGTCCTGAAAACCCGCAGCTGTAGGATCCTTCAACATATCACTCGCTTCCTTGATCAAGTCCCTTTGAAGACGGGTAAAATGGCATAGGTAGTTCAGCGAACGCATTGCAAAGGTCGCTGACGAGAACATCCGCTTCCCGTACCTGTCCATAGACCTGGATTCCTTGTTAGGTGGATGGACAGGCACCGAAGGATCAGCTAGTTCCTTCTTGGTGGCAGCAGCTACCACCATAGCATCCACAGAAACACCTTTTGTGAGGAATTGCTTGTCAGTTGGTGCTGTTATAAATTTGGAGGGTCTCCTGGGGTTAGGGTCCACTGAATCAGGAGCCGCCCAGGCCTTCTTTGCAACCACCTGCATGAGGGGATCAAAGGGGGGGGACACCCAGGAGGTGGAAGGACGAGAGCCAAACGCCTCAAGGTACACAGATTCATCCTCCGAAGGGTTAAGGGCTGGCCAATTTCCCTCTGTTTCAGGATCTCTAGAATGTCCGCGAAAGAGACATCTTCAGAAGGCGAACGTGGGGAACTTTCGGAAGCCTCTAAATCTGTGTCAGAGGTGACAGACGCAGGTGAGTCTAAGTGCTTCCTCTTACACTTTCTCTTCCTAAGGGGCTCCCCTGCCAATTCAGGAGAGGCCTCGGAAGAGGATGAGATCCCCACAGGGGATTCTTGAGGAGCTTGCTCTCTGCGGTCTGGGATGAGGGAGTGAGTCGACATAACCAAAGGCACCGAAGTGGGAGGGGCGGACGGAGCCGACTGTGGAGTCGAACAAGGTTCCAACACACTCCGCATGACCTCGAATGCACCCCTGTCAGGCAGAGCCAGAGGTCCCCGCTCCGAGAAGCTGAGAACCTCCCTCGGCACCGACAGAGATGGCTCCGAGGCCGATGTCGGAGCTGAACTCACCAGCGCCGAAGCACCGAGAGGGAGAGGGGAGTCGGACAAGGGTCTGATGCCACTCACCCCCTCGGAGCCGACGAGGGAATCCCGGCGCCGAGATTCTTCAAAGGAAGAAATCGGAGCCGACGACGGAGCCGAAGACAAATGTATCGGCTCCGACGCTACCACAGTCTCGGTTCCGAGACGCCCCGGCTCCGAGCTCAAAGGAGTCGGAGGAGGAATATTAATTGGAACAAGCTGAGGCATCGACTGATGAGTGGGACTCTGGAGCATTTGGGCCAGTGTTTCGGACTTCAAAAGTCTACTCACTACCCTCTGGAGGTCGTGATCTGATAGCCTCGATGACCTGGAGGAGTGAGATCTATGGCTCCGTTCAGACAGCAGGGGAGACGCTGGAGCCGAATGAACGGAGCCAAGGGACGGTGACCTCGATCTCTTTCTAGATGTCGGCTCCGATGGTATGATCGGAGCCGACCCATGACTCTAATGCCTCGGCCCGCCGGAAGCCGAGGAAACCACTGAAACAGCAGTCACAGACTCATCGGCTCCAGCCGGAGCCGATGAAGCAGTAGGCTTCAAAGCCTTAGGCCTCGACTCTGAAGCTGGAGCCGAGGTCCTAGAAGCCTTAGAAGGTTTCCCAGAAGACACAGGAAGGGAACCTTCAGGCTTAATTAAACCCCTCAAAATGAGTTTATTTTTTCTCTTGCAGGACTCTAGGGCTGAAGCCATGGCATACAGCACAAGAGTCCTGTAGGTAAAGGTCCCAGGCAGTACACAAGAAGTGTGACCGCCTGTCAGAGACATTTTCTGACAGCACGAGTCACACTTCTTGAAGCCTGAGACCTTTGTATCCTTGGACATACTCAAGGAACCTGAAGTGTAATCACACACAAAACACACACACACAGATTACACTGATAGGATTAAAGGGAATTATTTAAAACTAAAGGTAAGTTAATAAAATCCCCTAAGTAACACATACACACTTCTATGGAAAGGGAAGGAAGGGCCCGAAGGCCTTAGGGTAGAACTAAGTGTTCTTTATAAAAGGAGGGGGCTGGAAAGATAGTAAGGGATAAACAAGTCCACTACACTAAGTGGGAAGAATTTTACACTAACTAGCCTAAGTTTAAAGAATTTTAAACTAGTTTAAACTTTCACTAACCTGGAGCCGGTAGAAAACACACCTCGATCGCTGTAGCGGCAAACGAGATCTGAGGTAACTCACGCCTAGCATTGTGGGATATAGGGGAGCCTCGAGCCGGTGGAACCAACTCTCAAGCTTTTAGAGTGGCCGAGTCGGAGCCGAGGTCGGCTCCGAACCCATCCAGCAAGAATGAAGGCGAGATAGACAACTTAACATAGTCTTGTTACCTAGCAGCCGCAAACACTTCCGATACTGCAGTTAGAATATCAGGGAGAATAAAAGGACCTAAAATCCAGGCTCTGATATGGAGCCAGCAATCCCCCCCCAACCATAGTGAATGTCTGTCTGGAACTGCAACATTATTTATCAGTAGGAACCAAGGACTTGAAATGACATCCTTCTCTACCACTATGGCACAACAAGGATTTATGTATGTCTTTAGTATGAGGCATGAGATTGGGGAAATGGAAGGAAGGCAAACATGAATCTCTTTTGCCATAGATAAAGAACCTGTTCACTGCAAACTCTCCCTTGCCCTAATGGACATAGCAAAAAACACAAATGGGAACTACATTTTCTATAAAGTGGCAAACAAATCAATCTCTGAAATGCCCCACTTTTGGAAAATCTGACCCATACAAGTTTCCTGAACAGAAAGTACACAAGTGAGACGTAGTAACACCACAGAATGCTACCACCATGTTCACTTCCTCTAGTCTAGAATGTGAAAAGCTTAAAATGTTATCTCTC